>NC_134687.1:294476720-294812434 GCF_050947455.1 Rhinoderma darwinii | reverse complement strand
AGCAGCTGACACCGCTGCTGCAGAATTCTCTGGCAACAACTACGTGGAACTGCCATGGTAAGGCATGGTCTGAATGGCTGTCACATGCAAATGCGACTGAGGTAATGTCCCCGGAGTCATGTTATGTGATCATGTTGCGGTATTTAGGTTCTTTAAGGGAAAAAGGCATGTCGGCAGCGGTGGTTCAAAAGCGCTTATCAGGGGTTGCGTTTGCGCTAAAGATGTTGGGGTGGAGGACGTCACCAGGCGTTTTGTTTTTGCGCAAATGTTAAAAGGTTGGAGGAAGGAAAGGAAGACATCGGACGGCCGTCGTCCAGTGTCTTTTATTTTGCTACGGCGATTGGCGGATGCGGGTTCTTCCGTTTTTGAAGCATGCTTATTTTCATGCGCTTTTGCGCTTGCTTTTTTCGGGGCACTGCGCGTTAGTGAATTAGTCTCCACCTCGCGGTCATGTCCGTCGGGCTTGTTGGCGGACGACGTAGTGGCACTGTCGGATTCAATAAAAATTCGGGTGCGGCGGTCAAAAACAGATGTGTTGGGAAAAGGGGTGTGGTTAACCATCTTTGCCCTAGATTCAAAATTTTGCCCGGTAAGGGTGGTGAAGAGTTACATGGCGTTGCGCCCACAGGGGGGTAGTTTCTTGTCACATAAGGATGGCTCTCCTTTGTCATAATTTCAATTGTCTTCCATTTTAAAAAAATGCTTGGTCTCGGTGGGTTTGCCTCCTTCTGAGTTCGGGACCCATTCGTTCCGCATCGGGGCCGCCACAATGGCGGATGTGGCTGGTTTGACGGAGGTGGAAATTAAAAATTTGGGAAGATGGAAATCGGGTTGTTTTAAGAGTTACATTCGTCCTCATTTGTTAACCTGTTGAATTTTATATGTTTCTGCAGATGTTCGTAGACCGGTGGTTTGGTTTATCGGTCATTCGTACATTTATTGGGCGGCTCAGAGGGCGTCTTGCCGACCTGGAGGGCTGGATCTTGGCTTCAAACATGCGGATGTGTACTGGAGGGCATCAGAGGCCTAAAATGGCTGCAAGTCCTTCCGGAGGTGGTGGCTGTGAGCAGAATGTCACAATCTCCAACGGTCGTGGTGATACACGCAGGTGGCAATGACCTTTGCTCAACGAGGGTAGCGGAGCTGATTTCCATTATGCGGTCGGACTTTGATCGCTTCGCGGCCTTTTTTACGGATCTGGTGGTAGTGTTTTATGGAAGGGAGCTAGGAACAACGCGTCCCTGGAACGGACCAGGCGGCTTTTGAACGTCAGGGTATCGCGGCATGTCAGGGGTCAAGGTGGTGTAGTCCTCAGGCATAGGCAGTTGGAAGGTGACAACAGGGGTTTAATGTTGCAAGACGGGGTCCACTTGAACGACATTGGCCTGGACATTTTCCTTTCAGGTTTGCAGGACGCCGTCGATAGGGCATTGTTTTTGCTTAGGGGGGTGGGACGGAGCGCGGTGTAGGAATACACCCGTCCCCGCTTGGCGTGTTCGGAGGCTCTTGTTCCGTTTCGTTGAAGGGAATGTGTAAGACGGCTCACCTGGCAAAACAACAAAGACATGCCCACCGCGGGGGCGGTGGCACGGCATGCGAGGTGATCGTCATCCAGAACATCAAGTTAATGAATGTCAATGAACGGACAAGGTTTCCTTTTGTTATATTGTTAATAAAAGCTGTGGCCACCCCCACTTTATTCCACAAAGATGACTATGTGTGTTTTTCTATAGTAAGTATTTAAGTAACACTCAGTAGCACGGGAAGGTACATACAGTCTTGAATAGACGTGCAAATGTCACACTGCCAGATCTTGTTATTAAAGAGGCTCTGTCACCAGATTTCCAGCAAGGGAAACGAAATCTCGTTTACCTCGTAATCTCGCGAGATTACGCGTGGCTTGCTGGAATCTCACAGAAAAGATTCAGAAGTTTCAGGATTCTGAATACACATGACGTCCAGGCTGGAGGTCATGTGTATTCATTATCAGGACACTTGCGTATGTGGCTGCACATCGTTCTAGTAAGAACACTATGTGCTGTGTAAATGAATGGAGAGGAGTGTATGACGCTGACTGGTCACTGATTGGTCAGCGTCATACACGTAAACACGCCCAGTTATAAACACAATACACTCCCAGTTGGACATACGAAAAAAAACACGCCCAATTGTCCATTTCAAAGCTCATTTGCATATATATAAAATAGCTCATAATTTGGCCAAAAATGAAAGTTTTTCAAAAAAACAAAACGTTACTGTTCTCTACATTGCAGCGCCGATCACATGCAATAGGAGATAGGGATTTGAGAATCTGGTGACAGAGCCTCTTTAAATTGAGGACTTGGTATCTCACCGGGGCAGGGGGAAACAAGTTTGAAAAAGGCTAGCTATTATTTGCTAGGATGAAACTATTGTGAGTTTGGCATAATGCTAAAAAAGAAACGCAAAATTCACAGGAAATGGATGACGTTGACAAGAAGACTTTGCGTATTCTAAATTAATTATAGAGAGAGCCTTGTGAGACCCAAGAGGAGTTGAACAGGAATATTATACATGAATTTTTGGATCTGTGCAAAAAAAAAAAAGTACGACAATGCCTAGCATTTCCTAAAATAGGTATCTACATGTATTAACCCCTTAGAGACGCAGCCAATTTTAGTTTTTCTATTTTCATTTTTTTCCTCCGCACCTTCCAAAAGTTATCATTTTTTAAATTTTTTCATCGACATAGCTGTCGTATAAGTACTTGTTTTTTGCTGGACGAGTTCCACTTTTTAATCACTCTATGTTTTACCACTTTTACAAAGAAAAAAGTATTACATTTTTTTTAATTTTGGTGTCACCATAATCTGAGAGCCATAACTTTTTTCATTTTCCATAGATTGTGCGGTGTGAGGACTAGCAGGTTTTAGTTCTTAGGGTAGGGTAGTTTTTATTGGCACCATTTTGGGGTACACGTGACCAAAGACCTGAAATTCTGACTTTTTTTTATTTTTCTAAAGCATTCATCATGCAGGTTAAATAATGTTATATTGGAATAGTTCGGACTTTTATCAACATAGCGATACCAATTATGCAAAAAAAATTGCATTACTTTAGGGGGGAAATTGGAAGAATGTTTTTTTTTTTAACATTTGATTTTTTTTAAAACAACATTTTTTATTGATTTTAAAGCTCTATTACAAAGTAGAAAATGCAACATATCAAAAGCAATACATGAGAAAAAGACAATGTACAATAACAACATCATACATCACATAAAATTACAACATACAAATTGTCCGATAGCACTTACAATATAAAGTACACACTTTTATTTTGTTTTGTTACATATAACGTTAGAACAAATGAACTAATCAATCAGAACCCCCACCCTACAGTACTCAAGAACTCATTAGTTTTTAATCAGACTGCTAAAAGAAAATAGAACATCAGATCTAAGATCCATATCAGGTGACACCAATAAGCTTCATTTATCTCCTCTCCCAACATTCACCGAGACCCCAATCTACCAAGCATCCCAGCAACATCTCTGGTCAAATACCAGGACGTATAATGAAACGGAGCCATCAACTCCACAATCTCACTTTGTTGATAATGCTTACCAACAAAGACCTTCCATTTCTGGAAAAATTTGGAAGCTTTGGCTTCCGGTGTACGTTCTATGTCCAATTTATCCATGAGTATAAATTTTTTCATCTGGTACATAAGGTCAGCAAGTGTAGGTATAAGAGACGTAAGTCATTGGGCCAATAAGCACCGTTTAGCAATCAGCAGAAACACATGAAGAGCTTGTGGCAAACAAAAAAGGTCAGAAAAAATTTGAAAAAAAAGGGGTAAGGGATCCATGGTAAGAGATATTCCCCAAGAATCCTTTATAAACTTTAATACCTCAGTCCAATACAGAACGAGTTTGGGACATCTCCATAGTCCATGAAGAAGGTCCGTTTTGGGAGTGTCACATCTTGGGCAAGCAACCAATCTATCTGGCGCGTTAGGGTGTGGGGATATATTGAAACCATAAATGGCTCGATGTAAAAATTTTAAATGTGCTTCCCACCATTGCTCATTTACAACCGCTTTTCGCACTTTTATCCACCCCTCTAGAATTTGTTGTGTCAGATCCGGGGCTGGAAGCTCTCTCTATTTCAGGCCTTGAACATTAATGAAGAGGTAGACTTTGCCTGTCGATCCCTAAACGTTTTGTAGAGAAGTGATAAAGAGGCTTTAGATGGAGGAAAGCCACTCAAGGAATCCATGGTATTCTCAATGCACACCGGCGAAAAGTAGAGATCGTAAAAAGGAACATAATTGGCAATAAGCCAGATAATGATGTGAAGGGACATTAAAAGTAGATACTATCACCTTGAAGGTCATTAAACGGTTTGCAGAGGGGCGCCGCTGCCGAAAATGAGGATTATCCCACCCCTATGGGAAACCTGGATGTACCCAAAGATTCATGTGTTTAGATAGGCACTGAGGAAGCTTAAACGAAGACCTAAGAGACTTCAATGCCATTATAGTATTTCGTATTAATATGCGTCGTCTCCAAAAGCAGTATGCAATAAAGAAGATAACTGCAAAGGATATACTATTCCTGCCTCCAGAGAGTAATTGGAGTAGTAGCTAGATCTCTGCATTCAATCAATCCAATGACTAGCAAGGCATGCTAAATTATAACTAAGGAGATCAGGGAAATTGAGACCCCCCCAAGTCTTTAGGTATCAGAAGTTTCCTAAGAGCTATCCTTGGATGTTTTTGAGACCAAATGAAAGACGTAAAAGCAGCATTAAGTTTCAAAATATCGGTATGGTTAAGGAGAAGAGGTATAGTCTGCACCGGATATAGTAATCTAGGGAAGCTTACCATTTTAATTAAATGACATTTACCCATAAAAGATAGTGGTAAATGCCGCCATCTCGTTATTTGATTTACCATTTTAGATAACAAGGGAGGATAGTTTAGAGTATACACTGAGTACGGGGTATGTCCAATATAAATTCCCAAATACTTTATCGAACTTTTGGAAATAACCCCAGGTATATTAAGAGTTGACCAATTAGGCGAGGATTGTGCCTTAGATAAATCGAACAATTCACATTTTGCCACGTTAACCTTGAAGCGAGAAGAAACCTCAAAGGCCTTCAACAGATCAAAAACTCAAGGAAGATCTTTGAGCAGATCAGATAGAAAGACCAGAACATCATCTGCAAAATATGACGCTTTAACAACAGTTGAGCCCACCGTTATACCATAGACATCACCATCAGCCTCCAATGTCCTAATAAAAGGTTCAAGGACAATATTGAAAAGAAGGGGCGAAAGTGGACAGCCTTGTCGCGTGCCCTTGAATAGAGGGAAAGGGGGTGACAGAAAACCAGGCGTATATACCCTCGCTGACGGTTCAGTGTAGAGTGCTGTCAAATACGTACGTAAAGGACCTACAATGTGCATAGAATCCAGCGTTCTGCCCAACCATCCCTAGTCCACCACATCAAAGGCTTTTTCGGCATCCACAGTGAGAATCGCTGGGGACGAATGAGCAGAAGGGTTAAGATTTACTTCATCTAAGACACTCAGGATTCTACGTATATTTGACACCACTGAACGGCCCTTGACAAAGCCAACTTGGCTAGGCAAGATTAACATGGGAAAAATGGATGCAAATCTATCTGCCATTATTTTAGATATGAGTTTCAGGTCTAAATTAATTAACGAGTCGGTCGGTATGATGATGCAAGTTCAGGGTCCTTACCCTGTTTCGGCAAAACCTTTATCTATGCGACGTTGGAGGCTGATGTGATCGGCTGTCCAGTCAAGTAGCCCTTGTACAATTGAAGCAAACATGGAGCAATTTGATCTCTCATAGCTTTAAAATATTCTCCAGTATAACCATCGGGCCCTGGAGCTTTATTGAGTTTCAAGGAGTTAATAGTAGATTTAAGCTCATCCTCTGTAATTGGGGAATCTAACAAAACCTTCTCTTGAGAACAGGTAAATTTAGGGATTCTAGTGAAAGAGGAGTCATATTGGGAGTGTTTTGGCAACTAGCATATAGATTGGCATAAAAATCTTTCAAAATGGTATTTATCTGTTGTGGGTGACTCTGCGGCTAACCTAGCTGATCCCTCAACTTAGCAATAATAGAATGTGACCACGGACCTTTAGGCTATGTTCACACGGGGTATTTTGCCGAGTATTTTTGTTACGCGGAAACCGCGTAGCAAAACTTGGCAAAAACGGCCCGAGAACGCCTTCCATTGATTTCAATGGGAGGCGTCGGCGTCTTTTTCCCGCGAGCAGTAAAACTGCCTCGCGGGAAAAAGAAGCGACATGCCCTATCTTCGGGCGCTTCCGCCTCTGACCTCCCATTGACTTCAATGGGAGGCAGAGAAAGCGTATTTCGCGCTGTTTATGCCCGCGGCGCTCAATGGCCGCGGGCGAAAAACGGCGCGAAAATCGGCGCGAAAATCGGCGTGCAGGGAGAGGAAAATCTGCCTCAAAGTTCCAAACGGAATTTTGAGGCAGATATTCCTCCCCCAAAATACTCCGTGTGAACATAGCCTTAGATAGTCTAGCCAAAAGACTGCCTGCTTTATTACCAAACCAAAACAACTTTGCCTCTAAGGCCGAACCCTTCAGCTTCTCGCGCTTGCTAACCATAACTCGTACTCACCTTTAGCCTTTTTCCAAGATTCTCTATTAACTATAGTAGATGAGCTCTGAAAAAGGGTATAAGAGTTCCTGAGAGTGTCACTCAGAGCACCAATCTTTTGTTTAGTGACTTTCTTAAAGTTAGCGACATATGCCATAATGTGACCCCGCATGACTACCTTTGCTGTATCCCAGTAAAGCTGAGGGTTAGTAACATGAGCTCCATTTGTCAATTCAAATTCTTGCCACCAACCTTTAAGCTGGTTCTGGAAACATTCCTCGGTAGCTAGATTAGACGGATATCTCCATAAGAAATCAGTACCATGGGGAAAACAGTCATAAATGTCTAATAATACAGGAGAGTGATCTGAAATAAGCATCTGCTCTATTTCACAATGTCGTACTCGTTGCAATAAAAGGGGAAATACTAAAGTGTAGTCAATGCGCGACCAGGATTGATGTGGATGTGAATGGGAATAATCCCCACCTTCTAGGTTGTGTAAACGCCAAACATCATGTAAATCCGTTTTCGTAAGAAACATCTTTAATACCTTTTCCCTTGTGGGCAAGGGACTCCCTCCCCCCTCGTCTGAATTGGTCCTGTCTTCACTCTACTACATTCAGATCACCTCCTAAAAATTTTTGTGGAAAGTGATCAGCTCCAATAGCAGTGCTTAGACTATGGGAAAAGGAGGAGCTACGTACATTTGGGCCATATACATTATACAGACTAATTTGTTCTGTGGGGCTAGTAAGTAGCACATTTATCCATCGGCCCTCAGAATCTTTAGACACTTGTGACTCTTTATAAGTAAGCTTTTGATGAACAAGAATAAGAACACCTGCCTTCAATTCTATAGCCGGAGATCCAAATACCTGACCTACCCATAGCTATTTCATCCTAAAAATTTTTTACCTCTGACATGTGCGTTTCCTGCAAGAGCGCTATGTCTGTACGTAAACATTTTAGGTGACGCAATACCATCATGCGTTTGTGTGGTGACCGGAGACCTTTAACCCCTTGAGGACGCAGCCTTGTTTTGGCCTTAAGGCTCAGAGCCCATTTTTCAAATCTGACATATTTCACTTTATGTGGTAATAACATCGGAATGCTTAAACCTATCCAAGCGATTCTGAGACTGTTTTCTCGTGACACATTGGGCTTTATGTTAGTGGTAACATTTGGACGATATATTCAGTCTTTATTGGTGAAAAATTGCAACGTTTAGAGAAAATGTATAAAAAATAGAATTTTTCAGAATTTAAATGCATCTGCTTGTAAAACAGATGGTTATACCACCCAAAATAGTTACTAGTTCACATTTCCCATATGTCTACTTTAGATTGGCAGCATTTTTTGAACGTTCTTTTATTTTTCTTGGACGTTACAAGGCTTAGAACATAAACAGCAATTTCTCATATTTTTAAGAAAATTTCAAAAGCCTTTTTTTTTGTAAGGTACCTGTTCAGTTCCGAAGTGGCTTTGAGGGGCCTATGTATTAGAAACCCCCATAAAACACCCCATTTTGAAAACTAGACCACTCAAAGTATTCAAAATAGCATTTAGAAAGTTTATTTAACCCTTCAGGCATTTCACAGAAATTAAAGCAAAGTAGAGGTGAAATTTGAAAATTAAATTTTTCTTGCTGAATTTCAATAGTATTAATTTTTTTTCTGTAACACAGAAGGTTTACCAGAGAAACACTACTAAATATGTATTGTCCAGATTCTGCAGTTTTTAGAAATGTCCCACATGTGTCTCTAGTGTGCTCGTGGACTAAAATACAATCCCCAGAAGCAAAGAAGGACCTAGTACATTTTGAGGCCTCTTTTTTATTAGAATATATTTTAGGCAGCATGCCAGGTTTGAAGTGGTGTTGAGGTACCAAAACAGTAGGAATCTCCCAAAAGTGACCCCACTCAAGGAAACTACACCCCTCAAGGAATTAATTTATGGCTGTTGTTACCATTTTGACCCCACAGTTTTTTCACAGCACCAATTTGAATTGGGCTGTGAAATGAAAAAAAATTCATTTTTTATCAAAATTTCTTATTTTCACAGGGAACAAAATACCCCATTTTTTTGCCCAATTTCTCCTGAGTGGAGTAATACCCCATTTGTGGCGATAAACTGCCGTTTGAGCCCATGGGAGGCCTCAGAAGGGAAGGAGCGCTGTGTGTTCTTTGGAGTGCAGATTTTGCTGGATTGGTTCTCGGGTGCCATGTCGCATTTGCAGAGCCCCAGAGGTATCAAAGCAATGGAAACCCACCAGAAGTGACCCCATTTTGGAAACTACACCCCTCAAGCAATTCATTTATTGGTGTTGTGATCATTTTGACCCCATAGTTTTTTCACATAACTTATTTGAATTGGCTGGGAATTCAAACAAAATTATTTTTTTCCAATATTATGTAGTTTTGGCTGAAAAGTTCTTATTTTCACAAGAAATAATATACCCCATTTTGTTGCCCAATTTGTCCTGAGTGCAGAAATGCCCAATTTGTGGTGATAAACTGACGTTTGGGCCCATCGGAGGGCTCAGAACGAAAAAAGAACCACCATTTGGCCTACTGGGGATTTTCTGGTGCGAGGTCATGTATACAGAAGCCCCTGAGGTACCAGTTCAGTTGAAACCCCCAAGAAGTGGCACCATTTTAAAAACTACACCCCTTAAGGCATTCATCTAGAGGTGTAGTGAGCATTTTTACCAGAGACATACACCCCATAAACTGTAATGTGGGTTCTCACGGGTATGGCAATACCCTCAATGTGGCTGTTATCAGCTGCCTGGGCACACGGCAGGGCTCAGAAGGGAAAGATGAGGGGGATAAGATGTGCGGAGTGCATGAGGGTAACTAAAACTGGGGTAGATTAAAAATCAAGTGATTTATGATACATTTTGAAGTACTCTTTCATACGGAGCCTTAGTTTTTCGGGACACGTGTCACATTGATATATTGTGTCCTCCCTTATCCCCCTCTTATAGCAGACTCTGCACCTCTTTTGACTTTTTCCCTTCTTGCCAGTTTGGGGAACTTCTCCTGCAAAGTGTTGCCCTGGTACGATGCGTGTGACCCCGCTTCCAGAAGTACTGGGTGCCCCCCCTTCTTGGTCCCTAAAAATTTGTTTCTTGATAACCACCTCTTGAAATTCCAGGAAAGTTCCCGTCTGGCCTGCACATCGACGTAGCACGTACACATTGTACAATGCCATCTGTATGATGTGCACGGCCAGCTTCTTATACCACACCGCATGGCGCTGTAGGGCTTCAGGACTAGATCTGACAAGTCCACCCCTCCCATGTACCTATTGTAGTCCAGGATGCAGTCTGGTTTGGGGGTCTCTGTACTGGTACCTCGTACAGGTACATGGGTACTGGTGTGGCATCTCTCTTGTCTTGTACTTGACATACAATATGTTGCTGCAAGATTGTGCCCTGCTCTCACCCCTTTCTCAGTGTTTGCCCAAGCAGAATCTTAGGGAGGCCTCTCAGATTTCTTCTAGCAGTGCCGCAGGACTTATGGAAGCGAGGCACTTGAAGAGTGGGACGCTGGTATAAAAATTATCCAGGTAGAGTTGGTAAACCTGGTCCAGCAGTGGGTGCACCAAATCCCACACAATTTTTGCATTAACTCCCAGTAAAGGGGAGCATTCTGGGGGCTGAACACTGGTGTCCTTCCCTTCATATATCCTAAATTTGTAGGTATAACCTGATGCACTCTCGCACAGCTTATACATCTTCACACCATACCTTGCCCTCCAACCCGGCAGGTACTGGCAGAATTGAAGCCTCCCTTTAAAATGTACCAAGGACTCATCAATAGAAATACACTTCTCGGGGGTGTATGCTTGGGAAAACCGGGCAATGAAACGGTCTAATAGGGGTCTCCGTTTATACAAACGGTCAAAATTGGGGTCGTCTTGGAGTAGGCAATGCTCATTATTTTTTTTTAGGTTCCAGTTCAGTTCTGAAGTTGCTTTGAGGGGCCTATATATTAGACACCCCTACGAAACACCCCATTTTAGAAACTAGACCCCTCAAAGTATTCACAACAGCATTTAGAAAGTTTATGAACTCTTTAGGTTTTTCACAGGAATTTAGAGCAAAGTAGAGGTGAAATTGACATATTTATTTTGTCAGAAAATCCTTTTTATACCATTTTTTTTTTATAACACAAAAGGTTTTACCAGAGAAACGCAACTGAATACTTATTGCCCAGATTCTGCAGTTTTGAGAAATATCCCACATGTGGCCCTACTGCGGTAATGGACTGAAGCACCGGCCTCCGAAGCAAAGGAGCACCTAGTGGATTTTGAGGCCTCTTTTTTATTAGGCACCATGTCCAGTTTGAAGAGGTATTGTTGTGCCAAAACAGTGGAAACCCCCCAAAAGTGACACCATTTTGGAAACTAGACCCCTTGAGGAATTCATTGTAGTTTTCTTGGGGTGCATGCGGCTTTTTGATCCGTTTTTATTCTATTTTTAGGTGGCGTGGTGTCTAAAAAACAGCAATTCTACTATTGTTTTTTTATTCTTTTTTTTTTACAGCGTTCACCGTGCGCTATAAATGACATATTCACTTTATTCTGCAGGGTGATACGATTACGGCGATACCAGATGTTTATAGTTTTTTTTTATGTCTTATGGCGTTTGCACAATAAAATAAGTTTTGTAAAAAATCATTCACTTTTTGTGTTACCTTATTCTAAGCGCCAGAACTTTTTTATTTTTCCATCAATAAAGCCGTGCAGGACTTATTTTTTGCGTAACGAACTGTAGTTTCAATCATTACCATTTTTAGGTACATGCGACTTTTTGATCTCTTTTTAGTCCATTTTTTGGGAGGTGGTGACCAAACAATTGTGATTGTGGTACGGTTTATTATTATTTTCTTTTACAGCGTTTACCGTGCGGGATAAATAATGAAATAATTTTGTAGTTCAGGCCGTTACGGACGCGGCGATACCAATTATGTATAGTTTATTTGTTTGTTTATATATTTTTATTAATAATAAAGGACTGATGAGGGAAAAAGGGGGATTTTTACTTTTATTACTTATAAAACTTTTATTTTCTTATTTTTACACATCTTTTTTTAACTTTTTTTTTACTTTATTACTTTGTCCCACTAGGGGACTTGAGGGCAGGAGGCCCTGATCGCTATTCTAATACACTGCACTACATGCGTAGTGCAGTGTATTAGAGCTGTCAGCTACTCACTGACAGCAAGCATAGTAGGTCCTGACTTTGTCAGGACCCACTAGGCTTTCGTCGATGGCATAGCCGGACGCCATTGTTTGGTGTCCGGTTGCCATAGTCACCATTGCGGCCGCTATCGTGTAGCAGGCCGGCGATGGTAGCTTAACGCCTAAAAAGCTGCGATCTCTATTGAACACGGCTTTTAAGGGGTTAATCAGCGGGCATACAGCGATCGGTCCCCGCTGTAGGAGCTGCGGCAGCTGCTGTACGAGACAGCAGCTGTCACAGCTCCTGTATGTGTCGGGAGGACAGCCGAAATGGCCGTTACTCCCGTGACATACTATTCCGTCATGGAGGGCGAACAGGGCGGTTTCCATGACGGAATAGCACATCACTGAGCGTTAAGGGGTTAACATTCCACTATACAATTCTCATATAAAAGCAATAATAAAAACGGTAGATGTCCCTGAGCATGGATTCCCTCATTACTAAAAGCAAAAACAAACTTAAAACTTGAAACAAAAAAAAAAAAATCACCGCACTTGAAGTGTGGAGCATTACCCTAACTCCCACCCATTGGTGCAATAAGACTTCACTTATTTCCGACACGCAGAAACACAATACTATAAAAACATGAAGGTTGCGCATCATAGAAAAGTTATATACAATATCCATCCTTACACCCCTGCCTAAGTATAATCAGCCGGGGAAGCAAAGAAAATAAAAAAAAGAGACAAATTGAAACAGTTAGTATTTCCATACTACCATTCCTAAAACGCCAAAGCATAGGAAAAGATAGGTAATGCAGCCGTATCTCACCCGAATTAGGTAAGTATTGAACATCTAAACGTATTTAGGTAATATCTTGAGAGAGATGGCTAACCCTCTGTGGCTTCGGAGAAGATGGAGGAACTGAAGCATCATGCCGAGTTTCTCCCTCATTCTGCCTCAGGAATCCAGATGGAAGGTGGGTAGAGGTCGTAGGAGAACTCTTAGGTGACGAGGACTTCAAACCCACAAGGGCCTCTTCGGGAGAATGAAAAGATTCAAAAGATCCATCCGCATGGAAGATTTTAAGGACCGCAGGATATAGTAAAGCAAACTTCACCTGACGTTTGTAAAGGTCTGAGCATAGTTGAGAGAAGGCTCGTCTTTTCTTTGTAACCTCCACCGAAAAGTCTCCAAAAATGAGAATACGATGCCCCTTGTAATCCAGACCATCCTTTCTATTTTTGAAAGATTTTAGCAAAGACATCCTGTCAAAGTAGTCCAGATACTTAACAATAACTTGCCTCGGACGATCCCTCACAGCATTAGCGTCTCTGCGAGTGTCCAATTTTGACGCACGTAAATCAGCTCCAATTCTATGTGCTCTTTCCACCCTGCAGGGATGATGTATCCCCGGGGCTCCAGGCAATTCAATCTCACACAAGCACCTCAAATCCTTAGGTGGTACAGATTCCGGCAAGCCGACAATCCGTAAATTGTTACGTCATGATCTATTCTCGAGATCCTCAACCCGCCCCAACAATTTCTTGTTTTCTAGATGGGTATCTTGAACATGTTGTTGCAGATCCATAAGCTCAGAATCCACATGCTGCACCTCCATTTCCAAATTATCTAGGCGCTCGTCATGCTTCGCCACAGAGGCATGCAGCTGGGTTAATGAGTCTGCTATCGTTTTAGCTAAGGATTCTTGCAGATCTGGAGAAATCAATTGTGCCACCTGTATCGCCAATTTCTTAGGCTGGGTTCACACGACCATGTTACGTCCGTAATGTACGGAACGTATTTCGGCCGGAAGACCCGGACCGAACACACTGCAGGGGGCCGGGCTCCTAGCATCATAGTGATGTACGATGCTAGGAGTCCCTGCCTCGCTGCAGGACAACTGTCCCGTACTGTAATCATGATTACAGTACGGGACAGTAGTTCCACGCAGAGGCAGGGACTCCTAGCATCGTACATAACTATGATGCTAGGAGCCCGGCCCCTTGCAGTGTGTTCGGTCCGGGTCTTCCGGCCGAAATACGTTCCGTACATTACGGACGTAACATGGTCGTGTGAACCCAGCCTTATAATCAATGAGACAAGATGTGTCTCCCATGACAAGTTCTTGTGAGGAGCTGTGCTCCATATGAAAAGCCGAGGTACTAGGCAGAAGAGGGCCGGCCGACATGATGGGATGCTGCTCAGCCAAGCGGCCCGATTTGTTTTGAGTCCTGATTTTCCTATAACGGAGACAAATCTGTCTATGCACTCACCAGGCAGTCCGAGTCGGCGTCCGGATGGTAGCTGGGTGATCTATGCTTCCCCAGAGATGAGAGGTACGATCTGGCAGGGTGATATGTAGAGCGAAGGCAGTATCGCTCTCAAGAAAGCATCCCTACGTGCCGGGCCCGGAACCGGAAGTCAACATTTGATTTTTTTTGTACATTAAAAAAAAAATGATTTAGCTACTTTTCACTTTCTTTACTAGTCCCCATAGGAAGCTTGAACAAACAATCGTTGAATCGCTTGCATATACTGCAGTACTACTGTATTGCTGTGTATTGTGCTATTGTGCCTTTGGCAGGGCTTAATAGGAGCACAAAGATGGTAGACCTGGGGGCCTTTATTAGGCCCCCAGGCTGTCATCACAGCCATGAACTTGTGATCGAGATTAGCTGGATCCTGCGTTCATGAACTTAGATGTGATCGATAACTGCTGGATTTTGTGTGTCAGAGACACGCAGGACCATTGTTCACTAAAACCTCCAGTCCTGCTAACCTGACGGATTCAGCTTTTACACCAAGATACAGCTTCTGTGTATACAGGATACATAGTAGCTGTATCTCAAAAAGTAAAACATTTATTTAATTTAAAAAAAACAATTCAAAAGTTGTTCAGAATTAAATCAAACATTGATTTATTTAAGAAAAAAATTGCCTTCAAAAGTGTGCATAGCCTATAAGGTGACGCACCAGGTTTCACACGAACTGAAATAATAAATAAAGCCACATAACTTCTGGTTTTGCTTTCTATACAAATTCTGAATTGTAGTATAGCAGCTTTCCTCTAGAATTTGGTATAGTAGCTTATGCATCAGTGTGCATATGTAAGGTTTGTAAGTACTGTCTCAAGAGCCTACCCATGTTATTTATTATTATACATTTAGGGTATGTGCACACGATAACTGCAATTACGTCTGAAAATACAGAGCTGATTTAAAGGGAAAACAGCCCCTGATTTTCAGACGTTTTTTGAGCAACTCGCGTTTTTCGCAGCGTTTTTCGCAGCGTTTTCGCTGCATTTTTTACGTCCGTTTTTGGAGCTGTTTTCATTGGAGTCTATGAGAAAACGGCTCCAAAAACGTCCAAAGAAGTGTCCTGAACTTCTTTGACGAGACAGTCATTTTACGCGTCGCCGTTTGACAGCTGTCAAACGACGACGCGTAAATGACAGGTCGTCGGCACAGTACGTCGGCAAACCCATTCAAATGCATGGGCAGATGTTTGCCGACGTATTGGAGCCATATTTTCAGGCGTAAATCGAGGCATAATACGCCTCGTTTACGCCTGAAAATAGGTCGTGTGAACCCAGCCTTACAGTTAAATAAGCTTTTTTAATACACAGTTCCTAATTATTCTATGCCTTTTATTCCTTCACACTAATCAATACCACTCAAGACTGTTGTGTGCATTTATTTCAATCCTGTAATAGCAATGTTCTGATTTAAAAGCATATTATGACGTATTAAAAATGTATTAATGCAAATTTTACAAGCATTCCTATAACAATCATATTGTATGTTGTAGCTATGCAGTTGTTCTAACATACTAAAATTTGAGTTGATACACAAAATCTAAGCACATAAAAGAAGTGTTAAAATGGGATTTTATTTAAAGGCTATGTAAACCTTTGAAAGATCAATCCGTGTGTTTTGTTCAACTTTATACTTAGTTTTTATTATAAAAATGATTTTTATTTTTTGAGATACAGCTGCTTTGTATCCTGTATACAGAGCAGCTGTATCGTGAGCTAAGACCTGAATCCGTCAGGTCCAAGGGACTGACGGGTTCAGTGTCAGCGGGTCCTGCAATTTTTAGTGCTAGCCTTTATACTGGCTAACACTATGCCCCGCCTTAATAATGGACGCTGTCAATCAGACAGGCGCAAAAAAGTATTAAAAAAACACAGAGACATAAGAAAAAAATGTTTATTGAAATAAAAACTGCCCAACACAACCCTATTTCACCATTTAATTAAAAATAATAATTTAAAAAACACATGGTTCATCGAAGTAGTCCAACAAATCTACGTCATAGTCCAAAGAGTCCAGTGGAACCAGCAAAAGTAAACTAAATAAATAAATAAATAGGCCCATAACTTAAAACACATCAAATAAAAAAACAATAATTTTGTAACACCTTTCCTTTAAGGCCTAATTCAGGCGAGTATATACTAAGTAATGTCAGGAGCTCCCTCTAGGAGCTGCTCTGGCTGGGTATTCCACTACAGAAGGAGCCCCTGACTTCACTGTCCATATATGGACAGTGACGTCCAGGGCTCCTCTTGGAGTGAAATCCACAGCCAGAGTGTCGGCTATGCTCTGGCTGGGCATTCCGCTCCCATAGGGAGTCATAATGGTGATAACTATAGCAGGGGGTGTTGTGCTCGCGGTCGCTAACCGCCGGCACGTCCTATTTACCGGCAGCCGCAACCGCAGGACATATTCTTCATGCCGGCATCCCCCTCCTCAGAGACACCGGCACATGCGGCTGCAGCTTCTCTCGCGTCCTTTAGGGTGTACATGCGCGCGCTCACTCCTGGCCTTAAAGGGCCAGCACGCGCACCTGTGTTTAGTTCCCCAGCCAATCCCTTTACACCCCGGACTATAAAAAGAGCTCTGCCCTTCCTCTCCTTGCCTGAGCGTTATTATGTCTGCCCATGTTCGTTAACAAATGGTCCCTTAGTTGTATCCTGTTCCCAGTGTTCCCGTATCCTGTTTCCTGTATACCGTATTCAGTAATTGTGATTGCTCCTGAGTGAAGTCTAGTGTTGGAGTCGAGTTCATCCTCTGTGCCCCGTGTCATCTGCCACACCAAGTGTCATCTGTCACACCAAGTGTCATCTGTCACGCCAAGCCTCATCTGCCACACCAAGTGTCATCTGTGCCGAGAAGTCTGCTATGCCATAGTGTCTGCTATGCCACGTGCCACTTCTAAAGGGCAGGTTCAGACGTGGCTGACTTGCTTTGGAATTCATCTGCGGAAAGTCCGGAGTGGAATTCTCCAGCGGCCATTTTTTACATTTGCTTGAATAAATTTTTAGGCAAGTTAGTTCAGACATTGCGGAAAACTCCGCTGCGGACCATAGGCTGCGGTGCGTAATTTTCCCTCCGCAGCATGCACTGTCTGTTGCGGAGAAGAAGCGGAATTTCAATGCGTATTTCAGCCTTTGCAATGCAAAAACTGAAATCTGTGGCAAGCCCGCTGTGTTTTCTGCAACGTTTGAATTACCTGTCAAATATGCAAATGTTGGTGCAGATTCGTTTCGTAATTGCCCCAAATCTGCACCAACATTTGTAGCGGAAAAACACTGCGAGGTCTGAACATGCCCAAAGACTTATATTGACTATGTTTTGGCCTGCTGCTACTCTGCTACGGCGGAGCGGCCTAGTGGTTTCACTTACCCCCAGAGTTATGAAGGGGGGAGTGCTATCTGCAGGGGGATGTTTGTGACTATCTACTGAGTGCGGGGGAGTGTTGTGCTATCAACAGGGGGGGTGTGGCGCTACTACAGGGGAAGGGTGGCGCTATCTTCAGGGGGTATGGCACTACATGGGCACTGTGTGTTGCACTATCTACATGGGCACTGTGGCACTATATGGGCACCGGCACTATTTACGTGGGCACTATCTACAGTGTGCACAGTGACACTATCTACAGGGGCATTGCAGCACTATCTATATGTGCATACATCTGGTCGTGAAGAAGCTGGCCGGAGATCGCTTGTCCAGGTAGGAGGAGTTGAGCGGCCATGGAGTCGGAGCAAGGGAGTGGAGCAAGCTCTGAGCAACTTCAAACAGTAGCTTAGATCTGCCCGATGTTTGCTCAAACTGGCATCTAGTCCGGCAATTACTTCAAGAATGTAGCGTCGGCGGACGTGGGTCTCGCTCACCCCAGGGTCCGTCTCCCTGTCTAGGGACGACGGCGCGCTCTGCTCTCTCATCCTCACCCGGCATATGTACGTAGGAATATTGCCCCAGCCTATCCCAGTACACCTTGGACTATTTAAGAAACTCTGCCCCGGGGCGTGGCCAGCTGCTGATGTGAGAGGATGCGTGTGGCGATAGCTCCGGGCCAGCATCCTGTCTAACATCCTCCTGACGGTGCTGTAATCCCTGAAATCAGCCAAAATTCCTTACCTGCTGCGTAGGAAGGGAAGGACGTCTTCCAGGAAAAAAATGAGCCCGACTAAAGCGATGGACGCGGCTGAAAAGCTGAAATCATATGCCCGCGTGGTGATCCAAGATGGCGCCGGCGGGAGCTCTGCTGCGGGAGCTCTGATGGCTGGGACATCAACCTCTGCTCCCTCGGAACAGGATGCAGGAATCACACTGCAGGAGGCATCGGATAAGCTGCTGACAGCCATCCTGGAGACACGTACGTCGCTAACGGCTAAGATCGATGAGGTGAGAGTGGACGTGGGCCTACTGAGGCAGGACCTGCAAAATATGCGGGAGAGAGTCACCGAGACGGAGGGCAGGATTTCAACCTTGGAAGACCTTATTGCTAACATGCCGGTGGCTATTCAAGATCTGCACCGTAAAGTTGATCTGTGGCACCAGAAAGCCGACGATTTAGAAAACAGATCGCGTCGCAATAATCTCCGCATTGTGGGATTGCCGGAGAGGGCAGAGGGGCAGAGGCCTGGGGAATTCGTGGAAAAATGGCTGAGGGAGATCTTTCCAGCTGCCTCCTTCTCGTTGGCGTATGCAGTGGAAAGGGCGCACAGGGTTCCAGCACGACTACCATTTCCTGGTGCTCCCCCAAGACCACTGCTTGCTCGGATGTTGAATTGTAAAGATCGGGACACGGTTCTGCTGGAAGCTCGGAAGGCCGGCGGGATTCGATTTGAAAATGCCTCTGTGTCCATATATCCGGATTTTTCTCCTGATTTGCAGCGACAGAGGGCGTCATATGTCCCTATTAAGCGCCGACTTCGGGACCTGCAGATCCCATATTCGATGGCCTATCCGGCTAGATTGTGGGTTGTGGATGGAGATCGAGCCATATTTTTTACGGATCCAAATGAGGCGGAGGAATGGCTTACGAGAAAGCATAGGCGCTCTCCTCGACGCTGATCGCGGTGGCTGTGCAGGCTGGGAGATTATTGCCGATATATGGAACTCATGGATACCCCATATCGTTTGTATTACAGAAGTTCCAGTTGAAAGTATCCTTATACTATAATGATGTGATGTTGTAACATGTTATCTACAAGCTGATATGTGAGGTCCGTGATATGAGCTGGGAAGTTTAGTCCTCAGAATCTCTTCCTTATGTGTTCTGAATAAGAGATATGGGGGACATTTAATATGAGTCGGGTTTTAATATGTTTTATAATATCTGGTGGATGGGATGCTGGTCGGGAGAAACGCTATACCTATATAGATAGTGTATTTGCGGCAGAAATACGCTAGCCGTAGAAACTACCCCCTAGAGTATTGGCTACAAAGGTTTGCTCCTGTTGAGCAATGTCTGTTCTTGGTTTTGTTATGAAGGATATTGAGTCAACTCACATTGCTGCAGAAATTAGCATAAATGTTGTACACCTACGGGACATAGTGGGAATCGCAGATGGGTTCGGGACAATTGTCACTCAGGGGCCCGTGGGTAGGATGCTGGGCTACGGCTCTCCAATATGTGTTAACAGTACGAAATGGCAGGATTACGGTTAATGTCCTGGAATGTCCAGGGAATGGGGTCTCCTGAAAAGAGGCATATGATATTTGCTGCTGTGCGGCGACAGCGTCCTCATTTAACGTGTCTACAGGAAACACACATGACACCAGATACAGTGAGGAATTTGAGTAAGCCCTGGGTGCAGTGGGTGGGACATGCCTCACACACCTCGTATTCTAGGGGGGTGGCCATCTTAGTGCATGTTGAGCTCAGTTGGAAATTGCTACAATCCAACATGGATCCTGAGGGGCGGTACATTTTTCTACATGCGGTTCTTGATGAATGTCCCTATGTGATCTTGGGGGTGTATAATCCTCCACCAGCCTCATTGGCAATAATCCAGGAAGCTGTCCGATTTGTGTCAGCATACCCGGGGGCCCGGGTGATCATGATGGGGGATTTTAACTTGGCTATGGACCCTGGTATAGATAGATTTCAGGGGAACGGGAGTAGAGGTCCTGGAAGTCCCTCTCAGTTAAGTCTCCTTGTAAAGGAGATGGGCTGGATTGATCTGTGGAGAGCGACACACAGAGGGATTAGAGAGTACACATGCCACACCCCACAATACAATGCGCTGTCCAGAATTGATTATATATTTGGTTCGCCTTCGGTTTTCCAGGAGGTAGACTTTGTAGATCACTTACCGAGGGGGATCTCGGATCACAGCCCGATCTTACTGACATTGAAAAGGCCACAGACAGGTAGAAGGGGAGTGAATAAAATTCACCCGTTTTGGCTTCAGCTCATTCAGCAAAATGATCGTATACCGGATCAGCTATCAATCTTTATAGAAGCGCATGCTCAGATGGAAAATCGGTCGCTGGTGTGGGATACCCTCAAGGCCTATTTGAGGGGATGTCTCCGATCCTCCATATCCTATGTAAAACGTGCTTCCGCCCTTCAGGAGGAGGATTTAGCATATAAATGTTCACAGGCGGAAGGGGCATTCGTTCAGGATCCCTCACCGGCTAACCGGAATGCCTGGCTGGATTTGGGTAGACAGTATTTACAGGTCTTGAGGGATAAGACTTCGCGTAGTCTATTCTTTAGTAAACAATCTCACTTTGAATTGGGCAATCAATCGGGTAAATTTCTTGCTCATATGGTTCGGAACAGTTCTAGATCCCCCCCAGTGATGGGTATAGTGGGGCCTGGCGATAGAGCCTGCACCTCCTCGAGGGATATTCTTGAGCAATTCACACAGTTTTACGATCATCTGTATGCTTCAAAAGTTGATTATGGGCTGGATGAGCTGGAGATGTATTTGGATGGAATATTGTTTCCTACCATGACAGCCGAGCGGGTGGCAATGCTAGATGCTCCATTTACAGTGGACGAGATTTTGGAGGGGATGGCGTCTATGTCTAAGGGGAAGGCCTCAGGGCCGGATGGTATCCCCCTTGAGGTATATCTACAGTATGGGGAGCTGCTGGCCCCCCAATTGCTGGCCCTGTTTGAACATAGCTATTGGAGCTCTGCTCTTCCGGAATCCATGTGTGACGCCACCATAATTGTATTGCTGAAACCAGGCAAAAATCCAGATGAATGTGGTTCATATAGACCGATCTCATTGCTGACAGTGGATTACAAAATCTTGACTAAGATGCTAGCTAATAGGTTATGCAATGTGATAAAGGAGATCATCCATTCAGATCAGTGTGGCTTTATACCCAGCAAGTCCACCTCAGAGAATATTAGACGGGTACAGGTGGTGACGCAGATTGGATGGGAGGAGCAGCAGGACTGGGCTGTGGCATCTCTGGATTTGACTCGGTAGAATGGCCTTATCTGCTGGCAGTGCTGCGAAGATTTGGGTTTGGGGATGGATTCATTAATTGGGTCTCCTTGTTGTATAAATCTCCACGAGCGCAGGTGTTGGTGAATGGGGCCCTGTCCCCTTCCTTTGGCCTCCATAGGGGCACGAGGCAGGGGTGTCCACTTTCGCCACTTCTCTTCACATTGGCCATTGAACCACTGGCTCTTAACATCAGGCGGGATCCCGCATATATAGGAATTAGAATAGGGGACAGAGAGGACCGGATAGGGTTATATGCGGATGACATGGCGCTGTTTATGGCGAACCCCAACGCCACTCTTCCTAGGGCCATTTCCCTTATTAACGTTTTTGGAAGGTATTCCGGGTTGCTAATTAATTGGTCAAAATCGTATCTGATGCCTTTGAGGCAGGATGACTGTGGATGGGGCACCCAGTTCTGCGGACTGCCAGTAAGTCCAGAGTTCAAATACCTGGGGATTAATATTGCTAGGGATAGCTCTAGATCGTACGGGTTAAATGTAGCGCCCTTGGTCACCTACCTAATGGATAAAATACAGGTGTGGAAGGGTCTACCTTTGTCAGTGGCAGGACGCATCAATCTGTTAAAGATGCTAGTATTGCCGAAGTTTTTGTGTGTGCTGGAACACATGGATGTATTGGTACCTAAAAGCTTCTTTAAAACAATAAACTCGCTGTTTGCGCCGTTTGTATGGGGGGGGGAGATCTAAACTCAAGCTTTCGATTCTACAGAGACCTAAAGATGAGGCCGGGGCTGCGTTACCGGATGTTTTTCTATATTACTTGGCGGGTCAGCTCAGGTACTTGACTTCTTGGGTCTCCCCCCCCCCCCTAACGACTAATGCTGAGTGTCATTTAGCCCGGGTGCTGGGCTTGAAAACCCTGTGGCCGGTATTGGAACCGCATGATTTTAGACACCGCTCCCTGTTACCCTTGCATAAGTTGGCTAGGCGAGTCTGGCAACAGGCTAAAGATCTACTGGGGTTTGTGGGGGTGGTGGCGGAGAGTCCGCTGTGGGATAATCCGAGTTTTTCCCATCTGCATGGGATGGTGGGGAAACATTATTGGTCCTCTAGAGAGGTAGCTGCTCTATCACAACTGCTAACGGAGGAAGGGTTGGTCATGACGGTGAGTGAGATTCGGGCAGCTTTCAATATACCACCGGGGGATGAATTATATTGCATACAGCTCCATCATGCTCTATTAGCACAATTCCCACTGAACTCCGCCACGTACTCTAGCTATGACTTGGTGGTGAGGTTGAGCACTCCGTTCACACGTGGAGTCATCTCTCAAATTTATTCTTTTCTACTGGAGGCTAAATTGCGAACGGAGCCCCTTGTGGCTGAGGATAGGTGGCGAGCACTTATTCCACAACTCACAGCGGAGGACTGGAGGGAGGCTCAGGGTTCCCACTTGCTGTTTTCACCAGCTGCAAACAATAAACTAGTGCAACTGTTCATCATCCACCAATGTTATTTAACGCCCGTAAGGTTACATCGTATGGGAAGAATGGCATCCTCACAATGTCATAGGTGTGGAGAGATACGGGCTGATTTTATTCACCTAATGTGGGGTTGTCACTGCATTCTTAGCTTTTGGGAGGAGGTGGTTGCATTATTGACGGCAGTGCTGGGGAGGACGATACCTTGCAGGCCGGAGGTGTGTTTGCTGGGACTGCTATCTGAGGAGCAATGGTCAATATATGAGAGGACTTTCTTCAGAGAAACACTATTTATGGCAAGGAAGGCGGTGGCCATGAGATGGATGGCGGATAGAGCACCGACAGTAGCGCAATGGTGTAAATTGGTCAATGACATACTTCCATTTGAGAAAATAGTGTATAACACCGGGGGAAGCCGGCTAAATTAGATCTGATCTGGAGTGGTTGGTGCTCATCGAATCTCACTCACTGTACAGTCCAAGGGCTATCTGCTGCTCTGATTCAAGCTGGGGGTGGGAGTGGGTAAAGGATTCGGGTGGATGGCACATCCAAGTGCTCTTTTCTTTGTTGTACGAGATGGTGGGTGCGTTATTGCAGAATATTGAAATGTGGGCACATTACTGTTTTCATGTTGTACTGGATTAAAAGTTTCATTAGAATGTTTTGATCAATTTGTATTATGCATAAGTGGTCTGCGAACCACGGTCTAACACCATGGGTACCTGCGAGTATTCCTTTTGTATGTATAGATTCTTCTGAAATATGTACAAATAATTGTATAATGTTATCCTGATGTATGTGATGGTTGACTCTGACAGTTATTTTCAATAAAACGAGTTTAAAAAAAAAAGAAACTCTGCCCACTTCCTCAGTGCCTGAGCAATGTTATTTCTAACCCAGAGTTAGTCTGTGAAGGTTCCGTATCTTGTTCCCTGTAATCTGTGTCCATGGCTATCTTGTATCCGTGTCCAGTCCTGTATCCTGAGTCCAGTGACCATGATGAGTCCAGTTTCTGTGACCAGTGCTGTATCTGTGTTCAGTCATGTATCCTGAGTCCCAGTGTCTGTGATCAGTCCTGGTTCCAGTTTTCCAGCACAAGCCAGCTTCCGATAATCCAGCACAAGCCAATTTCCGATAATCCAGCACAAACCAGCTTCTGATAATCCAGCACAAACCACTTTACAATAATTCTGCACAAGACAGTTTCCAATAATCCAGCACAAACCAGCTTCTGATAATCCATCACAAGCCTGCTCCCAGCTATCCAGCACAAGCCTACCACCAGTAATCCGGCACCAGCCTGCCATCAAGGTACTATCTGCCAGTTACTGTCCTTTACTAGTCTGGTCAGCAGCTACTCCGTTACGGCGGAGTAGCCCAGTGGGTCCACATTCCAGTGTACATTACACAGAACAGTTTGTTGAGTCTGATTGCGGTTATGTGGTGCTGGACACGGAACGATACGGTGGCAATTACACAATGGAAAAAAACAAAGGTAAAAAATTATAAAAGAAAGGGTGAACAATGCATGCACTGTACTATCTAATAATAGAGAAAAAAAACTGCTTGGGAGTACCCGCCCCCGGAAAATGGTAAAAAGGGAAGAAACTCCTTATCACACTTGAGTTAAATCTGTCTACACTTGGGGAATATTATAAAGGCCAGAGAATCCCGAGAGGGTTTGTTCGCCTCTACGTCCTAATTTTGTACCACAAAATGCGACTTTTTGCTCTAGATTCAAACAAATTTCTAATAAGTACTCTCTTAAAATTATCCTATCGAATATTGATTGAGATCAAGGACTGTGTAACTTAAACAGATGATATATAAACCTACAAAAGCACTGTGACGAGATAATCCTAGAAACATATCACAATCTTTATTATGTACTACATACAATTAATTAAAAGATGAGTCACACAAGGCTGCCGAAACTAAAGAATAGAAGGTCACCAATGTATAAGAAAAGCTCATTAATCTGGCAGCATTGATAATACATAACGGGCATAGTGCAAATACATAACAGGGGTAGATCACCGAACTGCCTGACAACAGGTGGAAAGACCGTACAAAATATGTATACACACAGTGCCTGA
This sequence comes from Rhinoderma darwinii, assembly GCF_050947455.1. NCBI lineage: Eukaryota > Metazoa > Chordata > Amphibia > Anura > Rhinodermatidae > Rhinoderma > Rhinoderma darwinii. The sequence goes on along the minus strand of NC_134687.1, from coordinate 294,787,294 downwards.
GGAACCAAGGCATGCAATAGTATTATAGGGAGTAAATCCTATAAAGATAAAAAGTACATAGTAACAGATCCTTTCAAAGAGACCACAAGGTAAAGTCCTTTAGTACATACCCATACTGAATTCAAATCGGGATGGTGCAATCCCCGACACACGTTTCAGGGGGTGGCGTCATCTTATCAACTCATACCATTTATACTACAGTCGCCCAATCAATGTCAGCCACGTATCCTGTTTATTAGCACAATTGATATCTCCATTTAAACATAAACTGCGTCATTCTGTCCGCACTAGTGGCTGAACCTTCTATCTGGCTATTGCGTTGTCTGGCATCTATCATGTCAAGCATGATGAGGTAATCACGCAGTCATGTGACATAAGTAAAGTAAACGACAGAATGCCATTACTTAAATACAAAGTGTGATAGAGGTGTTGCGTGCGGACGCATATGCACTATTCAAAACAGATTTAAATGTACACTTACTTTTCAAACAACTTATCCTTCTAATTTACTTACTGTTAAAATATGGTTGTTTTATCCATGCAAATTTTGTGTGATGTTACTGCCATTAAGTGTCTCCCTTCCTGTAATCTGCTATCCACCCCCTATTGTCAAGAAAAATACATCCCTAGTTACAGGGCAGAATTGAGGGGGCTGCAGAAGGGAGGGGTGCAGAAGGGAGGGGTGAGTATCTTCACTGCCTGCCTATACAAGTTTATGGAGAGGGGACGGGGAGCAGAAAGAGGGATCAGAGTGAGAAAGAGACTTACGTGCTGCAGTGCCCTTGTGTTACTGTCTCATCTCAATGCTGGATTTTCAACTACGCTGTTATTACTGCTGTATGATGCCCTCCATGCTGCTGCAGCTTATATATGTATATATATATATATATATATATATATATATATATATATATATATATATATATATATATATATAAATATACATATACACTCCTCAACATTGAAATGACAACACCAAGAAGGGCAAGCCGTAAGGTTATGCAAATCAAAGAAGTAGCAGATGTTGCTAAGATCAGCAAATTATCAAATTTCAAAGCACCAAGCTCCAATCTGTGGCATGTGGGAGGGGCATAAAAGCCAGATTGAAAGCAAAGTTTCTTAGCCGCAAGAAAATTCAGAAATCAAGTGGTGTGGGATGATTGTGTGATGCCTCCTGTTTGTCGTCGTGCCAGTTATCTCCACTAGCCGCAAACTGAGAGGAACAGATTCCTTGAACTGATAGACCTTGGTTTATCACTCCGGCAGATCGCTACACGCTAGGCCAAGACGTCAACACTGTTTAACGTTGTGTGTCCCGGAGGTTGGGAGAACCACAACAAAAGAAGAGGCCGTACTGAAAGAAGAAAAAAGGAATAAGGGAAGGCCTCCATGACTAAAATAGATGGGAGGGACACAGAGTTGGCTGGCCTATGAGAGGAAAAGGGGGGGGACAGCAGGAGGGCTTGAGTGAGAAGGGGTGGGGATTGAAGGGGATGTACCTGTTTCCTGTTTGTGCTCTCCCTCTCTTCGCCAGGACACAGAAGCAGGAACATGTTTGTTACCCCTGCTGCGTCTGATGAGGAGGCTATGGAGCTGTTGCGGGCCGCGGCAGCCTCTCAGGGTCCTGGATGGCTCGGAGCACGAGTAGCGACGCTGCTGCAGGGACAATCGGGCGCTTCGGTCCAGGAGCGAGCAGAGTCGGCTGGAGCAAGCGGGGAGCGCTCTGTCATGCCGGTGGTCGCGGGGCTGCTGGAGCAGGCCGAGGTACAGGACCGGCGTACCAGGGGGTCGGGCAGGAGAAGAGGAGAGCCCGTTTCCCCCATGACTCAGGCCAGGGCTGGCACTCCCAGCGTGACGCGCAGCACGAGGCGCTCGCGCCCGCCCGCAAGGCTGAGTCCTGAAGACATCCCGCGGGAGCGGCGGCGCAAGAGGAGCCCATCAGTGGACCCTGCAGGCCAGACCCCAGGGCGGCCTGCCGCTGCTCTTTCGTCTGGTCCTGGGAGGAATCCCAAAACGCGGCAGCGCCCGGCGGCAGCGGCGAGGAGGACGCGGCCTTCACTTCCGGTCACATCCTCTCCTTCTTCAGCACGTGGCGGAAGGGCAACGGCGACCCTGCATGGTGATGTGCCAGCCAGAGGGTCGGCTCATGGTGTCGTCGAGGTGGAAACGACCAGAGGTCGCAGGATGAGGTCGGTGGTTGGAGTGCCAGGGACGGAACAGCTTGGAGCTGGTTCAGCGGGACGGATGAGGCATGAACTGGAGCTCGGCCAATTGGATGATGCGATGTCACCCCCCCTTTTCTCAGACGAAAATCGGAATTCCCCGTGCACACATTGCCAATGCGGACAGCGCCAGAGGGAGTCCGGAGCATTGGAGGACGGTGAGCGGCGGGCCTCTCCACGTGGACATGGGGGTCCGGCTGACGGGTTCACAGCCCCTGGGCAGCCTGGTGAGTTGACACCTACGTTACCATTTCCAGCTTTATTGATGTCGGGTATCGGTGTAGAGGGTGTCGCGGCGGTGGGCGTCGCGGCGGAGTCGGGGGTCTCGTCGCTACAGGCGGGTGCAGGGGATAGTTTGGCGGAGTTAGTGGGATGTTTAAAAGTGTTAGTGGGGCGGCTAGGTGGTTCCCCTTCCCAAGAACCGTCAGGTGTGGCGCCGGCCGCGGTGTGGGGGGGCAGTGTTGGAAGCGCTCCGGTTCGTCAAAACGGTGGGGGGTTGAATGCCGGGGCAGCGGTGGCAGTGGCGGCGGCGGTTCAAACAGACTCGCCAAAGGAGGTTGATAGGGTGCGTCTTGATGATCGTGCGCGCGGGGAGGTTTATGTTTGTTATGAGGGCCCGTTAGGGGCGCATTTAAAGCAGGAGGTAAAGGAAAGGATTTGGAAAGACGAGTATGTGGAGATTTTTTCCTTGCTTCCGCTGGAGAAGTTTAATTTAGATAAGGTGAAGCGGGATGAAACAAAAAAGGATGAGGAAGAAAAGAGACGGTACAGGTTGATTCCAAAAACGTTCGTCAATTGGATGCAGGCTTTTGCAATTTTGGCGAGTGTTATTGGGGAAAAGGCGCCAGATAATTGTTCCGGCTTGTTTTGTTATTTGAATGCGGTGGGGGAGGCGCATCGGGTTTATGGGGGCCAGGCCTGGCTTCGTTACGATGAGCAGTTTCGGCAGAGGAAAGCGGTGCGGCCGAATATACGGTGGGACCATAAGGACATAGCCTTATGGTTGAAAGTGACGGCACTTTATAAGCAGGGGCAGTCCTTTCCCGGGAGCGGGAATGCAGCAGGAACTTCCGGCGGGGGTAGTCAGGCCTCAGGTTCAAAATTTGGGACGTGTTGGCAGTTCAATGAGGGGCAGTGCAAATTTGGAGCGACGTGTAAATTCAAGCATGCGTGTTCACATTGCAGCGGGCAGTCACATGGAGCGTCTAAATGTTTTAAGAAGGGTAAACGACAAGGGGGAGCCAGCGGTGCGTCTGGTTATGGTGGAGACTCCGGTGAAACTCATAAAGATGGCCCCCTTTCTAAGTAGGTACCCCAATAAGGAGGGGGCGCGGTTGATTAGTTTAGGTTTTGGTTACGGTTTCGTTATTCCGCCCCCTTTGCATGAGGTCCCTTTCACGCAGCGCAACCTTAAGTCGGCATATCAGCATGCGGGGGTAGTCTCGGAAAAAATCCGGAAGGAGATTGATCTGGGCAGAATGGCGGGCCCTTTTAGCACGATCCCAGTTCCAGGTTTGGTGGTGTCACCGTTAGGGGTGGTTCCAAAACGAGAAGGTAAAAAATTCCGGCTTATTCAGCATTTGTCCTTCCCGAAGGGGGCGTCGGTTAACGATGCCATTGACCAGGATCTCTGTTCTGTGGTCTACACGTCGTTTGATGCGGCGGTAGCATTGGTACGTGGTTACGGAAGAGGGGCTCTGATGGCTAAAACTGATATTCAAGCGGCGTTTCGTTTGTTGCCGGTTCATCCGGACAGCCAGAGGTTGTTGGGATGTTATTGGGAAGGGGATTATTACATTGATCGATGCCTTCCCATGGGTTGTTCGTTGTCGTGCGCGTACTTTGAGGTGTTTAGTTCTTTTTTGGAATGGGTAGTCAGGGAGGTCGCGGGGGTGGAATCAGTTATTCACTATCTCGACGATTTCTTGTGCGTTGGCCCGTCGTGTTCGGGGGTTTGCGCAAATTTGTTGGAGACGGTCAATTGGGTGTCAAGGGAGTTCGGTGTACCCTTGGCTGTGGAAAAAACTGAGGGTCCGGTGACGACCATTTGTTTTTTGGGAATTACTATCGACTCCGTAGCAATGGAGTGCAGATTGCCGGAGGATAAGTTGGGGGATTTGCGGTTGGTAGTGGAGCGAGCGTGTCGGATTAGGAAAATTACGCTACGTGAAGTGCAGTCCTTATTGGGGAAGTTGAATTTTGCTTGCCGCATCATGCCGATGGGCAGGGTTTTTTGTCGGCGGTTGGCAGCGGCGACGGCGGGGGTTCGGGAACCCCATCATTTCATTCGTCTGGCTGCAGAGCACAGGGAAGATTTACAGGTCTGGCTCCATTTTCTGGCACAGTATAATGGGCGCTCTCTTTGGATGTCCCGGGCGTTAGATAGCTTCGATTTGGAATTGTTCACTGACGCGTCTGGGGCGGTGGGGTTCGGGGCGTTCTTTAAAGGTCAATGGTGCGCGGGAAAATGGCCGGTTGCATGGGTGGAGGCGGGACTGACGCGTAACTTGGCCCTACTCGAACTGTTTCCCATCGTGGTGGCGGTCACCATTTGGGGAGACAGGTTCCGGGACAAAAAAGTGCGTTTTCATTGCGACAATTTGGGGGTGGTGATGGCTATAAATAATACTTCGGCGTCGTCCCCTCCAGTGGTTCGCTTGTTGCGTCAGTTGGTGCTTTCCTGTTTGAGTTTAAATGCATGGGTGGTGGCGGTGCATGTTCCCGGGGTAGAGAATTGTATTGCTGACGCGCTTTCTCGCTCGCAGTGGGATCGTTTCCGGCAGCTGGTCCCGGACGCGGAGTTAACAGGGGTGGACTGTCCCAGTCATCTGTGGGAGCTGGTATCCAGGCGGCAGGTGCATTGATTAAACGTTCACTGGCCAGTGCGACGTGGTCGTCGTATGCGGCTGGATGGAGGCAATGGGAGGAGTGGGTGAGATCTTTGGGTGATGTGTGCTCGGATGATGATAGGATGGTGGCCTTGCTGTTTTGGTTGGGGGATGCGTTCGCCCGGGGTTGCACGGTCGCTAAGGTTAATCGCTTCGTGGCGGCCATTGCTTTCGGTTGTAAGTTACGGGGGTTGGCAGATATCACGAAGCGGTTCTTGGTGGGCCAGGCATTGAAGGGGCTGAGACGGGGTGTAGTGGTGAGGGATAAGAGGCGTCCCGTGTCATTTCAATTGTTGTGTTCCCTGGAGGTGGTGGTGCGGCGGGTGTGTCGTTCAGAGTATGAGAGCAAGCTTTTCCGGTTGGCTTTTGCGTTAGCCTTTTTTGGAGCTTTTCGGGTAGGGGAATTGGTTTCCCCCAGTTCGGTAAAAGCGGGGGGCTTGTTGCAGGATAATGTCGATTTGTATGAAGACAGGGTGGAGATAGTGTTGCGAAGGTCCAAAACGGACCAAGGAGGGGCAGGACGTCGAGTGGTTTTGCTGGCGGTCCCAAAGAATCCGGTTTGTCCAGTGTTGTGTGTCAAGGAGTACTTGGCGGGTTTAGATCTCTCAGACGGGCCGTTGCTGCGGCACGAGGATGGCTCGTTTCTGTCGCGGTATCAGTTTATTTCGGTTTTCAGAAAGTGTCTGGTGGCTAGCGGGGTGCAGGCAGAGCAATACTCGTCTCATTCTTTCCGTATAGGGGCAGCGACGGAGGCGGTGAGATGGGGTTTAGATGATGCAGGCGTGCAGCGGATAGGGCGTTGGGAGTCGGCGCGTTTCCGTTCTTATGTGCGCTTGAACATGTTGTGATATATTGATGTATAGCATGTTCCGGGTGCGTGCGTTTCCGCCTGAGTATTGATGGTACGCGGCAGCAAGAGGTGGTGCGTGTATGTTCTTCATTTGTTTTGCAGGCCGTGACTCATGCATGGTGTGGATTATGGGACATTCTTTTGTGTACTGGGGTGCCCTTCGCGCGGATGTACGGCCGGACGGTCGACAGCTCAGGATTCCGCGGGATGCGGCGGTTGTGAGGTGGATGGGTATACGGGGAATGACATGGAACAGGGTATTGCCCGAGTTTCACAATTTTGTACTGCTTGACAGGGCGCCGGAGGTACTGGTGTTGCATGTGGGAGGCAACGATTTGGGTATACGCCCTTTCCGGGAGTTGGTACGGGACGTCAAGCATGATTTGCTCTGCTTATGGGCAACTTATCCTAAATTGGTGACGGTGTGGTCTGAGATGGTCCCTAGGAAGAACTGGCGGATGGCCCGTTCTGTGGGAAAAATTAACAAGGCTCGCATTAAGGCTAATAGGGCCATATCGAGCTTCGTGACGCGTAATGGTGGGGTTGCGGTGCGCCACTGGGATCTGGAGGCTGGGTCAGGCAGGTACTGGAGAGAGGACGGTGTGCACCTCAATGAGGTGGGGATGGATATGTGGAGTCTGGCTTTGACCGATGGAATTGAGCGAGCGGTGGGAGTGTGGAGGAGCTCGCAGGCGTGAGGTGGTCAAGGCCTGTTTCGCTTTGGCGGGGGGGAGTCCTTGAAGTAGGTCGTAAAAAGTGGTGGGGGGGAATGCATCACGGGATGCACCCCCAATTTGTCGGCTTCTTAGGGTGTTACCCCTTTTGAAAGCTGGGTTATATATATTTATATATATATGGTGGTCATCTGCAAAAAGGTAATTTGGTGCTCCTGGGCCGGGTTACGGCTGGGGGTAAGGTATTTGTGGGCAGATGGCCAAAATTAAGTATCGGTGGCTTCAAGGACTTGCCCCTGTCATTCTGGTTGGTTTATAATGTTATGACCCTGATAGGGTCGCAGTGGGTTATTTGTTGTTATGATGTATCCCCTTTTTTGGGGATTCAAAAAATTATGGTATTTAAAGTTATTGTTATTTAAATAATAAACGGCTGCTGTGGCCATTAAAATCCAACTCTGTTTCAGTGTCTGCTTTGAGAGGGTAGATTTACATAAGGGGAGAAGCGACTCGACTTATTTGAGTCAAGAAGAGGCCGTACTGAAAGAAGAAAAAAGGAATAAGGGAAGGCCTCCATGACTAAAATAGATGGGAGGGACACAGAGTTGGCTGGCCTATGAGAGGAAAAGGGGGGGGACAGCAGGAGGGCTTGAGTGAGAAGGGGTGGGGATTGAAGGGGATGTACCTGTTTCCTGTTTGTGCTCTCCCTCTCTTCGCCAGGACACAGAAGCAGGAACATGTTCCCGCCCGCCCGCCCTGATGTGGATCGGTTGACCGCGGCAAAAGGTTGCTGCGGATGGTGGTTCTTCTCGTCAAAGTTTAATTGCTTATTGACATTTGTCTTTGGGGGAGGTTAAATTTTGTCATTGCAGCTGCGGGGGGGAGTCCTTGAAGTAGGTCGTAAAAAGTGGTGGGGGGGAATGCATCACGGGATGCACCCCCAATTTGTCGGCTTCTTAGGGTGTTACCCCTTTTGAAAGCTGGGTTATATATATTTATATATATATGGTGGTCATCTGCAAAAAGGTAATTTGGTGCTCCTGGGCCGGGTTACGGCTGGGGGTAAGGTATTTGTGGGCAGATGGCCAAAATTAAGTATCGGTGGCTTCAAGGACTTGCCCCTGTCATTCTGGTTGGTTTATAATGTTATGACCCTGATAGGGTCGCAGTGGGTTATTTGTTGTTATGATGTATCCCCTTTTTTGGGGATTCAAAAAATTATGGTATTTAAAGTTATTGTTATTTAAATAATAAACGGCTGCTGTGGCCATTAAAATCCAACTCTGTTTCAGTGTCTGCTTTGAGAGGGTAGATTTACATAAGGGGAGAAGCGACTCGACTTATTTGAGTCATGAGAATAACTGCAAGAGGTGCACCGAGGTGAACCTCTGCAAGGACGGATCGTTTCATTGGAAGAATGGCGCATAGTGATCGATTCTGTACTGCAAGTGAAATTTGACATCACACCCCAAGCCTAGGGCGGCAACCAGTATTGATACAAACCATCAGAAGGCGTATGTACAACATTGGGCTACGAGACATTTCTACAAAGTGTCCCAGAAGTTGTTTTTCAACAGGACAACTCCAGGCTGTATTTTGCTTGTGTTACTGTGAGCAGCCTGCATGGCCTAAACGTGCTACCATGGCCTGCAGCGTCTCCAATCTTGTCTGCCATCGAAAACATCTGGGATGTCATTGGTCAGCAATTGCATTGGGAGCTGCAAGCAGCCAATCTTGATGATATGCGTGCCCAAGTGCACTTAGCATGGTATAACATTCCTCAGACAACAATTAATAATGTCATTGATAGCATGCCATGGCGTGTATTTCTGAACGTGGTGCTCATACTCGATACTGAATAAATCAAGACGTGTGTGTGTGTGATAGATAGCGATAGGAAAGCAGGTTTCTCCTCTTCATAGTTACATAGTTACATAGTTAGTACGGCTGAAAAAAGACAAATGTCCCTCAAGTTCAACCAAGGGACGGGAAAAGGGAAGGTAAAAATTTCTACACATAGGAGCTAATATTTTTTTGTTCTAGGAAATTATCTAAGCCTTTTTTAACCCCTTCCCGACATTTGACGTATCCATACGCCAAGTCGGGTAGGAGAAGTATGGAGCGGGCTCACGCAGTGAGCTCGCTCCATACGGTGCCGGTGTCGGCTGTATGTTACAGCTGACACTTCAAAGTAACTAGCGGCATCGCGCTCGAGCGCTAGTTTAACTCATTAAATGCTGCGGTCAATACCGACTGCAGCATTTAAATCGTCAGAAAGAGGGGGGCGACCCCCTCTAACAGCTCATCGCGCCCCCCGCAACGCAATCGCGGGGGGGGGGGCGATGGTTGCTATGGCTGCCTGGGGGCTTAATGAACGCCCCCAGGTCCACCATCTTTGTACACCTATTAAGCCTTGCCTCCGGCAGGGATTAGTGGGTGCCTGTCAGAATCACGATGTACTGCAATACATTAGTATTGCAGTATATCGTGATAGCGATCTAACGATCGCTGGTTGAAGTCCCCTAGGGGGACTAATAAAAAAAGTAAAAATTATTGAAATAAAGGTTTTTTTTGTGTCAAAAATTTTTTTAAATTAAAAGTTAAATAAAAAACCTTTTCCCATTTTCCCCCTAGAGCATAGTAAAGAAATAAATAGATAAACATAATTGGTATCGCCGCGTCCGTAAAAGTCTGAACTATCAAAATATATCATTATTTAACCCGCACGGTGAACGCTGTAAAAAAAAAAAAATTGTAAACGCCAGAATGTCTATTTTTTGGTCACCTAATCTCCCACAAAAAATGAAATAAAAAGTGATCAAACCGTCGCATGTACACCAAAATGGTATTATTAAAAACTACAGCTTATCCCGCAAAAAATAAGCCCTCATACCACTTAATGGACGGAAAAATAAAAACTTATGTGTCTCGGAATTTGGCGGCGCAAAATAAATTTTCTTTTTTACACTCAGGTTTTTACTTGTAAAAGTAGTAAAATATCGAAAAAACTATATATATTTGGTATCGCCATAATCGTATTGACGCACAGAATAAAGTTAACATGTTGTTTTAATTGCATATTGAATTCCGAAAAAAACGGCTCGCAAAAAGACATGGAGGAATCACAGTTTTTTTCATTTTCTACCCCACAAATAATTTTTTTCCCATTTCCTAGTACATTGTACAAAATAAATGGTGCTACAAAAAACTACAACTCGTCCCGCAAAAACCAAGCCCTCATAGTACTATATCGACGGAAAAATAAAGACGTTATGGCTTCTGGAATGTGGGGAGGAAAAAACGAAAATGAAAATCTGAAAAAGGGCTGCGGCGGGAAGGGGTTAAAGCCATCTACTGTCCCTGCTGTGACCAGCTCCTGCGGTAGACTATTCCATAGAGTCAGTTCTCACAGTAAAGAAGACTTGTCGCCTCTGCAGGTTGAACCTTTTTTTCTCAATGTGTGCTGTGTATAGAAGACATGATAGCTGTTAGGCTCCGCCCACTATTTCAGAGACAACTGAGAACTACAGATAGAGAGCCTGCAGCGGGGAAAACTGCTAAATAATTCCATATACAAGTCATAGAATGGCCAGAAATAATGTTATTCCTCATGTGATTGCTTATTCAGAAAAGTCATCTGAAAAGTTAGTTATGCTTTAAATGGAATGACACAGTGACATAAATGGGTAAACAAAACTGCTGAATAAGATTACTGTACAATAGAACCATAGATATGTATGGAAAATATATGAGTAAGAACCACTGCAAATAATAAGGTTGCTATCAGACTTCTTCAGAATATAAAATCACAAATAATATTAACAAAATCACCAATCTATTTTAGGTGATCCTGTAATGCCCGTGGTTGCTGACCGCCGGCATTCCCCACTTACCGGCAGCCGTGTGATTGTAAGGGCGTGTAAGGGCGATTGCCAATGCAACTTTTGAAGATATTTCTAATAATTACTCTCTTCATATTTTCCTATTGATTATTAAGTTCCTACAGATTGACATCAATGACTGTGCAACTAATATAGACGATATATAAACCTACAAAAGCACTGTGACCAGACACGCTAATCCTAGAAACATATCACCATCTTTATTATGAATTACATACAACAATTAATTAAAAGATGAGTCACACAATGCCGCCAAAACGAAAGAATGTATAAGAAAAGCTCAACAATCTGGCAGCATTCATAATACATAACGGGCATAGTGCAAATACATAACAGGGGTAGATCACCGAACTGCCTGACAACAGGTGGAAAGACCGTACAAAATATGTATACACACAGTGCCTGAGGAACCAGGGCATGCAATAGTATTATAGGGAGTAAATCCTATAAAGATAAAAAGTGCATAGTAACAGATCCTTCCAAAGAGACATATGAATAACAAGGTAAAGTCCTGCAGTACATACCCTTACTCAATTCAAACTGGGATGGCACCAACCCCGATGAGCGTTTTGGCTCATATTTATACTGCAGTCGCCCAATTAGTGTCAGCCACATGTCCTGTTCATTTAAACAACAAGATGCCAAAGGCAAAAACAACCCTATTTCCCAACTACCATTAAATTGTATTTAGAATCTTTAATGTGCTATTACAGCAAACAGACATACAGACAAAACCAACATAAAGGGTAAAATTATCAATGCATGGATAGGGTCAATAGCCGTTCGTGGTTATAGCAATGTGCATATGCGTATGCCGTTTGGATAGTCCCTGTCGGTAACAGTGTGCCGATTGTATAAACAATAAATGTAGCAGTGACACGTGTGTCTGTCGTCCGTGTCTACAGACAGACTGATACAGCAAGCACCGACACCGACAGCGGACTTCTAGGCAGTAAGATAGTTAAATTGCTAAATTGCCCTAATGCCAGCATGTTTTAAAATAGAACAGAGAGCCCCCCCCCCCCGACATGTTTCGCTACTAAGTAGCGTCCTCAGGGGTTCATGGGGCTACTGGCGGTGCCCCGATAACTCTCCCTATTATGGGAATCCTTGGTGACGTATCAAGGGTGTGTGTGCGTAGGTTGGACCAATGACAGTAGAGGTGGGTGGGAATCAATGAACCATCACTTGAGTGGCAGTTCAGACTGCCAATAGACTAGTAGATGGTCCGGGTGTCTAGATAGGAACGCCCACGCATGCGCTCTAGGGCCAAGTTAGCACTTATGCCGATAGGGACGCACTCAAAGATCACTAGGTGTGTGATTACCATTCCCACCAGCTCAGGGTGCGAAATGGCTGGTATCGGAGACAGCTATCGTGCTGTAGTGCCAAATAATGGATAGATAGATAGACATATGGGCCATTCACTAAAATCAGCAACCCGACATATGGATAGTAAGAGTCTGTCATATAACGGCACATGCCGATATAGTACCAAGGCATGTGTCTCAACTGTCACTACAGAATGTAAGGTGACAGAACACACAGCTGTTAGGAACTACAGGGGAGTAGTAGAATAGCGCTATCTTCGCAGCAAAGGTACTGCAGATATATATAATATATTCACATATACTTTGAGAAGGCTCCCAAATGAATCTCTACTAAGACAAAGATAATACAGAGTGTACTGGAATAATTTATCTGGGCAAAGACAGATGCCCACTGGACTGATGTAAATGATTCCCTTGTCATTGGGTTCAACAAGGATTAAAAATACCACAAATGAGACCGGGAGAGTCCCGTACTATAATCATGTTTTCAGTACGGGACAGTTGTCCTGCAGCGAGGCAGGGACTCCTAGCATCGTACATAAGTATGATGCTAGGAGCCCGGCTCCCTGCACTGCGTTCGGTCCGGTACTTGCGGCCGAAATACGTCCGTCAATTACGGACGTAATGACCTCGTGTGAACATACCCTTACAGCAAGACGAGGATAGAGGGGAGAGTGCGCATGCTCTCACTCTTCAGCTTTCAAGATCAGTCTTCTGCCGAACTGGCAAGGGGGCGTGTCACTGCTACGGGAAGTGCAAGCGATCCCCAGCACTTACACTGTCCGTAGCAGTGACATGCCCCTTTGCCAGTTCGGCAGACAAAGTACAAGACTGATCTATCACAAGAACTGAAGAGATCAGAGTGCGCGCTCTCCTCTCCCCAGCTCTTACACTGTCCGTAGCAGTGACACGTCCCCTTGCCAGTTCGGCAGATGACTGATCTTGAAAGCTGAAGAGTGAGAGCGTGCGTGCGTGCACGCGCGCACACTCTCTCTCCTCGCTCTTGCTGTAACACTGTCCATATCTGATTGGACAGTGTCACAGCCATAGTAACACGCCCCCTTGCCAGTACACGCCCCATTGACAGTTCAGGGGGTTATTTAAATATTGGGCGCCAAATATAACGGCAGAAACATTTTTTAAAGTGCGCCAGGGTTTGTGCAGCCCTCTCCATTACATGCTGCACTCAGCTGCACATGTATGGGGAGGTGAAAGGTTCTCTTTAAAGCGGTTCTCCCTAGGATAGGTCATCAATATCAGATTGGTAAGGGTCTAAGTCCCGGCACCTCCACCGATCAGCTGATTGATGGGGCAGGCGGCGTTCGTCGCACCGCCCTTTTTATAGTTTACAGGCACCGTGTCGTACACATCTGTAGCGGCTGCGTCTGGGAGTCAGACCCCCACCAATCTAACATTGATGACCTAGCCTAAGGAATAGTCATCAATATAAAAATGCCCGGAGAACCCCTTAAAATAATTTGTGTGGTATCACCATCTACTTTAGAAGCAAAAAAATGTAAATTTTCAAAAATACTAATCTCAATACATTTTGGTGTTTTTCACAAACAAAATTTTACCACTAACATAAAGTACAAAGTGTCACAAAAATCTCAGAATCGCTTGGATAAGTGAAAGCATTTCAAAGTTATCACCACATAAAGTGACAAGTCAGGTTTTGAAAAATGGGTCTGCATCCTGAATGGTGCGACGCCAAGGCGTTGTATATGCCCCACTATATGTATTTCACTATATCTGTACATACATTGTATATTAGGTGTGATTTTGCTGAGATCGTATTTTATTTATTGTGAAAGAATGGTTTAGGCAGAGCCCAAGAGTGAAACATTTTCATCCATTGAAACGTTTTCAGTGTATACAACACGCATGCGCCGGGCCTGGCATACCGCTCAGCCCTACGCAATGTTGGTAAATGTGCCCCAGTCTCATAAACGACGCACAACATGTGCTCCATATTCTTTCAGGTCGCTAGAGCTGGCAACAGTTGGCACGGAACAAGCAGCCATTATGCATAGCCGTCACGGAAGCCAGCAGAGCCCCTCCCACGTCGGCATTAGCACAACAGTCCGTGACGTCACCACCTGATCGCAGAGGCGCAGCGTTCTTGACGGTATTTCCGCCGGGAGTGAACAACACCCGAGAACCTACCGAACGCTAGGATGGTGAATAACCATACCACCGATGTTGGTATCGTGGGGGAGACTGAGAGCCCTCGGTGAGTGACTAGGGCACTAAGAAATGACAGTGTTGGTCACGGGAAAGATTTGACAGCTGGAGGGGGTGGGGTGGTGTATTTGGCAGCAGCTGTCATCATTTGTTTGGAGGGTGCGGCGTGTCAGCCACTGCGACTTATTATAGCTACAGATATATGCTGTTTGCTACGTGCCCGACCTTTTGTCCTGTTTGTTGGATCATATAGTAATCCCGCCCTGGGATCCTGTCACATAAAGGATCTATTCATTCACTTGAGAATTATGTGAAATTCTCAGTAGATTCTTGTCTGTGAAGTAAAGTTCATGGGTCAGTTTCCCTGAGGTTTTTTGATCGCTGTGATTGGGGACTGTTGGAGCAGTTACGGACTGACTACAGGTCTTGGAATGTAGGTGACTGTGCCCGATAGGTAGATCCCTGCCCAAGGTTGGTATTTAAATCGCCATAACCCAGTAGGTTATGTTTTGTGTCCGATAGCTAAAGTGGAAGTCCAGTTTATAAAAAAAAATAATAAAAGATGGCAGCGGATGTAACCAAAAAGTCTTAACGGCATGCAATAATATTGACCTATGGTTGGCATTGTGATATAGGGCCCATGTCCCTGCATGCTGGCGCGTCCTACGCAGCTTATAAACATTAGGCCTTATTCACACGAACGTGTTATACGTTCGTGATAATCACGCGCCTCGCACGGACCTATGTTACTGAATGGGGCCGTTCAGACTGTCAGTGATTTTCACGCAGCGTATGTGCGCTGCGTAAAACTCACGACATGTCCTATACTTGGCCGTGTTTCGCGCAGCACGCACCCATTGAAGTCAAATCGCGCATGGCTCCCGGAAGCACTTCCAGGTGACGCTCGTGATTCGCGCTACAGCTAGTAAAGAAGAGACGGGAAACATAAAATACCCTCCTTTTTTACTGTGTAAAAAGGGAGTGTCATAATGATGCAGGCTGTGTGAAAATCACGCAGCCACGCACCATATACACATGTCACATGGACCTTTTGCGCGTTAAAAACGCAGCGTTTTTTTGCGAGCGGAAAACGGACACGTCCGTGTGAATAAGGCCTTAGGGTTTTTTTGACAATGCGTCAATATGCCATCAACAATGTCTGCTATTGAAAAAAAACAAAAAAACCTTGAAAGGGGTTTTGCTACCTTGAAATGGTTTTCCCAAACTCCACCACCTTATTAAAGTGTCAAAAGCAGGCCTACTGTTTGATCTCTGTATTTCACAACTTGCTCTTTTCTCTTTTCTGACCCGCGTAGTTCTGATATATATATATTTTTTTTTTCGGCTCCGATCCTAAAAAGGGCGGTCCAGAATGGTCACACGACCCCGATCCCATGTGGAAAAACGACATTACCCATGATCTCCCAGTGCTCCTTGTACATAACATCAGCTCAGTGCAGAGATCATTTGCCATATAAGTTTATACGGCATGAAACTACAGCTCCCAGTATGGCCTGAACAATGGTGAGGATATGCTGGGAGTTGCTGTTTCACAAGAAAAATAATTATATCACCCATCATCTCGCTTCAAATTATACAAGTGACTACAGCACTGATCAGTCAGAGGCAGAATAAACATTTCCATTCATCGTGAGTGCTAAATTTACCGGCTCCTCGCTTTTCCAACATTTCCACGCATCTAAACTAACACACAATTTTCACGGTTCTACACACTGAATATAATCGCAGCGCACACCATGTCCCTGAATATACTGCCACACACTGTGCCCCTGAATATACTGCCACACACTGTGCCCCTGAATATACTGCCACACACTGTGCCCCTGAATATACTGCCACACACCATGTCCCTGAATATACTGCCACACACTGTGCCCCTGAATATACTGCCACACACCATGTCCCTGAATATACTGCCACACACTGTGCCCCTGAATATACTGCCACACACTGTGCCCCTGAATATACTGCCACACACTGTGCCCCTGAATATACTGCCACACACCATGTCCCTGAATATACTGCCACACACCGTGCCCCTGAATATACTGCCACACACCATGTCCCTGAATATACTGCCACACACTGTGCCCCTGAATATACTGCCACACACCATGTCCCTGAATATACTGCCACACACCATGTCCCTGAATATACTGTCACACACTGTGCCCCTGAATATACTGCCACACACCATATCCCTGAATATACTGTCACACACTGTGCCCCTGAATATACTGCCACACACCATGTCCCTGAATATACTGCCACACACTGTTCCCCTGAATATAATTCTGTCACACATTCTCCACCCGGAATACAATCATGTCACTCACGGTTCACCTCACACGTACAGTGCCCAATACAAATATAGTCACTTGTTGTGCCCCCTGTAGATAGTCACACAGTGCCTGCCTAAAACAAATAAGCATACAAGCCAGGCCTGGCCTTCTCCTGAGGAATGATGCAGGTTGCGCGATGCCTGCATCACAGAAAAGCGCTAAATAGCTGAGCAGGCAACTGATTTTTCTTTCTGGCGCGAAATACACTATTCAATTGTATCTGCGGCCTATAGACGCAGAGTCAACTGGATCACGGTGGGGAATAGCGGCAGTTGCTAGGTGAGCTCGGCCGCGCCATCGCCCCTCTCCGAGGCCTGAGGCGAGATGCGGCCCTGGCTGCAGTGAGGACAAATGGATGGGGCGTGCCTGGGGAAGTGACATTGGGGGCTCCACTATTCATGCACGCTGTCTACTTACAGGATGGGGCTACTAAGCAGGCACGATATTGCAAAGCTCCGATGGCCCACATTGAATCGATCTGGGCAGCAGTCACTTTGATTGAGCTCCATGTGCAGCCCCCCCCCCCCCTCCAAAACTGTCTTCTCCTGTTGTCCTCTGGCTGTAGTCTACTGAATTCCCACCTAAGGCTAGGTTCACGCCTGCGTTGAATCATTCCGTTGTTCTGCTTCGTCAGAGCAGAACAAGGGAATAACGGAACTGTTGCACAGCGGAACCTGATGGTTGCCGAAGGAAACCCGTTGACTTTAATAAGTTCCGTCAGGATGTCCATGATTTTACCGGACGTAATAGCGCAGCATGCTGCGCTATTGACTCCGGTAAACCCTGCCCAATTTGCATCGGAGGTGCCTTTTGGAGCCTCCGACGCAGATGGGAACAGAGCTTCACACATTTATAGCATATCCACAGGGACCTGTAACTATTTTCAGACTGGGTGTGAGGCGGCTGCGGCATCTGGGCTGAGAATGGAGGGTTTTATGAACGAGTCCAAGGACCCTGCACAATACTCTCTGGGCATCGTACAGTTACCATGGAAACTGCCCAGCGTGCGGGAGCGTCTCTCCAAGCTCAATATCTGTTCAGGCTGGAGAGTACAACTGGAGGTATATTTTAGGTCCCTGATTTGTTCCAAATTGAAGGGGTCTCTGCAGATTGTCTCCACGCTAGGGCCCACCTAGTACCTGCAGACTGGCACTACATTGCATCTATCTCACTACAGCGTCCATACAGTAGCCAAATAGGGCTTATTCAAACCGCCTTCCATTGAGTTCAATGAAAAATCTGCATCGCTGTACAAAAGGACTTGGAATTTTCCGGCACGGAAATCTACGTCTGTAAGTGCCGTGTCACTTATTGACGCGGATTTTGTGTGGAAAGCCGGTAGATTTCTACATGCAGGTTAGGGCTACATAAACTGGAAATCACCCTTATCCGTCGTGTGAACATAACCCAGCAGTGCCAGAACAGTAAGGCGGAATTCACACGACAGGGTTTCCCGGCCGAACTCATAATCGGCCGGCACCCGGCTGCATTAGGAACAATAGACCCCTAATGGGGCTATTCACACGACCGATTTTTTGACGGGCCGGGAAAACCGCCCTCACAAAATGGGACATGCCCTATTTTCGGCCGGGTACCCGGCCGCCCGGCTCCCATAGAAGTCTATGGGGCCGGGTAATTCACGGCCATCACCGGAATGTGTTCCGAGTGATGGCCGGGTCTACCGTCGCTCGCGCTCTCTCTCCTCCTCCTCACAGTGCAGAGTGCATGTGAGGAGGAGGAGGGTCTTTTTTTTGCTCCCTGTAGGAGTCGGAATCCCCAATCCCCGGTCGGGGATTGGGGATTCCGCTACAGGAGAAGTGCGTGACTACACTGTCCATATATGGACACAGCGAAGTCACTCACTTCTGAAGCGGAATCCCCGACACCTTGGCCGGGGATTCCGCTACAGGAGAAGTGAGTGACTACACTGTCCATATATGGACACAGCAATGTCACTCACTTCTGCAGCGGAATCCCCGACTCTATGGCCGGGGATTTCGCTACAGGAGAAGTGAGTGACTACACTGTCCATATATGGACACAGCGAAGTCACTCACTTCTGCAGCGGAATTCCCGACCTGTGGCAGGGAATTCCTCTCCAGGAGAAGTCAGTGACTACACTGTCCATATATGGACATTGAAGTCCGTGACTTCTCCTGGAATGGGGGCTGTGTGGCATCACCTACAGGGGGCTGTGTGGCATCACCTACAGGGGGCTGTGTGGCATCACCTGCAGGGGGCTGTGTGGCATCACCTGCAGGGGGCAGTGTGGCATCACCTGCAGGGGGCAGTGTGGCATCACCTACAAGGGGCTGGGTGGCATCACCTACAAGGGGCTGGGTGGCATTACCTACAGGGGGCAGGGTGGCATTACCTACAGGGGGCAGGGTGGCATTACCTACTGGGGGCTGGGTGGCATTACCTACAGGAGACTTGGTGGCATTACCTGCAGGGTGCTGGGTGGCATTACCTGCAGGGGGCTGGGTGGCATTACCTGCAGGGGGCTGGGTGGCATTACCTGCAGGGGGCTGGGTGGCATTTCCAACAGGGGGCTGGGTGGCATTATCTACAAAGGGCTGTGTGTGGCAACAAATTTAAATGAAATTCATCCGATTTTAAAACGGACAGGGAAAAAAACGGCAACACGGCCCGGAACGGAATCGGAACGGATGCAAACCGGCCGGGAAAAACGGCCGATTTTCCCGGCCGACACTCGGACCCTGTCGTGTGAATGAGGCCTTACAATATTCTCAAATAATTGTGCAAGACAAACAGAAGTTCATGTACACATTCGCCTCTCATGTAGTAGTGACCATAAAATCATATGAGCAGTCCGAGTAGTTACTGCTATATTAGCACTCTTATTATTATACTCCGCACGTTTATCTCTTCCACAGTCCTGTATTGTTCTGTACTCCACAAACAGGGACTGAATGAGGATGAGCTGCAATATCAGACACAGCCCTCTGTCGAGACTGGGTTGGAGTTTTGTCAGGGAAAAATAAAAATCTCATTCACCATCCCCTTAGCCCTGTACTAGGAATAACACTTCGGCCCACACTTGTAAAAGTGTTTTTGAAAGTTTTCAATTTTTTTTATCTAAAATGTGATTTATTTATTTACTTTTTAATTTTTTTAAAATAAAAGTTGCATGAGCAGTTGCACCAAATTAGCAAAATTATTGCAACTTTTCTACTCGTTCGGCAAATTTGAAAAGTGGTATGGTCTTCCAGGAGACCTAGTTAATTTATTAATGGAAGTAATGGGAAATAGCGCATATGGCATAAAGTATAAGAGGCATTCATCTTTGAATAAATTAGCAAATCTCGCCAACTACCCTCGTACAATATGCCGGTCTTCGTAAATATGGGCCAGAGTTTGATTTGCCCAGCATATTCTATTAAATATCCGACTACAATGTTTGATAGTCACATCCTACTAAGTAAGAGCAGTTTCATAGCGCTATAAGGTTGGGTTCCCACAGTGCAGATTTTGCATGCGTTTTTTGTTTTTGTTTTTTTTAAGCCAGAATTGGATCCAGGAGATCAGACCTATAAGGCCTTTCTTTATATATTTCTTCTGTTTATGTTCCGTTTCTGGCTTAAAAAAAAAAAACACGCATTCAAAATATGCACTGTGGGAACCCAACCTTTCACTGCCACGCTAACAACCCATATGACCGCGTAGTCAAATGTCATGAATTTCTAAGGCCAGGTTTACACACACCGTTTTGATGCAGTTTTTGGCTCCGCTCTTTGGGCCAAACACAGGAGTAGGGTTGTCACGATACCAGAATTTGGACTTCGATACCGATACTTCGTTTAGTATTTAGATTTCGATACCAAAACGATACTTTGTCAACCATAATAAAAACAGTTCTTCCATTTTCTGATGTGAGGCGCGAGGTGTGATGATGAATTTAACCTACACGTGCCTCACATTAAAAGTAATTAACCCCATCATGTTTCTCAGTCATAATGGGTTAATGTGTAAGGTACATGATGGGGTTAATTACTATTAATGTGAGGCACATGGAGGTTAAATTCATCATCACACCTCGTGCCTCACATTAATAAGTGAAAGAAAGCAGTTTTTATTTTATTTTTTTACAGCGTACACATCATAAATTACGCAAAAAATAGTTGTGAATGTTATTATGGCTGCGCCAATACCGAATATGTGTATATTTTATGTATTGAGACTTATTTTAATGTTTATTGTAAAAAAGGTGCATGTGTATCTTTTTTTAAATTTAATATTACTTTGTTTTTACTTTGTTTTTAAACTTTAATGTACTGGCATATATCAGATATGTGCCAGTACATTAGCCTGTGTACTGATAGGTATGTCCTACCAACTGCCTGTGTACTAAGTATGCCCTAACAGGAAATATAGTAAGACAGCCCTGGGGTCCTTCAATGGACCCTGGGCTGTCTGCCCATATATGGTATGTCTGTCAATCGCGTCACAGGAATTCCTGTGATGCGATCCAAGGGGCATCCCCCTTCTCATTTTCCACTTGAATGCTGCAGTCCGCTGTGATCGCAGCATTCAGGAGAATTGCGGCGGAGATGAGAGGTTTCTCAGATCTACGCCGTTATAGAGCGGGGCTGCGGCTGTGTAATACAGTCATTGCCCGACTCCTGACAACAAGTGTGCGTGGTCAGACTGAGGTGATGCGGCCGGCGCTGCACTAATAAGCGGCGGTTCATGCACTGAAAACAGAACATGGGGGTGTTTTGCAGTGCGCCCGCCATGTTCGGTCTTTATTGCCGGCAATCATTAGTGCAGCGCTGACCACATCACATCATCCTGACGGCGCGCACTTGTCAGGAGCGGGGCAATGACTGTATTACACAGCCGCAGCCCCGCTCCCATACATTCATGTGTTCCTATACTTAGCCGTGCGGCTGCACAACGAAGTATCGAAATACATGAAATAACAGTATCGAACCGTTTGGGGATGCACAGTATAGAAGTTTCGATGCATCGTGCATTCTTACACAGGAGTGGACACCAATAAAAGGAGATGCACCAGTCTTTTCTTTATACCGGTCCTTCCTTTTGGACCCACATTTGGCGTTGGCTCAAAAAACAGAACCAAAAACTGCATCAAAACGGTGTGTGTGAACTTTTTGCTTTACTTGCAGAGAATATAACATTTTGCTGGAAAGCAATTACGAGATCTTTGTTGTCTGCGCAGATAACACCTGTTTGATATTCTATGTGCAGATGCCAGTTTTGTAATGCCACTTCTTGGTAATCACCGTGCAGGTAGTTAATTTGGAAGAGTTAGTTGGTACATGGTGTGTTGTCTTAAGTGGGTAATTGGGTGGCAGAGGCTGCCTTGTTTCTTTCTTGTGTTCCGGCTGCAATAACGGCGTGATTTCTAGAACACCGTCTGCTCTTCAGTTAGATCTTCTCTATTTTTACCTTGAACTTGTAATGCACTCTTCTGTCTATTTAGGGCTGGTTTCACATGAGGTGTTTGTGAGGTAAAAATACTCCACCATAGAAAAGCAACAAAGACAACACCAGTTTATATACCCTATTAGGTTATATGGACGTCATAGAGGGCGGCCCCTTCTTGAGCCACCCATGTATGACATGGACGGCCATTTATCTGAATTGTGATGCTACATATTCCCTTTAAGCTGGCCTTAAACGGGACGGTTTGGTGTAATGAACCAGTACCCACAACACAAATGATATTTCCTTGGATTTTCCAAAATGTCGTTTTCTTGTCTGTGAAAGTTTACCAATAACCACACGAAAGTTTAAGCATTTCCGATGAGTCTACCAACCAATGGAGAAGACTTCTACCAGTCGGAACTGACTTTACCAACATACAACTACCGCTTTTTTTTCAGTCACACAGTTAACTGATATTATTAGATGTTAGTCAATGGAGAAACTGAAATTCCTCTTCGCGACCCAAGCCTTATAGACGCTCCTTTGCCTCGGTATATGTGTGGCAGTTACCTAAGAATCTCTACTTTTTCTCACTTTATTTGCTTAGAGTTTATAAGTATTCCTTACTTGCAGTAAGGGCTTATTCAGACGAACGTGATATACGTCAGTGCAACAAGCGTGTTTTTCACGAGCGTCGCACGGACCTATATGAGTCTATGGGGCCGTGTAGACTGTCCGTGAGTTTTACGCAGCGTGAGTCCGCTGCGTAAAACTCACGACATGTCCGTTCTTTGCGCGTATTTCGCGCATCACGCACCCATTGAAGTCAATGGGTGCGTGAAAATCACGCGCACCACACGGAAGCACTTCCGTGGGACGCGCGTGATTCGCGCAACAGCAGTGAAAAGTATGAATGAAAACAGAAAAGCACTATGTTCTTTTCTGTTTACAAACATCCAAACTGAGTGTCATAATGATGGCGGCTGCGCGAAAAGCACGCAGCCGCGCATCATATGGTGATGACACACGGAGCTGTCAAGTGCCTTTTGCGTGCGCAAAATGCACACGCTTGTGTGAATCCGGCCTTATAGGAATAACTTATCCATGCACTGGTTCTTGGTGAGCTTGTACTTATACACAGCAGCCAATCTGAATAAGCCGATCTGCAGTGTAAAGCATTTGGGGGGAACAGTACAGCAGCCTAAAATGGAAATATAGTGATCAATATGGTAAATGAAATTTCTAGGGATATGAACATATTGCAAATAACAGAAAACTGCGTGCTCTGTATACTCTATTAGAATTTAGTACCCAAGGGCTTTGCCAAATTCCTTGAGGAAGATGTGATGCTGCACGTGAAAATACTTTAAAACTCCTTGATTGAAGGAAGAGGTTAAAAAAAAACAAAAAAAAAAAACGATGTCCCTTGTTGGCAAACACTGATTTAGGGTAATTGGCGGGTTTAACCCCTTAGCTGTGGTGCTGCTGCTGAGGAGGATAATCGTCCTGGCACGGCTGGAGGCGATGTCTGGTCTATATCCCGTCGCTCCGGTGAAGGACCTGCGGGAGTAGGACCTGCTAGGCCTGCCTCTGGCATGGCCTAGCAGGCGTTAACGGGAATGTGTCGCGAATTGGGAAAACCTTTTTTAGTAAGTTACTGTACTTATTTTTATTATTTATTTTTTTGCTGTATTTTTTTTTTTTTCTTCGACAAGGTGGGAAGTATTAAAAATTAAATAATTTGACATGTTTTCCTATGTTGGCCACCAGAGGGAGCACTTTCTACAATTGCAGCAAGGTGAATTGGGCAAAGCAGCCTGACTTACAGCTGCTGTAAACGTGGAAGGGAGTCTCACCCCCTCCCTATTTTTGGCTACAAGTCAGGAAAAGGTGTCTGCAAATTGTCCAGCAGCGTCCAGCTCTCATTTTGGGAGTGTTTTTACAATGATAGCTGGCAGAGCTCTAGGACACACCAAAAGGCTAAGAAGGATGAAAGTCAAGAGGGAAGACCCTGTGGTGAATGGGTTTTCATTTGACAGGTTCACACGGCGTGTATTTAACGTGATTTTTGGCGCATTTTACGCACCGAAAAACGCTTGATTAAGCTTCCTATTTACATCAACGGGAAAGCGAGCCGGTAGTACATACAACAAGCCTTTCTTATGCAAGCGTTTTAACGAAAACACGTTGCGAAAAAAATAAGCGTCTAGTCAATTCTTTGTCACGTAAAATGTGCCAAATTTTCCCATAGTCCAAGGGCCATTTGGATATTTCTAACATCATTCGTGGGCCATACAACATGATCAACTTAAGAATGAGCCTGCTATATTTGGTCAAACCTTTAATTAACTCACCCCTGATGTGATGGCTGGAACCGCTTCTCTTTGGTGAGGCGTGTGATGTTAGCTAGTACTGATGATATTATTACTGCGTCGGTCAGTCTGGAGCGCAGTCGACTCTTAACAATGGTACGTTTTTTAAAGAACTCGCAGCAGTAAGTTGTTATGACTTGCTTAAAGGGGTTTTCCCATCAGGGACATTTATGACCTATTCACGGGAAATGTCAGATTCAGGTCCCACCTCTGGGACTCGCACCTATCTCTAGAACGGGGCCCCCTAAACCCCGTTCTACCTCTCTGTGTTCCGGCTGATTTCCAACCATGAAGCAGAAAACAGCGTAGCTCGCTGAGCTGTGCTGCTTCCATAACTCCATAACATAGCATGTGAGTTACGCTGTTTCTGTACTATTTAGTGAGTTACACTGTTTTCTTCTTCATGGTCGGAAATCGCAAGCTTCAGCCATAACACAAAGAGGTAGAATGATGTTTAGGGGCCCAGTTCTTGAGATAGATCTGGGACCCAGAGTGGGACCTGTCTATCGGACATTTATGATATATCGTGTGGATATATCATAAATGTCCTTGATGAAAAAAGCCCCTTAAGTCACCTGACCTCACTTCGAATAATTAGGGCGCGTGGATGGAGGCAATGACACCGCGGCAGCGGCAAGTCGGGGCGTGCTGTGACAAGAGTGGACCAGTCCAGTCACCTGACCTCACATCACTGACCTTGAGGTAAGATGACTGGACTGTGCCGGCCCGCAGGGACGTAGCTAAAGGCTCATGGGACCTGGTGCTAGAATTCAGCTTGAGTCCCCCTACCCTTCCCCAACACCACCAAACCCGCGCGCACGGCTATGCCCAGCTGCCTTGCCCAACAGAACCCATGAATGCCCCCCATAGTTGACCACCACAGTATAATGCCCCTATAGCTGTCCCATACAATATAATGCCCACATACAGTGTAGTGCCCCCCTTAGCTTAACTGTCCCATACCCAGTATAATGCCCCCTCAGCAGCTACAATATGAGCCCACCCCCCATACCCAGTATAATGCTCCCATATGTACGTACCTAATAGAAAAATAATAACATAATTACTTACATATCCCTGTTCCCACGACGGGTCGAGAAAATAATTTTCCTCCTCTGCACTGTGCTGTGAGTGATTCGGCGCAGACAGGCGCGATGACGTCACTACATCGCGACTACCTGCGCCGAGCCGGTCACGGCACAGTGAATGCGGGAGCACGGCTCCAGCATTGAATTCAACAGAATGTGCGTCCTGTGGACGCAGATTCAATTGGGAGCGGGACCAGCGCAGTTAGCACTGTGTGGCAACGGGGGCCCTGCGGGCCCACCAGGCTTAAAGGCTCGGTCGCAGTTGCGACCCCTATAGCTTTGCCACTGCAGGCCCGGGAGTGGACCAGTTCGGTCACATGACCTCACATCACTGACTCAGGTCAGGTGACCGGACTGGTCCAGTCTTGGGCTGGCACGCACCGACCTCACTCAGACCACCGCTGCCACCGCCATACTTAGCTCTGTTCGCCCTACTCCTGCTTCTAAATGTGAGTGAGTAGGGCGGACTCACGGCGGCAGCAACGGTCAGAGTGTGGTCGGGCCGGATCAAATTATCCCGCGGGCCGAACGTTCCCCACCCCTGACATAATGTGTGTCCTAATTACTTGCCAAAAAGCATGCACAAAACGCGTCAAAAATTAAGTTAAAAACACCTGTATTTTAAGAGGCGCTTCACAAGAAATGCTAGTGTATTTGACATGTCTACACGTCGTCTTTTGGTTTTTTTTGAGCGTCGTTTGAACATGCCCTACAGGAATTATTTTTCATTGGTCTCTAGTTTATATTGCTGTGCAGGGGAGAAGACAGAAGTCGCTGTAGGTGACAAGATTTTTATTTTTTATATTTTACTAACTTAATTTTTTTGTTTTGCAGGTTCTGCTCGACCGTTTTTTTTTCTCCGCGAGCAGTCAACTGCCACCGGGGGAAAAAACGCCTCTGCCTTCCATTGAAATGAATGGGGGGGCGATTTCGGGAGCTTTATGGCGCTTATTCTGACGCGGTTTCCGCATCAAAATCTGCGCCAGAAAGCTCTGTGTGAGCAGGGAGTTATATCTGTTCTTTAATAGTTTATTAGTGCTGCTGATCCTTCATTCCTTGCTCATACTGTAAATCGCCCCATAGCGGCGGTTCACAGTATTACAGCCTTTTCCTATTCCTCGACTAGATGTAGTGCTGGTCACGCTTTTTGTGCCGCCAACGTCGTCTGCATCTGCTCTCCACAGCCGCAGTCCCCCAGGTTTTCACTCTTGACTGGCACTGTCCTTCTTGTTCTCCTTTAAAAAAAAAAACCATGACAAAAAAAACAAATCTATAATTCAGATAAGTTTGAAAACTTGTTTGTTTGTTCCTGTGATCAAAGTGATATTTATTCTGTTGTCCTGCTGTGCCCTGTAAGCCGTCATAGGCTGGTTTACATCAAGTTACTCGCAGCCATCGGACTACTTTTATACAGGAGTAATCCAGACCTCCTCAAGTAACCAGTTTAGGAGATATATTCATTTCAATTAATTTCCCCATAATGGAACTCTGCCAAGTGTAAACTGTAACTTCATCCGCCAAAGGGAAAAATGTTTCCCCATGGCAGAGAAAAAGTGTCAACTACCAAACATGCCTGCACTTCTCTGCCAACTACCCACACAAAACTCTCCACCGCTACTGCTCAACACCCCCCCCCCCCACACCAAACACTCCGCTACTGCTCAACACCCCCCCCCACACCAAACACTCCGCTACTGCTCAACACCCCCCGCTACTCACAACCCTCACACCAAACAATCCACCCCTGCTCAACACACCCACACCAAACATGCTGCTGCTACTCTCCAACCCCCCACACCAAACATGCCGCCGCTTATCACAAACCCCACACCAAACATGACGCCGCTACTCTCCAAACCCACACCAAACACCCCGCCACTACTAACCAAAACCCCCCTACACATATCTTCACTTCTAAACAACGCTGCTTCACATCACCCACTCAAACCCACCCCCCAAGCAGTCGCTCATCAGACCCCCCACACACACACAGACAAAACGTCCCAAACATGCGTTCGCTCACCAGACCCCCGCTACACACATACCCGCCCAGACTAGCATGCGCTACACAAACCCCACACACATGCAGCAGCTCACCAAATTCCCCCTAGATATGCAGCTGCTCATTAGACACCCCCCCCCCCCCCCACACACACAAACACACACAAAAACACTGACACATGCAGCACCTTGCCAGACCCCCCCCCCCCCTACAGACAAACCCCCTACAGCCATATATGGGCTACACAAACACCGCAACCAAATCATGGAGCGCCTCACTCACCAGACGCCCCAATAACTTACCTGTTGTGTTCCTGCTGCTGCCACCTCTGCGCCTCTTCCGATGTTCCTGCCATCTCCGCTTCGTGTATGGTATTGCCGGAAGCCGCGGCTGGAAGTCGTCATCTTACTGTCTGGCAGAGGCTGCCGTACCTCACGAAAATGGCGCCGGCTTTCCCTCTAGTAACAAGCTTCTATGTGTTACTGCTGTGAACTGCGCATGACACCGAGCATGCGCACTTCACATTTAGATGGCAGAAGCTTCGGAGAAAGGCCTTGTATGTGCCGTATAGCATCTGTGTAGGCGCCGTGTAGCGACACGTATACAGATGGAAAAAAAATGTCAGCCCCCATAGAAAAGAAAAAGTATAAATAAAATAAAAAATTTAGGAAACAACATAAACTATTTATTATATAAAAAGCAATAACGTGGAAAAAAACATGACACCTTTCCTTTAACTAGAAGCCTTTTTTAGCCATAGAAGACACCGGCACCCTGTGATCGTATAGCAGGGTGCCGGTGGGGTGAGCTAGGAAGCCTCCTCCCTCCCTCCAAAACCACTCCGATACGGCGCTCGCTATTGAGTGCCACATCTGGGAGGTTAAATGAGCGGGATCGATACGGATATCAATCTCGCCCGTTCCAGCAGGTCAGATTTACGCTCCCTGCTCTATTTATTTATTCCGATGCATCGCCGTAAAAAGGCTACTGCATTGGAATCAAGCCCGTTAGTGGGCGCCGTAAAAACACTAATGGGCGGTCACGAACGGGTTAACAAGACCCACCCAGACATACTGCTTCCTTATGTATAAAAACTAGTGCGGACAGTGAAGTGCCCATAACACCCATAGTCCACCTTTGTAACCTGCACCCTAATGAAAGCTGGATAGACGACGTTTCCACTCTGCTCTAGTTCTTGTATAAGGTTTCAAAGTGGAAATAGATTATTTACATTCTTAAATAATTCTTAT
The DNA here is from genome assembly GCF_050947455.1 of Rhinoderma darwinii. Lineage (NCBI taxonomy): Eukaryota > Metazoa > Chordata > Amphibia > Anura > Rhinodermatidae > Rhinoderma > Rhinoderma darwinii. The sequence continues at coordinate 294,758,756 of NC_134687.1, read as the reverse complement.
CAAATTTATCTTAATAACCTAAAGTACTGCTGTCGTGCTTGAAAGTAATGTGCCGTTTCTGGGGCTAGATCTTAACTTTCAATGTACTGAAAGATAAATGTGTTCCTGCTGGGAAAATAAGCCTGCAATGACTTGAGAAGTCGTGACTTTTTATTCTTCGTGGCACTTTAAGCCATAGCAAAAGCATTTCCTAAAGAATCGGCTTTGCTAACCGCTAAATGTACATGTCTGTGGTGACCATCATTCTGTTGGAAACATAGTCGACGTTGGCACATTACAGATTATTAGCCGTTAAGTATGTATTTCCAGTGCCTTGCGTGTTTTCAACCCCCCCCCCCATTACTCTTGTTGTTTTACCTATTTTGTTGTATTACAACATTGATTGTTTGTTCCGTTTGATTTACACAACATGTTTACCATACTTTTTACTGTGATAAAAACTAAAAAAATTAAATTTGCATAAGTTTATACCCCCTGAAAGTCAATACTTTGTGGAACCACCTTTTGCTACAATTACAGATGTAAGTTTCTAATACAGAGTTTCTCTACCTTTTTCAGGCTTGAGGCACCCCTGGAAAAAAACTTCTCCGGGCACCCCAACCACAAATTGTTTCCAAAAAAATTCTAAAAAACAAGGACTACACACTTAGGCCTTATTCACACAAGCATATTTCAATCCGTCCGTGTTACGCTCATGAAAATCACGCACGTCGCACGGACCTATGTAAGTCAATGGGGCCATTCAGACATTCCGTGTTTTTCACGCAACGTGTCCGCTGCGTGAAACTTACTGCATGTCCTATACTTGTGCGTTTTTTGCGCATCACGCACCCATTGAAGTCAATGGGTTCATGAAAATCACGGACAGCACACGGACGCACATCCGTGTGCTGTGCGTGATTCACGCAACAGTTGCTAAAGGAATGATGAGGAAAAGAAAAATACCTCCCTTAGTTTATTTTGCTGATGTGAAACACGTGACATACTGATGACATACGCGCGTAAAAAACGCAGACACGCACCATACACTGATGTCACATGGAATTGAAACGCAGGAAAAACGCAGCGTTTTTTACGTGCGCAAAACGGACACATTCGTGTGAATAAGGCCTTAAAGAGGCTCTGTCACCAGATTTTGCAACCCCTATCTGCTATTGCAGCAGATCGGCGCTGCAATGTAGATTACAGTAACGTTTTTATTTTTAAAAAACGAGCATTTTTGGCCAAGTTATGACCATTTTTGTATTTATGCAAATGAGGCTTGCAAAAGTCCAAGTGGGCGTGTTTAAAAGTAAAAGTCCAACTGGGCGTGTATTATGTGCGTACATCGGGGCGTTTTTACTACTTTTACTAGCTGGGCGTTCTGACGAGAAGTATCATCCACTTCTCTTCAGAACGCCCAGCTTCTGGCAGTGCAGATCTGTGACGTCACTCACAGGTCCTGCATCGTGTCGGCACCAGAGGCTACAGATGATTCTGCAGCAGCATCAGCGTTTGCAGGTAAGTAGCTACATCGACTTACCTGCAAACGTCGATGCTGCTGCAGAATAAACTGTAGCCTCTGGTGCCGATGTGGCCGACACGATGCAGGACCTGTGAGTGACGACACAGCATGATCTCTCGAGAACACGCTGTGTCTGCACTGCCAGAAGCTGGGCGTTCTGAAGAGAAGTGGATGATACTTCTCATCAGAACGCCCAGCTAGTAAAAGTAGTAAAAACGCCCCGATGTACGCACATAATACACGCCCACTTGGACTTTTACTTTAAACACGCCCAGTTGTACTTTTGCAAGCCTCATTTGCATAAATACAAAAATGGTCATAACTTGGCCAAAAATGCTCGTTTTTTTTAAAATAAAAACGTTACTGTAATCTACATTGCAGCGCCGATCTGCTGCAATAGCAGATAGGGGTTGCAAAATCTGGTGACAGAGCCTCTTTAAGGTATGTTTACACTGCGTTTTTTTGTAAGGCAGAAAAAAAATCTGACTAAAAATTCGGACAGCATTGTATGGCGCTTTTTTTTTTTTTTTCTGTGTTTTTTGCCCCCTTTTTTTTTTTAAGCTGTTGAAGCTAATGCAAAAACCGCAGGCAAAAAAGCACTCCAAACGTTCGCCTCCTATTAATTTCAATGGGAGGTCAGAGGTGGAAACCACTCAAAGACCATCAGCCCCCCACTCGCAGTAAAATGACCATCAGCCCCCCACTCGCAGTAAATTGACCATCAGCCCCCCCCCCCCTAGAGTAAAGTGACCATCACAGACAGAAGGTGTGCTTACACCTGGGGAAGGAATAAATAAGCAGGTATAAGAGAGAACTACAACTCCCAGCAGGTCCAGGCTGTTATGGGACATCAGAGGACATTACAGGGAGGCGTATAAGAGAAGAGAACTACAACTCCCAGCATTCCCCTGGCTCCAGTTCTCACACAATTGCTGAAAAACGATATAATAAATACTCACCCTACCCAGGTCCGCAGCGTTGGCTCCTCTCCCTCCGTCATGCTCTTCTAGTGTGAAGTGGTGGGCTGTACTTGTAGCAGACGTGCGTGAGTCACGTCTGCTACAAGGATGGAGTAAGCATCGGGGGCGGAGTTTGTAGCTGACGTGCGCTACAAGAATAGACTAAGTAAGCGTCAGGAACGGAGCTTGTAGCAGATGTGTGTGTCACGTCTGCTACCAACAAAAGTTTTTTTTTTTTGTTTTTTTTTTGTTCTGCAGTGGCTGAGCGGAGTATATCTGCACCCCGGTTGGGAACCACTGCTTAGCTTAGCATATCCATACAATAGGATTTTTGCTCTTTCTTTCAGGCAAAATGGCTACAACTCCTTTAAGTTAGATGAGTTACGTTGGTGTACAGCAGTCTTCGAGGCAGGCCACAGATTCTCAATTGGATTGATGTTTGGGCTCTGACTCGGCCATTACAAGACATTTAAATGTTTCCCCTTAACCCCTTCCCGCCGCAGCCCTTTTTCAGATTTTAATTTTCGTTTTTTCTTCCCCACCTTCCAAAAGCCATAACTTTTTATTTTCCGTCGATCTAGTCCTATGAGGGCTTGATATTTGCGGGAAGAGTTGTAGTTTTTCATAGCATCATTTATTTTGCCATATAATGTACTAAAAAACGGGAAAAGAATTATTTGTGGGGTAGAAAATGAAAAAAAACAGCAATTCGTTCAGTGTTTTTTGCGCTTCGTTTTTACGGAATTCACTGTGCAATTAAAACAACATGTTACCTTTATTCTGTTGGTCAATACGATTACGGCGATACCAAATATATATAGTTTTTCTATATTTTACTACTTTTACATGTAAATACCTAAGTGTAAAAACTAAAATTAATTTTGTGTTGCCAAATTCTGAGAGCCATAACTTTTTTATTTTTCCGCCGATTAAGATAGTATGAGGGATTATTTTTTGCGGGATAAGCTGTAGTTTTTAATGATACCATTTTGGGGTACATGCGATGTTTGGATCACTTTTTTTATTTTATTATTTTGTGGGAGATGAGGTGACGAAAAACTTTAGATTCTGGCGTTTACAATTTATTTATTTTTTATTTTTTTACGGCATTCACTGTGCGGGTTAAATATATTGTAATAGTTCGGACTTTTACGGATGCGGCGATACAAATTATGTTTATTTTTTTACTATGCTCTAGGGGGAAAAGCTTTTTTTTTTTTCAACTTTATTTTACTAATTTTAACTTTTTTTATTAGTCCCCCTAGGGGACTCCAACCAGCGATCGTTAGATTGCTTGCACTATACCGTGATTCTGACAGGCATCTATTAATAGGTGCACAAAGTTGGCGGACCTGGGGGCCTTCTTAAGGCCCCTAGGCAGCCACAGCAACCATCACCCCCCCCCCCCCCCCCCGCGTGATTGCGTTGCGGGGGGCGCGATGAACTGTTAGAGGGGGTCACCCCCTCTTTCTAGTAATTTAAATGCTGCGAAAACGGCATAGCTCAGCGACTTTACATTGTTCTTCTGACCACCACCTCGGTCTGTTTTATGTGATTTTAATGAGACCGCTGTTATGTATTTTGGTTCCTGATTTAATAAAGGTATATTGTATCATTATGTGTTGGATTGTGGTATACAATTATAGGTGTTGATTTCGTGTCGTATACCACGTTTATGTACTAAGAGGGACATCAGTTTCTTGGATAGGTTTAAGTGCTATTCTAATGTCCATGTCATCAGATTGGCAAAAGAAAGCCGGTGTTTTCCAAAATAATAAAACCTAAAAACCAAAGCTCCTCTTTTGCTTGTTTTATGATGCTTGTTACCTGGATCTCTTATCTAAACTTGTCCTGCATGTACCTTTACTGAACACCTTTCCCCACATCCACCGCATATACGGCATAGTACGGGGGGTGTATGGAGTGGGCTCGCGAGCTCACTGCAACGAGAGGGATACTACTTGTTCAACCCTTTAGATCCCGCGGTCAATAGCGACCGCAGTATCTAAGCCATTAGAAACAGTGGGGATAGCCCCCTCTGACGTTCTATCTTCCCTGTGACGTGATAGTGGGGTGCCGATGGTTGTCATGGCAGCTTGGGGGCTTAATGAAGTCCCCCAGTCCAGAGGCAGGACTTAATAGGAGTCTGAAAAAGTGACTTTATATTGCAATAAATTGGTAATATCGTGCAAGTTCCCTAGGGGGACTAAATAATAAAAAAGTGACATAGCGGTTTTTTTATATTTTATTTATATATATATATATATATATATATATATATATAAAATGTGTGTGTGTGTGTGTGTTAAAAGTTAAAAAAAAAGTCCCACTTTTCCCATTGTCCGCCAAAAGCAATGTAAAATATATTTTTTTACATAACTGATATCGGCAAGTCTGTAAAAGTCTTAAAAAAATAATTATTTCATTCCAGCATCGATCATTTTTGGTCACTTCATCTCCCACTAAAGTAAATAATAAAAATGGTTCAAAATAGTCTTATGTAGGGAATGCTACTAGGCAGGGATGCCCACTCTCACCCTTGTTGTTCGCCGTGGTGATGGAACATTTATTGTTAGCGGTGAGGAACAATGGTGACATACGGGGTGTCAAGGTGGGTGAGATGCAATTTAAAGTGTCTGCTTTTGTGGATGATTTGTTGTTCTATATCACGCAGCCACACTTATCTCTGCCGTCCCTGCTGAAAACCATCCGAACATATAGTTACTTTAGTAATTATACGATGAATCTCTCTAAGGCCGTATTTACACAAGCGTATTTAACGTCCGTGATACGCACGTGAAACAGTAGATAAAGAAATGAAGGAAAAAATAAAAGCACTTCCTTCATTTATTTTTCTAAACATCAAAACCGCGTGTCATAAGGATGGCATATGCGTGAAAATCACGCAGCCACGCACCATTCACTGATGACACACGGAACTGGCCTTCTTCACACGAACGTGTGTTTTTTGCGCGCGTTGCAGTTCCGTGTGTCATCAGTATGTGCTGCGTGGCTGCGTGATTTTCACGCCTATGCCATCCTTATGACAGGCTGTTTTGAAGTTTAGAAAAAGAAATGAAGGAAGTGCTTTTATTTTTTCCTTCATTTCTTTATCTACTGTTGCGTGAATCACGCGCGTCACACGGAAGTGCACGAAAAATGGGCAATTATAGGACATGTCGTGAGTTTTACGCAGTGGAAATACGCTGCGTGAAAATCACGGACTGTCTGAACGGCCCCGTTCACTAACACAGGTCCGTGCGATGCACGTGATTTTCACGCACGTATCACGGACATAATACACGTTCGTGTGAATAAGGCCTAAGAGTGAGTCTATCAGCTGAGGAACTTAGACAGTTACGCGGTAACTACTCCTTCTCATGGAAAAAGGGTTCTCTTAAATATTTGGGGGTAAAGATTCCGGTAGAACTTGCGGATTCCTACTCGATCAACTTTTTACCTCTTCTTCAAGCTCTTAGAGTTGATTTGGCCAAATGGGAAAATAAGGCTTTTTCGTGGTCGGGATGTATTAGTGTAGTTAAGATTAATGTTTTGCCTCGTTTGATGCACTTATTTGAGACGATTCCATGTGCACTTCCTAGACCGTTTTTTCGGTTGCTGGGTAAGGTTCTGAACAGGTTTATTAGGTGTTCTAGACCCCCCCCCCCCCCCCGGATTGCGAAGGCTACTCTGGTCAGGAGAAAACGTTGTGGGGGATTGGGTCTACCTGACTCAATCCTATCACTTTGCTGCGGTGAGCGTGAGAATATTGGATTGGTTCCATCATAAATCCTCTAAGTTGTGGGTGATGCTGGAGGACTCACTGGCACTGGTTCCCCTAGTTACTATACCCTGGCTCAGACTGCGATTTTTATCCAGCTACTAAAAATGCTTAACTTCCTTTTGTGGCAAGACGGGTCGTTCTCATGTTTAAAAGGTTTGGGGGATTGGCGGTGGTGATACCGCCGGATGGCCCATTGGTGCCGATTTCCAACAGTGAGGATTTCCCCCCGGGGTTAAGTCACAATTTTTTGTCCTATTCTTCTAGACCTTCCCCATTAACCTTCCATCAGGTTTTGATGTCCCTGGGCTGTAAGTCTTTTGAGTCTTGTGCCATAGTCGGAAGGATTGATAGTTCGGCACTTGGATTTTCTTAGGTTGCAACATTTTTACAAAAATAAGACGAAGCTACGTCTGCATAGGGACCTCACTCCCCTGGAGCGCTTGTGTACTGCTGCTCTTGCACCGGTTAAGACTATATCTCTCATTTATAATCTTTTGCAAGACTTGAGTATTGATGCTCTTCCATCCTTTGTGAAGGGGTGGGAGAGGGACCTGGCCTCTACCCCGTCAGTGGCTGACTGGTCGAAAGCTTCATCCTGTGTCATAAATTCTTTATTTCTTGTAAAGCTCAGGAGACTAATTATAAGATCTTATCCCGGTGGTATAGGGTCCCGACGCTGCTGCATGCCTTTTATCCGGCGGTGCCAGATGAATGTTGGCGTTGCAAGAGTACAAGTGGTACGATGTAGCATATATGGTGGAAGTGTCCCTTAATACACGCATTTTGGTCTAGGGTGGTGGACCTGATTCGTACAATTACGGGTCAGGTGTTGCCCAACTCTTTAGAGGTGTTGCTTCTTTCCATGCTCCCTGGTTCATTTCAAACATATATGAAAACTCTGGTTAGCTTCCTTTTGATTGCAGTGCGAACGGTTATACCGCGGCTTTGGAAGACAGTTCGTGCTCTCACGATTACGGAATGGTTTCAGGAAATTATTACATCTGCAGAGAATGGAGAAGGCTATGCAGCCGCAGGATGGGTCTTTTAGGAGGATGAGCTTAGTGTGGAAGGAGTGGAAAGAGTTTTGTGAGTCTGATGAATACTTATCGTACGCATAGGTTCCGTTCTGGGGGGGGGGGGGGAGTAGGGGTAGTGGAGTGGGTCTTTTTGATGGTACTAGAGGGGGAGCCTGTCCGGGGAGGGGGGGGTCGGTTCGGGTGGGTTAGGAGATAGTAGCGGCTAGAGTTATCTTGGTTTTGGTTTAACTTTCTTCTTTTATCCTCTCTCTGTGAAGGTGTGTTTATTATAGAGCTGCGATTATGGGTGGTTCTGGTCGCCGTGGTGCCCACTTCCTCGCTTGCATTTTTATTATTGCAATGTATTTTGCTTTAGTATGTATATATTTGGTATACTCTTATTTTCCAGCGGTAATGTATTTCCTTACTCTGCTGGGTCAGAAGATTGCTGTACACTGAATTGGAAATGTGTCTGCATAACCATTTTGTTTTCTTTTGTTAGTACTCTTTTCGCTGGGAGTGTATTTTTGCTACTTTGCTGTTTTGAATATTCAAATGTAAAATGTCGAAATAAATAAAAGAATGTTAAAAAAAAAAAGTCTTATGTATCCTAAAATGGTACCAATAAAAACTAAAGTTCGTACCGCAAAAAAACAAGCCTTCACACCGCTGAATCGACAGAAAAGAAAAGTTATGGCTCTCAGAATATGGCGACACAAAACTATATATTTTTTTTTATTTATTTTTTAACAATTAGTTTTTTCCTTGTAAAAGTAGTAAAACACAAAAAACTATTGATTTGGTATCACCGTAGTCTTAGTGACAAACAGATTAAACTTAACATGTCGTTTTTACCGCACGGGGAACGCTTAGAAATGAAACTCAAAAAACAATGGAGGACTAATTTTTTTTTTCAGTTTCCAAGTACATTACATGGTGCCGTGATAAACTACAATTCGTCCCGCAAAAAACATGCTCTCATATGGCTATATTGAAGAAAAAATAAAAAAGTTATGGCTCTTGGAAGGTGGGAAGGAAAAAGCAAAATTAAAAACGAAAAATTGCTGCGGAGGGAAGAGGTTAAAAAGAGATTTAATAAGTCCATAACTTTAAGTTAAGGACTTGCCCTGTTCCTAGTTTATAATACAATTGCTGTACTACTTTAGAGAACCCCTCTTTAAATAGCTGCATTGTGTGAATTGTATGTGCAGCTTTTTGTGCACTTCATCTTCTGATGCTGCCACTAGCTTCCATTTATGCTGCTAAAATTACTGTAATTTTGCTTTTTATAAAAATTGTTGCCTTAGGGCACATCAATGTTGTACGGATTGTGCTCTAGTGACAGGGTAATGCTGTTTTATGGAAATGTTGAAAATGCAAATCCAGTATGCTTTTTGTAGAAGAAGAATTGTGCTCTTAGCTTTAACTTTTTTAGTAATTTTTTTTTTTCCATTTTTTTTTTTTCATTATTAATTATTTAGAGAATTTATCTTAAGGGTATGTCCACATATTAATTCACATCATGTATATATTGATATATTGGGCGAGGATGTGGTGTCCGAGGCACTGTTGAGGTTTTTTTTTTTTTTACCAAATACAACCAAACTTGGTAGGGGCCAAACCAAATTTCTCTCCTCCTTTCCAATTCCTTATTATTTCGATTCAATGATAGAAGCAACAATAACAGGTAAGTGTTACTGGTCGTGGTGGATAATAGTTGGAGCGTAGGATTTTCATGTGGTATTGGTGGATATTCGAGTAGGAGTGGTCGAGTGGTGGATAAGAGCGGGAGGGTGGAAAGCCAGAGGTGGTGAAGAGGCTAATGAAACGCCCAAAGCGGCGTAACCACCTTAAGTGGCGTAACTGCTCTAAGGAGCGAAACAACTTTAAAAGGCGTAATTGTTTTAAAGAGTATAATTGCCTTAAGGGGCGTAATTGCACTAAGAAAATGCCGCCAAAAAGAACAAACTTGTCCGAAGACGACGACAGTCACTAAAAGAAGAAGGAAAACCGAAGCTCAAAGAATAAGAAGAGCAACTATGAGTGCAGAGGAACGCCAGGAACAATGAGAAACCAATTCCCAAATCAAGGCGTTAAGAAGGCAAAACCAATACTTCTCATCATTCCTTTTGCTAGCAAAAGTGTTACTGGTGTAACAGGTTTTCTAGAAAAATATGTTTGGTATAAGGTGAAGCTTGGTTTAGCTCACTGGCTTATACGGGCCTCAGATGCTGTTCTTGTCCCCATCCAAGGGTAACACATCCTATTTAATGTCTTGCATCCTCGTCTGCAGAGGAGCGTGAGCAGGCCACCTCTCTGCTGCAAATGGGGCACATGGGTCCCCTGTTCTCTGCAGGACTCCCACCAATCATACCTTCATGGCCGGTTCTGTTAGAGGCGTTTTCCTACTAGACAAATTTATGATCTACTAGTAGTGCTAATGATACCCACAGCAAAAAAAATAATTGATAATTAAAAGGATTTTGTCTGGGGTTTGAGGATGTATATACTACACCGCTCCTTGTGAGCTCTGCTTTTCTGCACACATATATTGCAGTGTCATACACTATACTATAAAGTACACAGAAGAAGGTGCCAATTGGTCTAGCTCATTCTTTATATCTGTGTTTTGTGTGTCCCCCTCCCCCAGGTTAATTGAGGACTGCCTATCCCCTTTGCCAAGCTCTCCATCCAAGAAGACGTCTAGTGCAAAACGCAAGCAATACTACATAAACCGTGCAATCCGAAACTCTGACCTGACTCCGAAAGCCAAAGGACGCAAGAGTCTTCGTCGTCTGGAAAACAGTGAGAAAATCCATGGGCAGGGGCTGTTGGCAGAATAGTAAAATGTACCCACCACCTCAGTTAAAAAGTTGTCTTGTAGTGACTTCTGTATTGAGCCGAATATGACTCTTGTTTAGCTTCTTTTAAGATAGCATTTCAATGATCCCAATGCTCAACTAAAAATATCTATAGGAAAAAAAAAACGTTCACGTGGTCAACAGTTAACTTACCCATTTTTTACCCTCGTTGTGTGGAGCTACCTACCTGTACTACCATTACTTGCAATAAGGGGTTGACTCGCCGAGAAACCCCTTCTCTGAAAGTAGATGTTCCGAAAGTCAGCTGGTCGTTGCAGGTTCCTGGAACATCTGGTATTAAAAAGTCTCATTCGCCAAAACGGGATCTGCTATTATTTAACATTTCTAGCTAATAGAGTGGGGACCTATATGTGAGGTCCATGTGCCCAGAACTAACGTCGGAATGATAGTCTACCAAGGGGTTGTGTGTTCTGCCCGAATGGTCAGTCTGCCCCTGTCATTCTACCTGCTGTGAATACTGAAGGAATAAAACCGACCAAAAGAGGAACAATAGAACACTACAAATGTGCCTATTTTTTAGAATAGGGATCACTCCATATGACATAACAATTTTTTTTTTTTTTATTATTTTTTACATTTTCCTTTTTTTTTTCTCCAGATCGCTATCTAATGAGTTTGTTAGAAAGGGATGAGTGTGTTGCCGATGAGGTTGACTCTTGCATCTGTGCATCTCCCAGCATATTTGCAGAAGTCTGTAATAATGAGATATACATTGAGGTAAGTGGTATTACAGACAATAGATTGTAGTACTACTGCTAGCTGAGATGTAACTAACGCAACCCTGATTCAAGAATTACAATGTATATGGGATAATGTATGTGACTGTATCCATTCATCATGTTGCTGTTATCTTGCTCTTTTTTTCCTCAACTCTACCCAGCAGAATTGCCTCTTGCAATGAATTTGACCGTCCGTATAATACGCACTTATATCACAATTTATATATATGTTTTCATCAACTCCACTCTCCTTGATCTTTATTTCTTGCAGTTAGTGGCACATCAGTTTTCAAACCGTGTTGATGACTATGAGAATAGAATATGTAAGGGCGCGTTTAAGCTTTCGGAATTGCGTAATTGATATATAATAAATATTCTTTAAAGCGTATCTATCGTTATAAAAAAAAAAAAGAAAAAATTCACTCTTTAGGCAGCTGAAGATGTGTATTAGTGCAGCCAGAAATGTTGTCCAACCTAGATAATGTTTTCCTTTCGTTCTACTGGTTTCCGCAAATGCACATGTTCTCTCTCCATGCTTGATGAGTGGCTGTGTGCTCTTAGCCAATCAGATGTCTCCCCTTTGCTGCTCCCCCTCACCTCTCCCCTTTATGTTGTTTACTGAAACACTGAGTGAGAAATTGCAGATGCATCCCCCTCCTCCCTGTCTTCTATTTACTGTTTTACACTAGATGGATTTTTTGAGGAACTGAGGAGGTTTGTGAATACTAACAGAGAGGGGAAGGGGAACTACAGGCTGATGGAAGGTGAGGAAGATGCCACTTTCCCCCTTATAACGTATATAGCAAAGTGTCTTGTATTAACATGTACTACTGATTTAAGCAGAGCTGTGTGCACAGACGCCATAGGGCTCCTACTACAAAGCCACACGGCTTCTGTGTGCTACCATACAGGCTCCGTTGGTTGCCGCATGTACAGTGATTTTACTCTCAAAGCAATGGAAGGATAGCTCTGTACATATGGCATGTAAATAAATATGCCACAACCTTTTTTTTTTCTATTTGAATTCGTACATAATCTGACAGAAAAAAACCTCTGTATTCCTCCGTATGAAATTGGAGGTGGTCAGAGGTACAATATAGGTCTTATATGTTTGAATGGGAGCCTTTTTACGGCTCTATACAAAGCAGAGCTGTAATACAGCAGCGCACCTGAGGCTAAAAGTAAAATGAAAGAAATATATAACGATAGGTACGCTTTAAATGCACTTAAGGACATGACTTTAAGGGGTTATTTCCATTCTAAACATTTACGGCATATCTATCGACTATGCCATAAATCCCTGATAGGTGCAGGTTCCACCTGGGACCCTCACCTATAAGAAGAAGGGGATCTCATGGCCACAGTCCCCAAAGAATTCAATGGGGTAGTGGCTGTGTTCTCCGCTCTCTTACTCCCACAGGCTTCAATAGATTCTTATTTTTTTTCCCCCCACAGATCTGGAATGATTTCATGAACCGTTCTGGGGAAGAGCAGGAGAAAGTACTCGCCTATCTGGAACGGGAAGTGAGGAAACCTAGAGAGAAGGTTAATAAAAGCAAAGATGAGAGGACAGGTACTTGAATGCACCTTTTATAATTCACCTATAAGATGTACAAATATGTATGAAAAATTTTCATGAATTCGAAGGTTTCATTATAATGGGCACAAAAACTGAACTAAAGCCGTCTATTAGTACATTTTGTCCCGAGCCGAGATCTCCGGGACCCCTGCTGTATGATTGGAACATTTATTTCCACACGTACATAAAGCTTTCTCTATGGAGCATTGTGCATAGGGATCAAATGATGTGGTTAATAATCTAGTAATAAAAAGCCGTAAAGAACCTCATTTACCTTAGTAGGCAGCGGGGTTATGGTGAGCGGCATTAGCAAGTTCTGGCTGCGCTCCACCTCTGTGGCTGTGTGATTGTTGTATGGTTGCGTTCTTCTGCAGATTACATAATGTGTGTATTATTAGGCCTCATGCACACTACCGTAGCCATGTGCACGTCTGTGATTTTTGGGTCGGCCGGCCGGCCACGGAGTGACCGGCCGCGAGCCGCCCGCAAATCGTGGGCCGTGCACATGGCCGCGGCCATTATTTTCAATGAGCCTGGACCGCAGAACTCGGCTGTAATAAGACTTGCCCATTCTTTCTGTGGTGCGGGCTCCTGGGCCATGCATGGACCGTGAAAACCACGGTCGTGTGCATGGTCCCATAGGAATGAATGGGGCCGCAATTCTCCCGTGGAATTTTTGTGACTTTCCTTCCTATGACCAAACCCTTTTTTTTTTTTTTTAACATTATAACATTTTTTTTTTTAGATCTTTAAACTTCGACAACAATATGTCTTTTCCTAAACACCTTTTAAGGCCCTGTCATTAAGGGGTTAAAGCTGCCATGTTGTTAATGCTTCTCTTTACTTTTTTTAGAGTATCCTGCATACACCCCTGCGGTGTGCTATCAGAGGATCAGCCGCAGTCTGCGTTGCACCTTGAAAAGACGCCAGATACCAATGGTTAAGAATTGTTTTATTTCCTTACAGCCTTTAATCTTAATAACTCTACATTTTTAATGCAAGTCTCCATCAAAAAAAAAAAAACTTGATCTGATAGGATTGGTAATAAGCTTGCTGCTTCTGATATGTAGCGCCTTTGTGCCAGGATGTACAGTACAGCATGGTTTTTCCGTTTTTCATGCCTACTCTGCCCATGTCCGTAATGTAAATGCTGAATGTGGTTCCCTCTGTAATAAATGCTTTTGACATAGACCGCTCTGCATATATTAAGATTAAATTATCGGAGCGTCCGGGTCATGCTGTCCTAGTGAGACACGTTCCTTCCTGCAACGATTCTTCTTCAATGTTCCTCATTCTGTTCAAGGCTGATAAATTCATTACTTGTGAGTCCAGCGTGCACAGCATAATGTTTATCATTAGTTTATGGGACTAAATGTACTATAAAAAGTTTGTGGGATAAGAGTCCAAAGTGTAAATTGTATAAGAAAATAACATCCCGCGCGAGAATGGCGATCGCCCATTTAAATGTAGCACCTTGCCACAAAGTAACATAGTCCTGATAGGAGACTGGAATAATTAACATGAAAACTAGGAGCTAGGCATTAACTTCTGATATATATATTTTCTCCTACCCTGTCTGTCCCGAGTGTAAAGATTTGTCCAGTATTGGGAAACAAGATTTTGGTGGATGTTAATGGTATTACAAAAGGTTATTAAGGTCCAGGGGAAAAAGTAAATGATAACATTAAAGGGGTATTCCCAGAATCGGGAAGGATAGGTGATAATTGTCTGAATCGTTGGGAACTCCAGCACTAGGACACCCACCGTGTGAATAGTCATTTTACAGACTATCTCTCTATTATATCCCTCAAAAAACATTCACTCGTGGGTCAGCCGGGCCAAGCATGCATGTTTATTTCAATAAGAAGAGAAAGAGAGATAAGCTTCTGCCTCTAGCAACATTTCAACTCTTGGAGGAGCAAAGGATCAGACATGTTGAAATCCAACATGCCTTATGGCCTTTTCACATCAGCGTTGTCTTTCCATTGAGGGGTTCCGTCGACTACGCTATTGATTCCATCAAAACAACGGAACCCTGTCACAACTGTGACAAACGGAAGCCATTAACAACGTTTCCGTAACTATTGAGATAAATGGGGAGGCAAACGGAAGCTAAGGTTTCCGATGAGGGGTTCTCCCGACGGACACCTCCAACGTAACCCCTCAACGGAAAAACAACGCTGATGTGAACACAGCCTTATCCCTTTTTTTATCTCCCAAAACAGTTTTACTACTTCCCCCCCCTGCACACTTTAGATCATTGGTTGGTTCATTAATTGTTTGACCAGCTTTAATTATGTTAAAGAGGTTGTCCGGTTTCAGCAACTCAATGTTTGTTTTTGTTTTTTTTGTATAATTAAAAGTTATCCAATTTTTCAATGTAATTTCTTTATTCCTTTAAAGGGGTTTTAATATCGGGGACATTTATGACAGGAGATGTCATAAATGTCAGATAAATACGGGTCCCACCACTGGGACTCGCACCTATCTCTAGAACGTGGCCCTTTAAACCCCATTCTACTGCTCTGTGCTCCGGCTGATGCGTGTGATTCCCGACCATGAAGAGGAATACCGCGTCGCTCGTTGAGCTACGATGTTTCCGTAACTCCCATAAGGGTATGTTCACATGCAAACGTAAAATACGTCTGAAATTACGGAGCTGCTTTCAGGCGAAAACAGCTCCTGAATTTCAGACGTTTTTGCAAGTACTCACTTTTTTTGCGACGTCCATTACGGTTGTAATTGGAGCTGTTTTCCAATTACGTCCCAAGAAGTGACATGCACTTCTTTGAGGTGGCCGTCTTTTTATGCACCGTCTTTTGACAGCGGCGCGTAAAAAAAAAAAAGCCTGTCTGCACAGAACATTGAATTCAATGGGCAGATGTTTGGAGCCGTTTTTTCGGCCGTAATTCCAGACGTAAAACGCCTGAATTACGTCCGTAAATAGGGCGTCTGAACATACCCTAATGGTGAATGGCAGTTACGAAAACAGAGTAGCATGCGAGCTACGCTGTTTCCGTAACTAATATTCAGTTCTATGGGACTTACGGAAACAGCGTAGCTCGCTCATTTTCTTCGTCACGGTCGGGGATCACACGCGTATCCTGTGGATATGTCATAAATGTCCCTGATAGTAAAACCCCTTTTTAAGGTTTTCAAGATCTCTGCTTGTTCTTCAGTAGGAACATTCATTGTTTACTTCCAGTGGATACAATTCTGTCCGTGATCATGTGATGGACACACAGGTGCACGGCTCATTACAGTATATGTATCAGAGCTGTGTCTTGTAATGATCCCAGCACCTGTGTTTCCACCACATGACCATGGACTGAATTTTATCCACTGGAAGTAACCAATGAATGTTCCTGCTAAATAACAACAAGCCGAGATCTTGAAAAGGAATGAATACAGATCGTAAAATGTAAAATCTTTTATAACTTTTAATTACACAAAAAATCAAATTCATTTGCAGAAACCAGACAACCCCTTTTAACCCTTCTGCAGCAACCATACATTTTAATTCAGAAGTGATCATCAGTTATAAATGAATTTGCATATTTGGGGTCTATACAGCAGGAGTATATCCATACTCATTACTGAAATGCAGGAGTATGTAACTCTGTCTTCTAGTAATTCATGAGATGGAGCAATATGTAGAGAAAGGAAGCTCCTTCCAGCATTCTCCACAGCATCACTTATTAAATCGGATATCGGTAGAAAGACTGCCGCTACAATCCTTAAAAAGCTTGATAATTCATCAGCTTCATTCAGTATAGTAAATATATTTTATGCAAGTCTTGTTCTGACTGTTGAAAAAGTACATTAGGGTTCAGATTGTACTCTGTTTTTGTTGATGTTGGCGTTTTCCACACCGCTTCCCTTTAAAGTGGCCATACACCCAAAAATTTACTACTGACCAAGGCGACCAGATAATACTATGTTTATTATAACCGTACAAAAGGAAGGATTTGATCTAGCGCTGCAATGGTGTGATTTAAAAAGGAACGTATTCCCAATTTTATTGGTATCCAAAAAACTGAGTGAATGAATGCCATGATTAAGAGCACTAGCCGTGCTCGAAACGCATAGGCCCATTACACCTACCAAATACTGCCTTGATGCCAAGCCTGTTACCGAATTTTAAACAAGTTTTTTGGATACCAATAAAATTGGGAATACGTTCCTTTTTAAATCACACCATTGCAGCGCTGGATCAAATCCTTCCTTTTGTACTATTGCCTACCGTGGACCGTTGCGGAGATCCGGGCGAAGCAGGACTGTCAGGCGGCAAGCTGGTGAGCTGGAGGTTTCCTCCCCCTTGTTTTACTTTATTATAACCGTTTGTTGTTGAAACGATCGGTTCCGTAGATTTCACCTATACCTTTATAATGTAAAATATTTGCCAGTTATGGTCCGATCTGGGGAAAGTTAGCCCCTGTACGGCCAGCTTTGGATTCAAATCTCTATGTAGCAAGGATCTCCTACCACCTTTTATAAGTGCCAACACCCTGCGGAAGTTTCTATAACTTGAGTGATGAAACGAATGATATACTGAGTGAAGCCGCTGATCTTCTGAGTGTAAGATTACCCTGATTTCATGTTTTTCTCCAAACAGGGAACACTGGAATTCTTGGAAGAGGAGATGCTCTCTTTTTTCTCAGTCAGCCCAGAATCTGTGTATATTTCTATGATGGACAACAGGTATTGTCTGCCACCAAAGTTTTGCCACGTCCGTTCTGTTTCTCTAAGGCATCAATGGAAATCATGAGATATATAGGTTTATTGCCATAAGATCTAATCCGATCGATCGTGCAAAGAAAAGTGACCTTCAATGTGTTGGGTGTATACTTACAAATAATGGTGAGGGCACACACAACTTTTTCCATTACATGCTTGAATGCCCGAAAGGAATACATTTAGAGTGCATTGGTGCTCTTGAGACAGAATATGAATATATTGGACCTCATGTATCAAAATTATCTTTGGAAAAATTGACCTTGCTGCGCATGCCAATCAAATCCCATATATTTTTTTCAGTGCCTACTACACAGCCTGAGGGGGCGATGCATTTCACATAAAAAAAACACAAGTCAGAATACCTGTGTCATGCGCCACCTCCTCAGGCCCTGCACTAAGCAAAACACAATGTATCGGCTTTGTCCAGAGTGGCCCAATCACGTTTTTGCCATACACGTTTAATGTGTGCGTCAGTAAAATCTCCCAACGTACATGTTAAATGTTTTCATAGGGGTCAATTAATCAGACGAAGGCCAAGAGAGTGTTCTTTTGGTCTCCGTCTGGCCGGTAGAAGTCATTATAAAAAATATATATATATATATATATATAATGTATAATGTATTATATTTATACACACACACACAGTGCCCACCAAAAGTTCCGGAACACCCTCATAACTTTTGAACGGCTCGAGGTAGAGGGTTGAAACTTGGTGGGATTTAATGGGGTCATAAAATCTGTTAACGCCAAAAAAAAAAACACCCCCACCCCCTTGGGGGCGGTGGGGTGGAGGGGGGCAGCAAAATCTTAAATGGCAATGGCACGTAAACGTACAGTATATAACTCATGAGCCTTTCAAGACTTATACGTTCAATGGATGCCATACAGTGCCATCTGTCACCCATAGGCTATTCTAGCATCCTTTTAAAGCTCATGATACCATTCTAGTCTATGGGTGGTGTATGCCACTTTTAGGCATCCATCACAGCCACCATTTAATGTATACATCAAGAGCTTTTCCCATCATATGCGCAAAACATGACCTAAACTGAGGCCCCATTCACATAATGTTTTTGTGGTTTTTTTTGTGTTTAGATTTTGCAACCTGCATTAAAAAACAAACTAAGGGCCTGTTCACATCACCGTTCATTTCCGCTGAGGGGTTCCGTTGGAGGTTTGCGTCAGGTTAACCCCTCAGCGGAAAGTCAAACGGAAACCTTAGCTTCTGTTTCCCTCACTGTTGAACACAATGGTGACAGAAACCTAGCTAATGGTTTCCGTCTGTCACCGTTGTGACAGGGTTCCGTCGTTTTGGACTCGACTAGGTTTCCGTTTGACTTTCCTCTGAAGGGTTAACCCGACAGACTGAACCCCTCCGCGGAAACGAACGGTGATGTGAACAGGCCCTTACTCTGGTGGCTTGCATTTTCCTCTGATACTGTTATGATACATGAAACGTACTGTTTGAGCCTTTCAGAACGCATGGTACATACTCTTCTTTTTACAGAACTAATATATAGTTTATATTTTGTACTGTCTTTTTTTTATTTTTTCTCCTTGAACGTGCACGGTTTATGCAGAAAATGACAGACAATTGCATATAACTGACTATGTGCTTTTTAAGAGACCATTACTGTAATCTTGCTGTCTTGCTTTGAGCATGTACTGCTAACTTGAGAGATCCCATCATTATCTGCCTGTCCGCAAAGATTGAAAAAGTACTAATTCTTATTCAATCTGACTGACAATCACACAGGTTCTAAGTGACCAGTATAGGGCCTGATATCAACTTCGAGGGGCAAGTAGCATAGGTACATGTATAGAGCTCCTGTTGAGAGCCAAGTAACCGGATGAAGCAGCATGGTGGACCTTCTCCGCTTCTTCCTTGCTCTGTCATTCTTCTGGCTCCTCTCCAGAAGCGCTCTTAGCAGCATGGTTTTATCTACATCCCTACTAAACGTGGTCATGTTAACCAGGTACATTTACGGTAATGTAAACCCCCTTTAACCGCATACCAGCTGCTACTGGTACTATTGTATTATTGTCCCAAAGATTGCCATTTTCTCCATATTTATTTTTTTACATATTTGTTTTCTATACTGTGGGTTTTCCCCCCATTTTTTATTAAAATGGTCCTGT
This sequence comes from Rhinoderma darwinii, assembly GCF_050947455.1. Classification (NCBI taxonomy): domain Eukaryota; kingdom Metazoa; phylum Chordata; class Amphibia; order Anura; family Rhinodermatidae; genus Rhinoderma; species Rhinoderma darwinii. The sequence goes on along the minus strand of NC_134687.1, from coordinate 294,739,437 downwards.
TGGTGAGTATGTCATCATATGTACCCACCTCTGGACAACCCATGGTCTGTATACTATTAATAACTAAAGCATGTCTGTATGCTATTAATAACTAAATACACAAGAGGATTTCCTCCCAAAATGTAAAGTTGTCCATATATTATTAAATCAGACATTGTAGGAGAAGTCAAGGAGGGAGATTATAACGACTGTCACTTCATATGCCAGTCTTAAAGAGGCTCTGTCACCAGATTCTCAAATCCCTATCTCCTATTGCATGTGATCGGCGCTGCAATGTAGAGAACAGTAACGTGTTTTTTTTCTTGAAAAACCTTCATTTTTGGCCAAGTTATGAGCTGTTTTATATATATGCAAATGAGCTTTGAAATGGACAACTGGGCGTGTATCTTTTTCGTATGTCCAACTGGGCGTGTATTGTGTTTTTAACTGGGCGTGTTTACGTGTATGACGCTGACCAATCAGTGACCAGTCAGCGTCATACACTCCTCTCCATTCATTTACACAGCGCACAGTGTTCTTACTAGAACGATGTGCAGCCAGATACACAAGTGTCCTGATAATGAATACACATGACCTCCAGCCTGGACGTCATTTGTATTCACAATCCTGACACTTCTGAATCTTTTCTGTGAGATTTCCAGCAAGGGAATCAAAATCTCGTTTACCTCGTAATCTCGCGAGATTACACGTGGCTTGCTGGAATCTCACAGAAAGGATTCAGAAGTGTCAGGATTCTGAATACACGTGACGTCCAGGCTGGAGGTCATGTGTATTCATTATCAGGACACTTGTGTATGTGGCTGCACATCGTTCTAGTAAGAACACTATGTGCTGTGTAAATGAATGGAGAGGAGTGCATGATGCTGATTGGTCACTGATTCGTCAGCATCATACACTTCTATTCACAACGCCCAGTTAGTAAAACAAGTAAACACGTCCAGTTAAAAACCCAATACACACCCAGTTGGACATACGAAAAAAACACGCCCAGTTGTCCATTTCAAAGCTCATTTGCATATATATAAAATAGCTCATAACTTGGCCAAAAATGAACGTTTTTAAAAAAAAAAACAAAAACGTTGCTGTTCTCTACATTGCAGCGCCGATCACATACAATAGGAGATAGGGATTTGAGAATCTGGTGACAGAGCCTCTTTAAACTGTTGGAGCAAAATTTATTGAAAGGCACACGCTCTAAATTTGGTGCATGAACTTACATGTGATGGTTTACAGGTGGATCATTTGTGTCTGGGACACGCAGGACCCACCAACACTGAACCCGTCCGGTCAGCTGGACTGACGGATTCAGTGAATAGCACTAGATAAAGCTGATCTGTGAGGGAATACAGAGCAGCTGTATCTAAAAAAAGAAAAGTTAGACGTTGTGTAAAAGGTACACAAAAAACACTGGTAACATCTTTTTATTAAAAAAAAATATATATATATATATATATATATATATATATATATATATATATATATATATATATATATTTATTTTTTTTTTGCCTCTATGCCTTTCGAGATATTATTGGTGTGTCTGAGATATTTTAGTGACACCCAGCAGAATTGTAAATGCAACACTAAGTTACAACAGTGAAACTAGTCCATATAAAAAATGTGTTTGCAAAGTTCCTCAAATGCTTATGTAGATTATATCTCCACTGGTGTTGAATGCCCTTTACCTATCTCGTACCTAGTAATTTTAAAGGGGTTTTCCAGCCAATAAAAATTTAAGGCCTATCTTCCAGATAGACAATTAATAGCTGATGGTTCGGGGTGCGACTCCCGGGACCCCCGCCGATCAGCTGTTTTGAAGGGGCCGCAGCGCTCGTGTGAGCATGGCTTCCACTTCATTTCTTCTTGCTCACTGTCAATGTTCGACGTGCATTTAGCGACGATTCATAATATTGCAGCTTTCTCTCATTGAAGTGAATTGGAGAAGAAGGCTGCAATACCTGTGAATCGCCGCTACATGTGTGTCGACGATTCACAGTGCGCAAGTAGAAATGAAGGAGACTTGTACGAGCGCTGCACCCCCTTCAAAACAGCTGATCAACTATTGATGGCCTATCCTGAGGATAGGCCATACATTTTTATCGGCTTAAAAAACCCTCTAACTAAAAAGATACTCCAGGGCCACGCAATTAATATATTTTGCATAGTTTTGATAGGACATTTCAGATTAATGTGTATTTTTGTACTGTAATTTTCAAATAAAATGACTTGACATGATCCTGTGCATTCTGTAGGACATTCTGTAAAAGATCTAGTACAATCTATGTGCTATATATTTCAGGCTTACGGTTTCTTATCTGGTTCTTTCACAGTTACCAGCGCCTCCTGCTGCATGCTGTGTGTCAGTACATGGATCTGGCCTCTGCCAGTAAGAAAGATTTTTGTTGGGATGGTGATCTTCAAATTTGGTGATGGTGTTTGGAACAAGATTCTCTTTTCAACAGTATTAAAAGCGAAGCTTCAGCTTGGAACCACTTTAAATATTACATTAGGGAACTATTTAAAGAGACCCTACAGTCAAAAAAAATATTAAAAAGTGCAAAATAATTGTTAACCTACCTGTTGGTCTTCTCCTGCTTGCTTCTGGTCTGGTTCCAGTCCCTGTTGTCTGGGATGCAAGATGGCCACCACCTTCTCCATTGCCCTCAGATGGACCAGCGCTAATGACATGATCGCTGTGTCCAGCTCTCCTGACATATACCTTGCTGGAATTTTGACAGGGGTTCTGACTACAGGATCATCCTCACTAACAGAGTCGGGGACATCAGGAATCCGCTTTTGGATAGGAGTATATAATTGTATTCTCTTAACTGCCTTCCATGTGTTTTTATTTTTTAATATACAGGTTTCTATGTCTTTTACTACGTCAGATCGTCTTGGGATTTACTTTTTACAAATAAAATGGTGAAAGAGGGCTGTAGTGGGGAGTGTTTAAATAAAGTTTTTTGGTTTTTTTTTAAAACAAAATGTCTTCACTTTACAGCAGCGCTAGTAATAGAGGTGTCTGACTAACACCTCTCCACTACAATCGCTAGTGCTTGGTGTCAGCCAGAGATGTGCTATGTCCACCTTTGGCTGACCCTAACCCCTCCATACTATTACCCCGATACCCAATGCACCAGGGGTACCGGGAAGCGCCCGGATCCATCAGGAGTGGCCCATCTGATGTGATGGGCTGCTCCTGGGGTAGCCGCAGGCTGGTATTTGTAGGATGGGAAGTGACCAATGGCCATACACCTTCCCATCCTGATAATATCATGACTGTGTCTGTTGGTTTTCTGTTTTGTTTTTTTCTGAGAATTTACAATATAGGCATTCTACTGTGCCATAAATAAATGTATAATTAAAGAAAAAAAAAACAACGTGCGGTTTCCCCCTATTTCCATAACCAGCCAAGAAAAACCAATAGCCGCGTCCTGATATTATCCGGCTGGGAAGGTCTATGGCTATTGGTCTCTTCCCATCCTACAAAAAAAACAGCCTGTGGCCGCCCCAGGACAGGCCTGGCACATCAGATGGGCCACTCCTGATGGTTCCGGGCTCTTCCCTGTACTCTTGGTGCGTTGAGTGTTGGGAAAATAGTATGGAGAGATTAGTGTCAGCCAAAGATGGACATAGCCCACCTCTGGCGGACACCAAGCCCTAGTGATCTTAATAAAGAGATGTCAGTCAGACTTATTGAAATAAACACTCCCTCACTAAAGCCCTCTTTCACCATTTTATTTGTAAAAAGTAAATTTCACGACAATCCAATGTCATCCAAGACGCAGAAAAAAAACCCACAGACAATAAAACCTAAAAGACAGTTACAAGCATACAACTATATACTTACATCCAGAAGCCGATTCTAGACGTACCCGGCACTGTCAGGGAGGATGTTCCTGTAGCTGTAACTCCCTTCAAGATCCCAGCAGGAAAACCTTCAGAAGAGATGGACACAGCACTGACGTCATCAGCGTGTCACAGACTTGCATACAACGCTCTCCATATTCAAGTCCTAAACAGTGGTGGCCATCTTGGATCCCGGGCAATGGGAACCGTAACGAGGGAATGGAGCCAGAGGCAAGTAAGAGCAGGCTACCCGGTAGGTTAACTGTAATTTTGAGTTTTTACATTTTTTGGTCTGAAAGATTGCTTTAAATTAGAGTACTCCAATATAATGCTATTGGCAGAAACGCTCCCTTTATGTATGGGAGCAGCCTGTATTCTGTTGATGCAGTGCAGTCACAGGGATCTCATCGGCTGCTGACAGTTGGCTTTACTACAATCTGTGTTTGCAGTGCACTCAGAGATTCCAGGCTGATGAGACCTTGCTAAATAGCAAAAGTGACAGTCCAAATATAGGAACATGACAAATGAGGTATTGAGGGGCTATAGATTTAAAGAGGCTCTGTCACCACATTATAAGTGGCCTATCTTGTACATAATGTGATCTGCGCTGTAATGTAGATTACAGCAGTGTTTTATATTTAGAAAAACTATCATTTTTGACGGAGTTATGACCTATTTTAACTTTATGCTAATGAGTTTCTAAATGGACAACTGGGCGTGTTTTACTTTTTGACGAAGTGGGCGTTGTACAGAGGAGTGTATGACGCTGACCAATCAGTGACCAATCAGCGTCATACACTTCTCTCCATTCATTTAGTCAGCACATAGCTATATCGCTATGTGCAGCCACATAAACACACTATAACGTACTCAAGTGTCCTGACAGTGAATATACATTACCTCCAGCCAGGACGTGATGTCTGTTCAGAATCCTGACACTTCTGTAGCGTCTCTGTGAGATTTACAGCAAGGCAAGCGTAATCTCGTTTTAAATGACAGGTTACATCGTAATCTCGCGAGATTACGCTTGACTTGCTGTAAATCCCAGAGAGGTGCTACAGAAGTGTCCGGATTCTGAACAGACATCACGTCCTGGCTGGAGGTAATGTATATTCACTGTCAGGACACTTGAGTAACGTTATAGTATGTTTATGTGGCTGCACATAGCGATATAGCTATATCGCTATGTGCTGTGTAAATGAATGGGGAGAAGGGTATGATGCTGATTGGTCACTGATTGGTCAGCGTCATACACTTCTCTCCACAACGCCCACTTGGTCAAAAGTAAAAACACACCCAGTTGTCTATTAAGAAAGTCATTAGCATAAAGCTAAAATAGGTCATAACTTGGTGAAAATTGATTGTTTTTCTAAATAAAAAACACTGCTGTAATCTACATTACAGCGCCAATCATATTATGTACAAGATAGGCCACTTATAATGTGGTGAGAGAGCCTCTTTAAAGGTAAAAAGAAAAACCATGTTAAAGTTCTGTATTTTTAGAATTTTTTTTTGCAACTAAGTTTATATGTAATATGTGATTATCTTTTAGAATTTATCACAAGAAAATAAACATGTTTTATATTACAGAGAACCTGTCACTGAGAAACCTATTAAAATAAGGACCTGGTAGTTCTACTAATGGGTACAATTACACCCACCAAACAAACAGCCCCTGTTTCTGTTTTGTGGAGTTACAGCATAAATCACAGGATCCCTCTCAGCCAGTCAGCAGCTCTGAGGATCATGTGATTTAATCTATGACCACTGTTTCTGAAGAGTCGTGGACTTAAAGGGGTTTTCCATTCCTAAAATGGGATAGGCCATCAATACCTGATTGTTGGGGTCCGACTCCTGGCACCCCCGCAGATGAGCTGAATGGGCCGTGGCGCTCATACGGCTGCTTCTCCTTCATTAGGCCGGATCCACTTGGCGTTTTGCGCGCGCAAAAGGTCCTCAAATGGTCTGTGTTTCATTAGCATATGATGCGTGGCTGCGTGATTTTCGCGCAGCCGCCATCATCATGACACTCTGTTTTTATGTTTGTACGTTTATGCGTGTGAACATACCCTTACTGTGAATCGCCGATACAAGTGTTTCGGCAATTCACAGTACAAGCAAGTTTACACGAAGGGGAAGCAGTTTTCGTACGGATTCCGGTAATCGGACCTGCTCCAATCAGATATTGATGGCCTATCCGGAGGATAGGCCATCAATTTCCTAGGACTGGAAAACCCCTTTGAAAGGGAAATCCAACCAAAATTGATTGTGTGGCATGTTTGTGAGATATCTTAGAAGGTTACAATGGTGGAGTCCGTGAATTCAGACCTCCACCGATTTTCCTAAATATATTCATTCTTCTCAGAGATTTGGGCAATCCCTGCTTATTAGAAAGGTCCCTTGACAATAAAACTGATCGGTGTCCCCCTGCTGGGACCTTCAGCGATCAGCTATAATCTATGTAGAAATCTGAAAGTAAGTGTTCAGTTTTCCTGCAGTGCCACCACAGGGGAAATTAAAGCATCCCTAGCTGCTCCCTCATTGCATGGATAAAACTACATTTTCAACAGTAAGTAAATTGCAAGGTTGATATATGTCAGGTATACTATCAGAGTAGCATAAGTTGTTTGAGACGTTCGGGTCCATAGTGGCCATTCATATCAATGGGTTGTCAAGGTAATACAGGACAGGTCCTCCAGGACGCGGCATGCTCTTTGTAATCGCTCTTCACTCTGGCCAAGACATGAGGATCCTGAACAGAGGACCACCCTTCTATTAACATAGAATTCCCTAAGAGGGTATATGAAAATGGGGTTTCTAAACTATACAACCCCTTTAAATCTCTGAGCAGTGCCTAATGGGAGTTCTTTAGCGGTTCAATGACTCTGTAGAACACCAGAAGCCCATTTGTTCTGTGAATTGCTGGTGGTCGTGGACATGTACCTATGACATGGATGTACTCCATTGACCGATTCTCATCAAAGTATCCCTTAACATGTTGCCACAAATAATTGTAGGATTTCATACCGGTTACATATTTAAAGTGACACTGTCGTCACTGATTGGAGGAGAGCCGCCCAGCTGTCCAACTCAGAAACTCAGCCGAAGTGCTATATAGTACCACACAACTTTAGTATATGACTGACTGTGTGCCAGCTGGTTTAGCCCTTGCTTAAAGCATTCTTGTCTCCTGACCGTGTCAATTTAAAGAGGCTCTGTCACCAGATTTTGCAGCCCCTATCTGCTATTGCAGCAGATAGGCGCTGCAATGTAGATTACAGTAACGTTTTTATTTTTAAAAAACGAGCATTTTTGGCCAAGTTATGACCATTTTTGTATTTATGCAAATGAGGCTTGCAAAAGTACAACTGGGCGTGTATTATGTGCGTACATCGGGGCGTTTTTACTACTTTTACTAGCTGGGCGTTCTGACGAGAAGTATCATCCACTTCTCTTCAGAACGCCCAGCTTCTGGCAGTGCAGACACAGCCGTGTTCTTGAGAGATCACGCTGTGACGTCACTCACTTCCTGCCCCAGGTCCTGCATCGTGTCGGACACATCGGCATCAGAGGCTACAGTTGATTCTGCAGCAGCATCGGCGTTTGCAGGTAAGTCGATGTAGCTACTTACCTTCAAACGCCGATGCTGCTGCAGAATCAACTGTAGCCTCTGGTGCCGATGTGTCCTCGCTCGTCCGACACGATGCAGGACCTGGGGCAGGAAGTGAGTGATGTCACAGCGTGATCTCTCGAGAACACGCTGTGTCTGTGCACTGCCAGAAGCTGGGCGTTGTGTAGAGAAGTGGATGATACTTCTCGTCAGAACGCCCAGCTAGTAAAAGTAGTAAAAACGCCCCGATGTACGCACATAATACACGCCCACTTGGACTTTTACTGTAAACACGCCCACTTGGACTTTTGCAAGGCTCATTTGCATAAATACAAAAATGGTCATAACTTGGCCAAAAATGCTCGTTTTTTAAAAATAAAAACGTTACTGTAATCTACATTGCAGCGCCTATCTGCTGCAATATTAGATAGGGGTTGCAAAATCTGGTGACAGAGCCTCTTTAAATACTTACCACAATGGACATGTAATGCTGATAAATAATATCACAAACCTTTTTTTTATTTTTTTCCGTTTTTAACTTTTTCTTTTTTTTTTACACCCTCTGTCTAGGTTCCAACTTGGAAGGCAAGCGTCAGATGCGTGTGGTAAACCGGAACAGAGAATTCTGCCCTCCAGAATTACTGCTTTCATCCTACCTTCAAATGAAATGCTGACCCCGTCCGTTACTTGAGGAACGGGATAATACAGCAAAAGTCTGTCTACCAGCAGCATTGTTCTTTATAGCTCCACACATCGTGTTATTACTCTGCTGTGACCTGCTTTTCTCTTGTTTCTTTTTACTTTCTGGTTAATTCGGTTTATGTACAGGTCTCTGTAAGGCTGGGTTCACACGACCATGGACGGAACGTATTTCGGATGCAAGTCCCGGACCGAACACAGTGCAGGGAGCCGGGCTACTAGCATCATAGTTATGTACGACACTAGGAGTCCCTGCCTCGCTGCAGGACAACTGTCCCATACTGTAATCATGTTTTCAGTACGGGACAGTAGTTCCACGGAGAGGCAGGGACTCCTAGCGTCATACATAACTATGATGCTAGGAGCCCGGCTCCCTGCACTGTGTTCGGTCCGGGACTTGCAGCCGAAATACGTTCCATCCATTACGGACGTAACGTGGTCGTGTGAACCCAGCCTAATCGGCAGAAGATCTGTTCTGTTACAAGGTCCTGTCTCGTAGCTCACAGCTGATCAGTAACCTTTGCTGCAGAGCAATAGGCAACAGATGAGGCAAATCAGAGGTGTTATGTATTTTTGTACATATGTATTTGTATAGCCGGCTGCACAATCTGGTGAAAAATTTACAAAAGCCAAACCATTTAATGTGGCTTGCGCATACAGGATTATGGAGATGTGGCCTGTGAAGTGTCTGGAGAGGTTTTGAGTCTTAAGAAATCTACTTATTTTCATTTAAATGGGTTTTGATATCAAAGTAAGTTATGACCTATATCGCTGGGATATGCCAGAAGTTACTGATACTTCTGGGACCTGCTTCAAACCCTAGAACGAAGGGGCCGCTTAGTTAGTTAGGCCCCATGCACACGGCCATAGTTTTAATCCCTAATTATGGAATCCGTAATCACGAATGAAATTACAGACCCATTCATTTCTATAGGCCACAGACACCTTTCCGTATATTTACAGATGTGTGTCCGGGCCGTAGAAATGATCCGCAAAATATAGAACATGCCCTAGTCTTGTCGGACTGCTATGGATGTGCATCCGTATTTGCCTTTTCCGTGTTTGCGGACAGTAAAAACCCCTTACGTTCGTGTGCCTGAGGCATTAGTAAAGCACAGAAGTCCCTTCTTTTTTTTTTCCCTCTGCACAGTACCACTTCCAACCTGGTACTGTGAAGGCACTACACATTTATTAGGCTGTTTAGTTACCACATTGTGGTATCGTATTTGAGGCTGTTTTGTATGATATTGGAGGCGTAGCTGTCACTGTCCTAAGGAATTAAATTGTGAGTTTATAAGGACAGAGTCAGCCATTCTGTCGGCTATTAGACTTCTTATTCAGATGTTAAGGAATGATCTTTGAATCTTAAATCAAGGCTTGCATGCAGCTAGCAGGTGCTAAATAACCTATATGTGGGTACGGTGTGTGCAATAAATAGATACATGGATAAATGGATCTTGTGTCCTGTTTTTATACTTTGTACTTTTGGTATCAACGCTATTTATGTTTGTTTTACAAGCATTTTCAGCTTTAGGGCTTGTCCACACACAACGGAATTTCTGCAGCAATTCAGTTGAAAGTCAAAGGCGGCAGAAAATGGTGTGTAAATTGCTGCGTATTTCTCAATTTTAGGAGATGGGGACGTGAATAACGCAGCAATTCTGCACGCTTTCTGTAGCAGGAATTGACATGCTGTGGTCCGTAAATTACGCACCGCAGTTCAATTTCGGCTCGGAAATTTGACGCAGCATGTAGATGAGATTTGTTCAATCTCATCCACTATGCTGCTACTGTATTCTGCAGCGTTTTTTCCATTCGAAATTCCGTCCGGAAAAAAACACGGCAATTAATTCTGGAGCGTGTGGATTACCTCTTAGGCTGGGTTCACACAACCTATTTTCAGGCGTAAACGAGGCGTATTATGCCTCGTTTTACGTCTGAAAATAGGGCTACAATACGTCGGCAAACATCTGCCCATTAATTTCAATGGGCTTTACGATGTACTGTGCCGACGACCAGTAATTTACGTGTCGTCGTTTGACAGCTGTCAAACGACGACGCGTAAATTGACTGCCTCGGCAAAGAAGTGCAGGACACTTCTTTGCAACGTAATTTGAGCCGTTCTTCATTGAAGTCAATGAAGAGCAGCTCAAGATTACAGGAGTCAAAGACGCCTCGCATAATACGAGGAGCAGCATTTACGTCTGAAACGACGCAGCTGTTTTCTCCTGAAAACAGTCTGTCTTTTCAGACGTAAAAGCCTCTCATCGTGTGCACATACCCTTAGGGTATGTTTACAGGCAGAGTCAAAAACGTCTCAAAATACGGAGCTGTTTTCAAGGGAAAACAGCCCCTGATTTTCAAACGTTTTTTGAGCAACTCGCGTATTTCGCTGCGTTTTTCACGGCCGTTTTTGGAGCTGTTTTCAATAGAGTCTATGAGAAAACGGCTCCAAAAATGGGCAAGCAATGGGCAGATGTTTGCCGACGTATTGGAGTCGTCTTTTCAGGCGTAATTTGAGGCGTAAAACGCCTCCATTACATCTGTAAAGAGGTAGTGTGCACATACCCTAATAGTTGAGCAACATAACTGAAATGTTCACAGGGAAAGTGCAGATGCGGAGTCAGAAGTCCACCACCTGCATTTTTTCTGATGTCCGACTCCGGGTGTAGATCTACTTGTTCTGATTGGCTCCTGAGAATAAGCACAAGCTCACCAGGAAGTCCGTGCATGGAGAGCTGATTTCTATTACATCAAGAATCTAATGTTGGTTAGAACCTACAAGCAACTCGACAACCGTTGCAATTGAGATTCACAAACGACCAAATTCCTCTTGTATCTGAGTCCTCAAATATATGCCCACCGAACGATTCAATTTGGATGTCATGATATTCTGTTATTATATAAAATCACCATTACAATTGTACTTTTTTTTTTGTTTTTTTTTTATTGGTCTCTCAAACAATACATACTTTGCATCCGAATCCTCATCCACTACATTCTGCCCTCTAATTTACTGACCTTGTCCAATTTATTTGTATAAGGCTTTCGTGTTGTCCTATTGTAAGACATTCATATAAAACACTGAAAAGTCATTTAAAGGGTATTCTGATGGGGGACATTCATGGCCTATCAATTGGGAAAAATGTTACTACTTTGGCTCACATACACTAAAATGGAGAGAGCTAATGCGCAGACAGGTGTTTCTTTTCCTACTTTTGGATCTATGACTATAGAGGGGTCACAGCATTCCGATCTCCCAGTAGGTCTTGGTTCCAGAGGTGAGACCCCCACCTATCAGACTATAATATAGTATTATATTGATATGTCATAAGTGTCTCTTGTTGGAATGCCCCATTGAATATATTGCATGGATTGTCATATTTATGGTTAATTATAATTTGATATTCATCACATTGCTGTCAAATGACAGTATTTTTAAATAGCTTAGCTTTTATAAAATTAACTATAATTCGAAGTACTTGAATTTTAGATTTAATATGGTATTTTACAAACATGGAGCTGGCATTTAAATGTCATCTTTGTGAAGATATATACTGCTATTGGTGTCTACTTGCAGCGACAGAATGTTTGATGATTCTCACCTCGATCTGTCCTACTTAACCCCTTGAGTACCCAGCTCATTTTGGCCTTGAGGACCAGACCCATTTTTTCAAATCTGACATGTGTCACTTTATGTGGTAATAACTCCGGAATGCTTTTACCTATCCAATTGATTCTGAGATTGTTTTCTCGTGACATATTGTACTTTAGTTTAGTGCAAAAATTTGGTCGATAAATTCATTGCTTATTTGTGAAAAACACCAACATTTAGCGAAAATATGAAGAAATTATGATTTTTTCCCATTTTAAATGTATCTGCTTGTAAAACAGATAGTAATACCACACAAAATAGTTACCAATTAACATCTCCCATATGTCTACTTTATGTTTGCATCGTTTTTTGAACATCCTTTTATTTTTCTATGACCTCACAAGGCTTAGAACTTTAGCAGCAATTTCTCATATTTTTAAGAAAATTTAAAAAAGCGATTTTTTTTCAGGGACGAGTTCAGTTCTGAAGTGGTTTTGAGTGCCCTATATATTAGAAACCCCCATAAAACACCCCATTTTGAAAACTGCACCCCTCAAAGTATCCAAAACAGCATTCAGAAAGTGTTTCAACTCTTTAGGCGTTTTACAGGAATTGAAGGAAAGTAGAGCTGAAATTTTCAAATTTCATTTTTTTTTACAAAATTCATATGTAATACATTTTCTTCTGTACCACAGAACGTTTTACCTGAGAAACGCAACTCAATATTTATTGCCCAGATTCTGCAGTTTTTAGAAATATCCCACATGTGGCCCTAGTGCGCTAATGGACTGAAACACAGGCCTCAGAAGCAAAGGAACACCTCTTGGATTTTGGGGCCTCCTTTTTTCAGAATATATTTTAGGCACCATGTCAGGTTTGAAGAGGTCTTGTGGTGCCAAAACAGTGGAAACCCCCAAAAGTGACCCCCATTTTTTAAACTACACCCCTCAGGGAATTTATCTAGGGGTATAGTTAGCATTTTGACCCCACAGGTATTTTGCTATATTTTCTGGAGTTAGTCTGTGAAAATGAAAATTTACTTTTTTTCTGGAAAAACGTAAAAATTTCTAATTTTTGCAAGAAATAAAGGAGAGAAAGCACCCCAACATTTGTAAAGCAATTTCTCGCGATTACGGAAATACCCCATATGTGGTAATAAACGGCTGTTTGGACCCACAGCAGGGCTCAGAAGGGAAGGAGCGCCATTTGGATTTTGGAGCTCTGATTTTACTGGAATGGTTTTTAGTGCCGTGTCACGTTTGCAACGCCCTGGAGGGACCTAAACAGTGGAATCCCCCCAAAAGTGACCCCATTTTGGAAACTATACCCCTCAAGGAATTTTTCTAGTGGTATAGTTATCATTTTGACCCACAGGTTTTTTGCTGAATTTATTGGAATTAGTCTGTGAAGATGAAAAGAGACTTTTTTTTGGAAAAAACACAGAATTTTCTAATTTTTATAAGCAATAAAGGAGAAAAAGCACCTCAAAATTTGTAAAGCAATTTCTCCTGATTACGGAAATACCCCATTATGTGGTAATAAACTGCTGTTTGGACCCATGGCAGGGCTCAGAAGGGACGGAGCACCATTTGGATTTTGCAGCTCAGATTTTGCTGAATTGGTTTCTGGGGGCCATGTCGCATTTGCAGAGTCCCTGAAGTACCAGTACAGTAGAAATTCCCCAGATGTGATCCCAATTTGGAGACTATACCCCTGAAAGAATTAAATTAGAGGTGTAGTGAGCATTTTGAGCCCTCAGGTGTTTTATAGATTTTATTAGAATTGGTCCGTGAAAATGAAAACATTTTTTTTTTCCAATAACCTGTAGCTTTAGCTCAGAATTTTTCATTTCCACAAGGAATACAGGAGAAAAGACACCCCAAAATGTGTTACACAATTTCTCCTGATTACGAAAATACCCCATATGTGGTTGTAAACGGCTATTTGGACATACGGCAAGGGTCTAAACGGAAAAAGTGCAATTTCGTTTTTGGAGTGGAGATTTTACAAAATTTGTTTTTGACGCCATGTTGCATTGCGCTGAGGTACGAGTACAGTGAAAACTCCCGAGAAGTGACCCCATTTAGGAAACTACACCCCTCAAGGAATTCATCTAGAAGTGTAGTGAGCATTTTGACCCCCAAAGGTTTTGCAGAAATTAGTGCACAGTGGATGTTACAGATTGAAAATTGACATTTTCCACATATATGCTATTTCAGTGCCCAATGCGTTGGGCCCAGCTTGTACCACTGGAGACATACGCCCCATAAATTGTTAAGCGGTTCTCCAGAGTACGGTAATACCCCATATGTGGTCATAAACCGCTGTTTGGGCACACTGCCAGGCCCAGAAGGACCGCCATTTGGCTTTTGGAGCGCAGATTTTGCTTGGTAGTAGTTTTGTTTAGTGTTTTACTGGTGTTTCAGTTTATAATGTGGGGGCATATGTAATCTGTGCGGAGTACATACATTTTTTGCGTGACACACTGTCGTTTTTATTGGTACCATGTTTGGCTACGCCCGACTTTTTGATCACTTTTTATTCCATTTTTTTGGAAACAACGTGACCAAAAAAGGAAATTCTGCCATTGTTTTTTATGGTATTTTTTTTACGGTGTTCACCGTGCGGGATAAATAATGATTTTTTTTTAGGTCAGGCCGATACGAACGCGGCAATACCTATTATGTCTAGTTTTTGTATTTTTTTTCATTTTTTTCTAATTATAAAGGGCTTGATCAGGGAAACAAGGCGATATTGTTTTTATTATGTAAAACTTGTATTTATTTATTTATCTAAAACTTTTTTTTTACTTTTTTTTCACTTTTTATTTTACACATATTAGGGGACTGGAAGATCTTATCTTCTGATCCCCTGCACAATACACTGCACTACTTCTGTATGTACTGATGTAGTGCAGTGTATTGTAACTGTCACTTTACAACTGACAGTTGAGCCTATTACGTCCTGCCTTGGGCAGGACCTAATAGGCTCCCGTACCTGGCAACCAGGAAGCCGTTGCTAGGCTTCCTGGTTGCCATTGCAACCATCAGAACCCCGCGATTTTTCGTGGGTGGGCAATGGGGTGCAGAGGGAGCCCCCTCCCTCTGTATCAATCACTTAAATGCCGCTGTCGCTATTGACAGCGGCATTTAAGGGGTTAAACTACAGCGATCGGAGAGGACAGTGATCGCTGTAGTTGCAGTGGGATGTCGGCTGTATATTACAGCCGACATCCGATGAAGATGGAGCGAGCACAGCTCCTGTGCCCGCTTCATCCTCAGGGCGTTACTATACGCCCATTTTCGGGAAGGGGTTAATAAGTGTTTTGGTTTTTTTTACACCGCTTTCTCTGATCTCCTCACGTATCTCAAAGAAGTGAGGAGATCAGAGAAAGTGACAGGAGCTTTCTCCTGCAGGCGACGTCACAGACGGCTGTGATTGGTCAGTCTTCAGAGACTGACCAATCACAGCAATCGCCGGCATTGGGGACTGCTAATTGGTCCCCAGGCCGGTAGCAGAGACGGTTAGCTGTCAATGACAGCTGCCGCCGCTGTTCTGTCACTATGTGATTTCACATAGTGACAGTTTATTCCTGCGCCGTAATAGTACGTCGAAGGTACGCTGGAATAAGCGGCCAGCGACGTACTATTACGTCGAAGGTACGCAAGGGGTTAAGATAACCTCTGCTTAAAGGGAATCTATGGTCCGACAATGGCGTTGTTTCAAACACAACTTTCTGATCCATGTCCGTCGCTTTAGAGCTTATGCTGTAGTACGGCGAGTATGTGGTTCTCTTCTGGTTATACAGACCATACAGTCCCCATTCCCTGAAATTTGGCTGCTTCCTGTAACGTAAAACCGTAAAAAAGCTAATAATAAAAGTGCAAGATTCCACGTTTTGGTTTCCATTCAAATAAATATTCTAATATAATGGTGGTTTCTCTTGGCTCAAATAACCACAAAATCTCTCTCAGACCGGAGCAGGCAAAACTAAATTGGGTATGATCCAACAAATACCCTAAATAACATATATAAAGTACAGTGAAGTTTACCGCTCAGACGGCACTGGTAACAGTCCAATATCATTCAGTATAGACTCTCTCCCAGATGACTATACAAATAAAACAGTATATAAATGGCACCAAAAATTAGATATCACACAGACCAATATACATTTGGGAGACAAGGAAGAACAGAAATTTAGCAATGTCCCTGTACAGGGGTACGATAATCGCCACAAACAAGATGATCAGACACATGGGAGAAATTATAGACGGCCTTATAATGGCAATACTTATAAAAATAGTCCAAGAAGACATTTTGGAGTATACCAGCAGAGCTATCCTCCTTCTTTTAGGAATAACTATAGCTCTCAAGCCTATCATAGAAATTATCACCATATCCCATATCAACAGAGAGGTTTTAGACCTCCGAGATATTATAATAATTATCAATATCAGGAAGTGGATCAATACATACCCTCATTACAACCAGGCAACATGAATCATGGCATTAATCCCAAAAATTTTCCCCACCAGTTATTAAAATCGCAAAATTGAATACCCCAGAAAGAAAATCATTTTCAAGGGGAAAGACTGACGCTGCTAAAAAGAAAATTAGACGAGGCAAAAGGACAAAGAATAGAAGGGGTGACGGTTCCCCCAAAAAAACAGAAGGAGATCTGAGTAAAAAAGGAGTATTCAATTTGAGTGATAAAACACTCACAGATGACCACTATAGAGTTCTAAGTAAAGGGATTCAATTTGCACCTTCGCAATCCATGAATAAATTGAAAACATACATTGACTTACACAAGTTCATTCGATCCCTCAACCTCCAGAAGCATTTCGCTATAAAAAAAATAGTAGAGATAACGTCACACATAAAGAGACAGTCTTTGAAGGACATAAAGACCAATATAACCACACACATTTACGTGATAAATCAGGATTCATACCCCTTATTAGCAACAACCATTGTATTGAGGCTTTTAAAAAGGTTGTACTCAACCAATTGGATCTTATAAGTGTGAAGAATAAAGGAAAAAAATTTAACCTCCACAGAAGAAACAGCGTTGAGAGATTTAGAAAAAGATCTTAAGGTGGTGATAAAACCTGCGGATAAAGGGGGGGGGGGATTGTTATTTTAAATAAATCTGATTATCACACTGAAATGAAGAGATTACTGTCAGACTGTGTTACCTATAAAAATACTAAAGAATAATCCTACCGAAGTTTTCAAAAAACAACCGGAGAGTCTCCTTCTGGATGCAAAAAAGAGGGGGATTCTAAATGACCCGGAATTTGAATATTTAAATACAAAAGATCCCTGTAATTTATTACTTACCTAAAGTTCATAAGAATAAGACCAATTCGCCAGGTCGGCCAATTGTAGCCGGAATAGATTCGCTAACTAGTCGCATTTCTGAGTATATTGATTGTTTCTTGCAAAAATATGTTGTTGCTAGTAGATCCTATGTGAAAGATTACACACATGTAATCGAGGAGTTAAAAACCGTGAATGTCACTAGAGACACTATTTTATGCACATGCAATGTCTCATCATCGTATACCTGTATACCTCACGAATTAGGGATACAGGCTGTAGAACGTACTCTTGGTATGGATAAAAATATGACTCCTGAGCAAGGTCGCTTTATTATAGACCTCATTAGGTTTAGTTTAGAGAAGAATTATTTCTGGTATAATTCAGACTATTACCTTCAGACCGCCGGTACTGCTATGGGCGCTAAATTTGCACCAAGTTATGCAAATCTGTACCGGGCAGTCTGGGAAGATTCTTTTATTTACTCTAATAATAATAATCTTTTCTGTGAATTCATAAAGTTGTATAAACGTTACATAGATGATGTGGTTATCATTTGGGAAGGAACAACAGAGAATTTATTAACTTTCATAGATTATATTAATAACAATAAATGTAATCTGACCTTTACTTCAGAGTATGATAAAAATAGTTAGCTTTCTGGATTTGGAAATTTTTATAGAAAACAATGTACTATACACCAAAAATGATTTAAAACCTACTGACTGTAATAGTTATATTGAATGTTCAAGTTGCCATTTCAAACCTTGGCTTCGGAATATCCCAAAAGGGCAGTTTAAAAGGATAAAGAAAAACTGTACAAAAATAGAGGACTTTGATGTACAGTCACAAGTTATTAAATCTCGTTTGATAGAAAGGAATTATGAGGAACAGAGGGTGTCGTTAGCATTGAAGGAGGTTAGAGAAGAAATCGCAGTCAATTCTGGTGATAACATCAACATTTTTTATAATTTTCATACAAAGAGAATTGATGATAATGATAAAACATTAAGGGTTCCGTTCATTACCACATATTCCACAAGTTCTTCATTGATACGAAATATTATTAGAAAAAATTGGCATATTGTAAGGAACGATCCTGTTATAGGATCTAGGTTGCCCAAAAATCCTAGTATTGTACATCGTAGGGCACCTAATATAAAGGATAAAATTACTCATAGTTTTATAAAAGCTCCTACAAAACCAATTATTGCGACAAAAGGATTTTTTCCTGTAATGAGTGTAAAGCTTGTAAAGAAGTGGAGTATAATAAAAGAAAGGGGAATGTTACCTTTTTTATGGATGCCGAAAATAAAAGAAAATATGAGATCAAACATTTTACAACGTGTAATACTAAAGGGGTTATATACTTACTGCAGTGTCCCTGTGGGCAGTTATATGTAGGACGTACAGCACGCAATTTAAAAACTCGAATAGCAGAACACTAACATCAGAAAAGGCAAGATGGACCATAGTGTGTCAGCACACTACTGTAAATTCCATCATAAAGATCCCAAGGACACTAAATTCTTTGCTATTGAGACAATTGATAATCATTGGAGGGGGGGGGGATTATATAAAAAAAATGAGCAAGCAAGAAAGTTTTTGGATCTATCAATTAAAAACGCTTCAGCCCTTAGGACTCAATTCAGACTTCGAATTGAAGTGTTTTTTTTATAAAAATGTTTTTGTTTTTTTTTTTGTTTTTTTTTTGTTTTGTTTATACAAGTACTTATTAATATTGGTGAGATATCATCTGATAGATATTCTGGTCCATATTGGTAATTCCATGTTATGAAAACAATTATGCAAAAAACTGCCCTATGTATAGTATTAGTAAGAGACTTGTTCACACATAGCATTTTGACCAAGGGATTTTGTCTCAGCAGAACTCAATTGTTCTGATTAGCTGCAGCTCACAAGCTCTGGAAGCTTTAGGGTATGTTCACACGGCCAAATTTCAGACGTATACGAGGCGTATTATGCCTCGTTTTACGTCTGAAAATATGGCTACAATACGTCGGCAAACATCTGCCCATTCATTTGAATGGGTTTGCCGACGTACTGTGCAGACGACCTGTTATTTACGAGTCGTCGTTTGACAGCTGTCAAACGACGACGCGTAAATGTACTGCCTCGGCAAAGAAGTGCAGGACACTTCTTTGCCACGTAATTTGAGCCGTTCTTCATTGAAATCAATGAAGCACGGCTCAAGGTTTACGAGCGTCTCAGACGCCTCGTAAATTACGAGGAGGAGCTTTTACGTGTGAAACGAGGCAGCTGTTAACAGTCTGTCTTTTCACACGTAACTGCCTCTCAGCGTGTGAACATACCCTTAGAGATTGGCCACAGTTCAGACTAAGTGGAAAAATAGAGAGAGAAAAAATAAAACTGATAAAATATAAATAAAAATCAATATAATGGATATGGGATGATATGTGGAATCTAACCAACTATAAAGGTGGCAAATAGGCTTGTTTAGCATAATATTATATTTTTTTACTTTTTAAAGAGATTAGGCATTTATATAAAAAGAATAATATTTTAAAGTGTATATATATGTATACGATTATGATGGTAAGATCAGATTATCTCTATATATTGCAGAGATCATTGTGGGTGTATATGTTTTTTTAACCATTTTTTATGTATGTAAATTGAAATGTTATGCGGCTATATAAACGTGTTAATTAGACACGTCACACATGCCCCAGAGGAAGCCGGAAGGGCGAAACCCAGGGTCGATCGAGAGTGTTTTGGCGTGCCGCCTAGAAATTTTAAAGATTTTTACTTACCTTGATGCTTTTATTTCTTGTTACTTCTGTGAGTATGGATTAAACTTGGCGTGGAGCAATCTTTTTGCAGAGGGTGTTGCACTATGTGTCTTCCTTTTTCCATCTATTAGAGACATAAGATCCTTTTCCTACCAGGAGTTCTTTGAATGTGGAGAGACGATAAGGAGCTTGGTGGAACTACAAGGATAAGAATTACCATCCACACCCTCATTGAATTGTGGATTGTCCACTGCATCTTTCTGGGAGAGAGTCCATACTGAATGATATTGGACTGTTACCAGTGCCGTCTGAGCGGTAAACTTCACTGTACTTTACAAATAAATATTCTCAATGGATGTGCAAAAAAAACAAAATGGTATTAGGATCCGAATGGATACAAAAAGTAAAAAATAACAATTTCTTAAATGTTTTTATTTTTTTTATTTACACATTACATGAATGTCCAAACAGATTCTGTCTGCCCATTAACTTCTACTAAAAAATATCCTGTTGTTTTTTTGAGGGTAACACTAGCACAGCAGTCATTTTACAATCCTATACACCAGGGGGACTCATTAGTAAAGGTCCACTTACTTGGCTTTGCGGTCAGGTGGAGGTCCGAGCTGAACACAAACCGTAAAGATTTCTTATTAAAGTTTTGCGAACTTTGTAGAACTATTTACTCCAGTCCTACATTGTCCCACTGTCACTGGTCCCTGGCCACTGAATTACGTTATGGCGGGGAATACAGGAACAGCCAAGCTCACTGAGACCAGGTAGGACGAGGGTTCAGTGGGCCCTGTTCTAGGGATAGGTGCGAGTCCCAGTGGTGGGACCCGCATTTATAGGACATTTATGTTCGGGCGCCATAAGCTATGCAGGGCCCAGTGCCAGAAGCAGAATGCTCTGACCACTGTATAGCGGCTGTGCTGGGTTACTGCAGCTCTGCTCCATGAATAGAAGAAGAGCTGCAGGAAGGCCGGATTCACACGCGCATGTTCGGTCCGTAAAGGACGGAACGTATTTCAGCCGCAAGTCCCGGACCGAACACAGTGCAGGGAGCCGGGCTCCTAGCATCATAGTTATGTACGACACTAGGAGTCCCTGCCTCGCTGCGGGACAACTGTCCCGTACTGTAATCATGTTTTCAGTACGGGACAGTAGTTCCACGCAGGGACTCCTAGCGTCATACATAACTATGATGCTAGGAGCCCGGCTCCCTGCACTGAGTTCGGTCCGGGACTTGTGGCCGAAATACGTTCCGTCCTTTACAGACCGAACATGCTCGTGTGAATCCAGCCTAAACCAGCACGGCCGCTATACAGTGGTTGGAGCTTTCTGCTTCCGGCACCGAGGCAGCCAGGATAGCTGATCAGTTCGAGGTTTGGCTGTTGGATCCTCACCGATCATATACTGATGACCTATCCTATGAATAGGACATCAGTATAAAAAGCAGTCCCCAAACTGAACAACCCCTTTATTAAGTCTGGGAACGTACATGCTGTTTGTGTTTTTTTTATGCAGTTTTGAGCAAAAGCCAGAAGTGGATTCAAAAGGAAGGGGGAAGTATAAAGGAAGGACTTTTCATTCATGTTGGATCCACTACTGGCTTTCGCTCAAAATACTGCATTAAAAACTACATGTGTGATTGTAGCCTAAGGCCAGGATCTTGTACACCGTTTTAATACAGTTTTTGTGTATTCAGAAGGAAGGGTAAAGAAAATATTGATGCAATTTTTTTTCTTTTGTGTACACTTCGGTGTTTGGCTCAAAATAGTGAGCCAAAAACTGCCACGAAAACAGTATGGCTGGGTTCACACAGAGTTTTTTGCAGGCGGAAATTCTGCCTCAAAATTCAGTTTAGAAGTTTGAGGCAGATTTCCCTCTCCCTGCACGCCGATTTTCGCAGCCTTTTTCGCCCGCGGCCATTGAGCTGAGCCAAAAACTGCATCTAAACTGCGTGTGTGATCATGGCTTAAAGGAGTTGTTTCTTCAGAGATGTACTCTTTTAGAATGGTTCTGGCTCCCTTCACCCCCGGTAATTGGCTATCTTTGCCAAGGGGAAGCCACGGCCATTCAGACATTTCCGCTGCAGTGGCCGATGCAAGGGAAATGTAGTATTACATGTCGGCTATTGAGATGAATGGCTGTCAATCAAATACATGGACAGAACAATTCCACCAGAACTGGAGCTGCTCTAAAAGCCAGGGAACTTCCCCCCCTATGACTTCCATATACTGTAATAGGGCATATGGACAGACGTTGTCTTCATGAGACAACTCATTTAAAGGGGTTTTCCCACGAGGGACATTTATGACATATCCAGGGGGCCATGTTCTAGAGATAGGTGCGGGTCCCAGAGGTAGGACCCGCACCTATCTGACATTTATGACGTATCTTGTGTAGATGTCATAAACGTCCCTTGTCAGAAAACCCCTTTAAGGCCTCCGACACAGAGATATTTTTTGGCAGTTTAAACTGCATGAAAAAATACATGTTAAAACACCAGTTTTTATTGAGAAGTCTATGATCGAGTCGTCTTATGTGCACAGCAAACTATACACCAGCCTCACTTTTGGGATTGTTGATCCCCTCAACAATACAGTGGCTTGTCAGCCAAGGATTAAACTGCAATATGTATCCCTGACACCTAAAAACACTTTCCTCCGTATGATAATATTTTCTTCTTTTAATGCAATAACTTTTGTTCAACTTGTTATAAAGAAATAGTGAAATAATGAACCAGAAGTAGCTGTAAAAACAGGATGGGTTGTCTGACAAGCATGAAAAATAGATTTTCTTCTTGCAACTGAAGCCAGCACAATGACTACTCTCTGATAGACCAATTCAGTTTAGTATTCGTCCACCACACAAAAAAAATAGATTATTTAATTGGCAGCTTATAAAAGTGCAAATGTTATAAGAGGAGCTGCTCTACAAGATCATTTACACATACTTATGTTAAATAATTAGAGGATGTGACAAGGTAAAGATCATTGTGGCTGACATTTTCTGGACACTGTCAATCATTCCAATGAAGTGCCCTACAGTTCCTGCCTTAGGCTGGGTTCACACGACCTATTTTCAGACGTAAACGAGGCGTATAATGCCTCGTTTTACGTCTGAAAATAGGGCTACAATACGTCGGCAAACATCTGCCCATTCATTTGAATGGGTTTGCCGACGTATTGTGCAGACGACCTGTAATTTACGCGTCGTCGTTTGACAGCTGTCAAACGACAACGCGTAAATTGACTGCCTCGGCAAAGAAGTGCAGGACACTTCTTTGCAACGTAATTTGAGCCGTTCTTCATTGAAGTCAATGAAGAGCAGCTCAAGATTTACGAGCGTCACAGACGCCTCGCATAATACGAGGAGGAGCTTTTACGTCTGAAATGACGCAGCTGTTTTCTCCTGAAAGCAGTCTGTCTTTTCAGACGTAAAAGCCTGCTATCGTGTGAACATACCCTAAAATGGATGATCCATACAATTTCCAGGCAAGGAATGAAAAAAATGGGGATCCTCAAAAGAAGCGCTTCTAATATCCAAGGAGAGTTCGATTAAAAGCTATTTATTACATGAGTAATATGCTACGTGTTTAGACATCAGTGTGGTATCTTCATCAGGCCATTACATAAAGATATGTTCACACATAAAATCGAAAACGGCTGAAAATGACGGAGCTTATTTTCAAGGGAAAACCGCCTCTGAATTTTAGCCGTATTTGTAGCCGAAAACGTTTTTTGAGCTGTTTTTCCATTGACAAAATGAAAAACGTCTCAAGAAGTGACATCCTCCTTTTTACAGGGCGTCTTTTTACACGCCATTTTTTAAAACTACGTAAAAAAAATGCCCCGTCTGAACTAAACGCCGTTTTTTCCCATTGAATTCAATGGGCAGATGTTTTTAGGTGTTTAGCATTTTTCAAGGCGTATTTCGAGGCGTTTACTCCCCCAAAATATGCATGAAAACTCTGCATGTGAACATACCCAAAAGGTACAAGTGTAACGTCTATGGCCACGGACCTGTCGTCCTGACTTACCCTCTGGCGGCCATGGACGAGCGAGTTCCCGGCGGCATCTCCCTCCTGAGAGACGCCGGCACTTACTTCCTGGTCCGGATACTGTCTCCCGCAGGGCCCGCGCATGCACGGCCTTGAAGGGCCAGTACATGCACAGTTGCAGAATATTGCAATTAGCCCAGAATACTTAGGGACTATAAAAGGGTCTCTGCCCTCTCGATCCTTGCCTGAGCGTTGTTGTGTTACTTTAAGTTTGTCCTTGCAAATGGTCTAGTGTTTTCCAATTCTCAGTGTAACCTGTTCCTGCTGCCTGTACCCTGTAGTCCGTGCCTCTGTGCCTTCAAGAGTTGGAGTCGTGTTGTGCCCTCCGCTGCATCTATTGTGTCGCACCCCGCCGGGTGTCTGTCTACTGACAGAGCCTCATCCTAACCTGAATCCACCGCTACTGTCTACATTGCCTCAGGTACCCATTCTGAACTATAGACATTGCATTGTACCTGTTTGGCCAGCTGCTATTCCGCTACGCGGTACGGCCCAGTGGGACCACACCCTGCTTCATGACAGTACGCTCAAGCCATGGACCCCGCTGGTCAATCCAAGGGCCTGTCACCTTCCCAAGCCATGCAAGCGGACCTGTAGGACCTGCGAACACGACAGGATCAGCTACTTGAGGCAGTAAACTCCATGGCACTACAGCTAGGGGCGCTAGCTGCTTCCTCCTCTACTCCTGTTACAGCTTCTCCGACTGATCCTCCGGCTACACCTCCTGTTAGCCCCGGTCCTGATCCTCGGTTCTCGCTGCCATTACCACCTCGTTTCTACAGAGACGCAAACGCGTGCAGGGGATTTCTCAACCATTATCATATCCATTTCACCCTCCACCCTGTCTCTGATATTTACAGCAAGGCAAGCATAATCTCGCAAGATTACAATGTAACCTATCATTTAAAACGAGATTACGCTTGCCTTGCTGTAAACTTTATTTAGTAAAAGTGCCAAAACAAATAACACATACACATATATGGTATCCCTGCGATCGTAACGACTTGAACAATAAAATGAACACATTAATTAAACCGCCGGATGAACGGCGTCCAAAAAAAAACGCAAAAATCAACGGCAAAATTCTCTCTTTTCTCCCATTCCCCCCATAAAAAATTAAATAAAAGTTAATCTATAAGTCCTATGTACCCCAAAATAGTACTAATGAAAACGACACCTTAGTCCGCAAAAATCAAGCACACATACGACCACATTGACGGAAAAATAAAAAAATTACGTCTCTTGGAATGTGGCAATGCAAAAACAAGTAATTTTTTTCTAAAAGGGTTTTCATTGTGCAAACGTAGGAAAACATAAAACCTTTACATATTTGGTATCCCCGTAATCGTGCCGACCCATAGAATAAAGTTAACATTTTATTTACGCTGCATAGTAAACGGCGTAAATGTATAACGTGAAAATCAATGCTGGAATAGCTGCTTATTTTCAATTCTCTCCTAAAATAAAGTTAATAAAAGTTAATCGATATATTATAAGCATCTAAAAATGGTACAATTACAAAAGACAACTCGTCCCGCAAAAAACAAGCCATTATACGGCTATGCCGGCGGAATAAAAAAAAAGTTAAGACTCTTGGAATGCGACCGTGAAAAAACAAAAAATAATCCTTGGTCATTAACGTGCAAAATGGCCTGGTCATTAAGGGGAAGCCCTTGACGTTACTGTCCATGTATGGACAGTGACGTCAGTGGCCACTCCTAGAACAGAATCCCAGTTCATTATTATCATTATAGGGTGTATGGCCAGCCTGATAAAAGTGACAAAGTGAATTGGAAAATTGCTGAAATATAACATATGAATACATATAGAGCACCTGATATGTAATCTTCATAAGAAATAAAATATGGAACACAGAACGTTGGTGGGAGAGTACAATATGTAATCTTCATAAGAAATAAAATATGGAACGCTTCACGAATTTGCGTGTCATCCTTGCGCAGGGGCCATGCTAATCTTCTCTGTATCGTTCCAATTTTAGTATATGTGCTGCCGAAGCGAGCACGATAACACAGGCTCCATCATCGGTATTTATAGTCCATAGACAGGAAAAATGTAAGCTTAATGCGAGAAATATAAACACACGTGATTGCTGCTTTATTGGTATGACCGTTGTTAATTATCACATTGTTTCGCTTTGTATGTAATTCACTTTTAACATCAATATTTGATACTTTAGGAACGCTGTATGTTCCGCAATGCATCTTGGGAGCGAGCCGTATGCAAAGTTGTCTGAGGTCATCACTAAGCGACGCCGCTCAGCCTCAGGCTTCTTGGTGAATTACTCCTCATTGGTATGTTCCGGTCCTTTGCCGGGTCCGTATGCGCAGACTGTGTCGTCTATTGCTTTACCCATGTTGTGCTAACCGCCTGGTGTACTGACGTTATTATAATGTGATGATTGTTTCCTGTTGTCCATGTTCTAGCCTTCCACCCCGTTATCCTGGCGGGTAGACCGTCATCATGGACGTGGCATACATTTGTGAGTGGGACCGAAAGCCCCGGACCTGCCACTGCCCCTCCATCCCGCTTGTATGTGCCTGGTCTTGTCGTAACCTCATTGCCTTCACCACAGACCAGCGCAATGAAGAGGAGAAAGGTAACCAACACTGCCCTGAGGTGACAGCTTGCGCTGTTGTGGTGCTGCTAGTTGAATCGTAGGTCTGTGACGTCATTCATAACGATGTGATGTCATTCATCACAGTGCAAAAAGTTTGTAGTATATATTTTTAATTCAAATCTGCTTTCAGATTGCTGGTTTTGTGGGGGACCGCTGCTCTGGGGGTGGGCACCCGGAGACTTCAGCTCAGGGGGTGGGCACACCATTGTAAATGTCTCGGTTACAAAGCTTCTCCTGCAGTTGAGATCTACACTGAATTTTAAAAAGTTTTCTCCCCTTCTGAATTATGCTGAATGAAAGGACTACTATATAATAGGTCTTTCATGCTATTTTGGTCCCTGAGAAGAGGGGACTGCTGCTACCCAAACCTCCCCGCGTGTATACAAGACTAGATCTCCGTACATAGAGCCTCATTCATGAAGAATAGGGAATACAAAAAGTAGTTTTTTGCCCATAGATCAGATTCCAGCTTTTATTTTGCCATTGTAAATAATCAGTGATCTGATTGGTTTCTGTGGGCAATGCCCTTGAAAACTGCTCTCGCGGTAGGGGGAGGAATCTATACTACAAACCGCAAATATAATGCTGCAATTAGGGCAGATAGACATCATATTGGGTAGGGGGTTGTCCCAGAGAGAGCTGCTGCAAGGAGCCGCTCCCCGCACTGGAGAACTGATCATGTATTCTATGCATTTGTGCCATTCATTAGAACGGCACCATGTACCACCACATTTCAGTAGTCGCTGCAGGAGAAACGCATAACTTCCATACTTTTCCCCTGGTAATAATGGCTGATTACCGGAAATCTAGGCTACTTGATACGTGCCAATTAACTGATGGCCAGTGTGTTCTCGTTTAGACTGGGTTCACACTCTGCATTTTTGACATGCATTTTTTTTTTTGTTTTTGTTGTAAAGCTTCCATGTCTTTCAAAGGGAGATCATCTACCAAAACAAAAAAACGATAGTGTGAAACCTTCCTTAGAAAAAGGGGTGTCCAGAAGGGACAACCCCTTCATCTACCTACTAACGTATAAAGCAGGGGTCTCAAACTCGGCCGGGTAAATGGGTCGTTGACTTTCAAATTTGATCAAATACAAAATTATTGTTAATCAATTAGTTATTTGAACTACTATAACAATACTACATTACTATAATACTACATTATTATAACCATACTACGTTACTATGACAATACTACATTACTATAATAATACTACGTTACTATAACAATACCGCAAGGTTTAAACTTGATGGAAATTTGCGAGTTTACTCCACGTGCTTATTTTAACAATCCAGTTTAAGTGTCGCTAAATGCTGTTTGGCAGACACAAGAATGTCAAGATTGGGCAGCCCCTTTTTAGATAGTGCCCCCCGTAGACCGTGCCACACACATCCCCCTATAAATAGCTCCATTGGGGCTCATTCTAGGAATGGAATCCCCAGCCAAAGCGTTTCCAGCACTTTGAACAGGGATTCCTCTCCTGGAGGAGCCCCTGACGTGTCTCCATATATGAACAGTTACGTGAGAAGACTCGTCTATCAGCAGAATTCCCAACCAGTGCGTCGGCACTGCGCTGACCGGGCATTCCGGTTCAGGAGGAGCCACTGACGTCACTGTCCATATATTGTCTATAAGGCTGGGTTCACACGAGCACATTAACGTCAGTAATGGATGGACGTATTTCGGCCGCAAGTCCCGGACCGAACACAGTGCAGGGAGCTGGGCTCCTAGCATCATAGTTATGTACGATGCTAGGAGTCCCTGCCTCTCTGCAGGACAACTGTCCCGTACTGTAATCATGTTTTCAGTACGGGACAGTAGTTCCACGGAGAGGCAGGCACTCCTAGCATCGTACATAACTATGATGCTAGGAGCCCGGCTCCCTGCACTGAGTTCGGTCCAGGACTTCCGGCCTAAATACGTCCGTCCGTTACGGATGTTAATGTGCTCGTTTGAACCCAGCCTCAGCTGAATCCCTGACCAGAGCGCTTTGGCTGAGGATTCCACTCCTGGAGAGAGCCCCAATGAAGCTATCTATAGGGGGGGGGGTGTAGCGCTGTCCATAATGTGGGGTGTGTGGCATGGCACGATCTACAAGTATGCGCAACACTCCTTCGGCCTGCTCTCCCGCTGCAGATGACTGCTTCAGGGGCCGCATGTGGGCCACGTGTTTGAGACCTCTGGTAGAGAGCATCACAATCGTGTAAATCTCCATCCCTTTATTGAGATTTAAAAAAAAACCCATAGGCATCATGGACGCGGCTGCGGATAAGCCACCCGCTTTTTCGGCCCGTGCTCCCATATAAAGTATTGGAGCACGGTCAGTAAAAATCAAAAGATAGGACATGTCCTATCTTTTGCGGAGGCTTTCTATAGCCCTGACACCTTTCCGCAAATATACGGGAAGGTGTCCGTAGTCAATCGAAATTAATGGATTTGTAATTGCGGACCGTAATTACGGTCCGCAACTAAGGATGGAATCTACGGTCGTGTGCATGGGGCCTAATATTTCAGAATTCAATAATTGTGTATTTAAACAACTAAAGACAGGTAAAACCACCAAAAGGGTTACTGCTGCTGGATTTGAGATCTACATATGATTAATAGTCATTTGCAACAATTCACATGCAATTGTGGCAAAAATAAGCCTCCGTTTTGAACACTATGTGTGAACCCAACCTTATAAGCATTTGTGAAAGAATGGGTCGTTCTGAAGTTCTCCCTGAATTCCGGTGTGATGCCACCATTGTAACAAATCTGTTTGTGAAAATTTCTTCCCTCCTAGATATTCCACAATCAGCTGTGAGTGATATTATTGTAAAGTGGAAGCGTTCCGGAACCACAGCAACAAAGTGAGAGACCGCATAAAGTTACAGAACGGGGTCGCTGAGGCGCATAAAAGTCGCCAACGTTCTGCTGACTTAATAGCTGAAGAGTTCCAAACCTCCTCTGGCATTACCATCTGCACAAAAAAACTGCCCCCTGGCTTGAGTTTCCATGGCCAAGCAATCAAGCCTTAAAGAGGCCCTATCTCCTACATAATCTGATCAGCGCTGTAATGTAACAGTTGTTTTTATTTTGAAAAACTATCGATTTTGAGCAAGTTATGAGCGATTTTAGATTTATACTAATTAGTTTCCTAATACTATTTATTTCAGTTACTTATATAGCGCCAACATATTACGCAGCGCTGTACAGAGGTCCTCTTTTACTGTCCCCATTGGGGCTCACAATCTAAATTTCCTATCGGTCTTTTTTTCGGGGTGTGGGAGGAAACCGGAGTACCCGGAGGAAACCCACGCAAACGCAGGGAGAACATACAAACTCCATGCAGATGTTGTCCTTGGTTGGATTTAAACCCAGAACCCCAGCGCTGCAAGGCAACAGTGCTAACCACTGAGCCACCGTGCTGCCCCTAATAGACAATTGGGCGTGTTTTACTTTTTATCAACTGGGCGTTGTGGAGAGAAGTGTATGACACCGACCAATCAGTGTCATGCACTTCTCATTGTTCCAGCCCAGCTTCTTTCACTGCACAATCACACTGTAACAATGGGCTGGAACAATGAGTAGTGTAGGACGCTGATTGGTCACTGATTGATCAGCGTCATACACTCCTCTGTACAACGCCCAGTTGGTAAAAAGTAACAACACGCCCAGTTGTCTATTAAGAAAGTAATTAGCATAAATCTAAAATTACTCATAACTTGCTAAAAAATTATCGTTTTTCAAAATAAAAACCACTGCTGTTATCTACATTACAGCGCCAATCAGATTATGTAGGAGACAGGGCACTTATAATCTGGTGACAGAGCATCTTTAAATCCCCAACCACCATGCCAAGCCTCAGATGGAGTGGTGTAAAGCAAGACACCTCTGGACTCTGGGGCAGTGGAAATTTGTTCTGTGGAGTGACTAATCACGCTTCCCTATCTGACAGTCTGATGGACGAGTCTGGGTTTGGCGAAACCCATGAGAACGTTGCCTGCCTGACTGCATTGTGCCAACTGTAAAGTTTGGTGGAGGTGGGCTAATATTATGGAATAATTTTTCGGGGGTTGGCTTGGGCCCCTTAGTTACAGTGAAGGGAAATCTTAATACTTCAGCATACCAAGACATTTTGGACAATCGTATGCTTCCAACTTTGTGGGAACAGTTTGGGGAAGGCCCTTCTCTGTTCCTGCATGACTGTGCCCCAGTGTACAAAGCAGGGTCCATAAAGGCATGGTTGGGTGAGTTTGGTGTGGAAGAACTTGACTGGCCCGCACAGAGCCCAGACCTCAACCCCATCGAACACCTTTGGGATGAACTGGAACAGAGATTGTGAGCCCGGCCCTCTCATCTAATATTAATGTCTGACCTCACAAAGGTTCTTCCGGATGAATGGGCAAAAATTCCCACAGACACTTCAAAATCTTGTAGAAAGCCTTACCAGAATAGTGGAAGCTGTTTTATCTGCAAGGAGGGGACCAACCTTATATTAATGCCTATGGATTTAGAATGGGATGTCATAAAAGCTCCTGTAGGTGTAATGTGTAGGTGTCCCAATACTATTTTCCATATAGTGTATGTCTTGATAAAAAAAAAGCAGCCCTTTTAGGCCTTTAGATATACAATCGTTCATAAAGAGTTCATTCACAAAATAAAGGTTTCAAATAAACCCATATTTACCATTGGAATTCATCAAGCAGCAGGACTGATGGAAAAACATCCCCTTTAATCAAAGTTATTCATCTAACGCATCCTTTGTATGCTAGTCCTTCTCAATGAATTAGAATATTATCAAAAAGTTGATTTATTTCAGGAATTCAATTCAAAAAGTGAAACTCATATATTCTATAGATTCATTACACACAGAGTGATCTATTTCCAGCTTTTTTTTCTTTTAATGTTGATTATGGCTAACAGTTAATGAAAACCCAAAATTTAGTGTCTTAGAAAATTAGAATATTATATAAGCCCAGTATATGCACTCAATATTTTGCATGAATTACTGCATCAATGCGGCGTGGCATGGAGGTGATCAGCCTGTGGCACTGCTGAGGTGTTATCAATGCGGAGTGGCATGGAGGCGATCAGCCTGTGGCACTGCTGAGGTGTTATGGAAGCCCAGGTTGCTTTGATAGCGGCCTTCAGCTCGTCTGCAGTGTTGGGTCTGGTGTCTCTCATCTTCCTCTTGACAATACCCCATAGATTTATAGGGTTTAGGTCAGGCGAGTTTACTGCCAATCAAGCGCAGCGATACTGTGGTTATTAAACCAGGTATTGGTACTTTTGGCAGTGTGGGCAGGTGCCAAGTCCTGCTGGAAAATGAAATCAGCATCTCCATAAAGCTTGTCAGCAGAGGGAAGCATGAAGTGCTGGAAAATTTCCTGGTAGACGGCTGTGTTGTCTCTGGACTTGATATATTCAAAATTTTCTGAGACACTAAATTTTGGGTTTTCATTAAAGAGGCTCTGTCACCAGAGTCTCAAATCCCTATCTCCTATTGCATGTGATCGGCGCTGCAATGTAGATAACAGTAACGTTGTTTTTTTTAAAAAAAACGTTCATTTTTGGCCAAGTTATGAGCTATTTTATATATATGCAAATGAGGTTTGAAATGGACAACCGGGCGTTTTTTTTTCGTTATGTCCAACTGGGCGTGCATTGTGTTTTTAACTGGGCGTGTTTACGTGTATGACGCTGACCAATCAGTGACCAGTCAGTATCATACACTCCTCTACATTCATTTACACAGCAGCGATGTGCAGCCACATAGCCAGAGATTAACGTTAATCTATTGTCCTGATAATGAATACACATGATCATCCAGCCTGGACGTCATGTGTATTCAGAATCCTGACACTTCTGACTCTTTTCTTTGAGATTTCTAGCACGGGAAACGAAATCTCGCGAGATTACCGAGGTAAACGAGATTTTGTTTCCCTTGCTGGAAATCTCACAGAAAAGAGTCAGAAGTGTCAGGATTCTGAGTACACATGACGTCCAGGCTGGATTTCATGTGTATTCATTATCAGGACACTGCAGTAACGTTAATCTCTGTTTATGTGGCTGCACATCGCTGCTGTGTAAATCAATGGAGAGGAGTGTATGATGCTGACTGGTCACTGATTGGTCAGCGTCATACACGTAAACACGCCCAGTTAAAAACACAATACACGCTCAGTTGGACATAACGAAAAAAAAACGCCCAGTTGTCCATTTCAAACCTCATTTGCATATATATAGAATAGCTCATAACTTGGCCAAAAATGAACGTTTAAAAAAAAAAAACACGTTACTATTACCTACATTGCAGCGCCGATCACATGCAATAGGAAATAGGGATTTGAGAATCTGGTGACAGAGCCTCTTTAAAAGTTAGCCATAATCATCAATATTAAAAGAAAAAAATGCTGGAAATAGATCACTCTGTGTGTAATGAATCTATATAATATAGGAGTTTCACATATTGAACTGAATTACTGAAATAAATAAATTTTTTGATAATCTAATTCATTGAGCAGAACTAGTATGTGGATCAGGTGTGCCTCCATATTTGTGCACTGAATGCACAGTATAAGAGCATCACTCTATACTTCCAATTGTAATGAAGTCGCCTCTCCTTCACTATAAGTGTTGTGTGTGTGTGTGTGTGTGTGTGGCAGTGGCACTGGACAGTCTATCTGTATCTAGAGAAGACCTACACAATATCATTTTTGGTACATAACTGGAATTACACTTAAGTTGCATTGGGATGTTTGGAGCGCATGACCTGTGTCTCCTATTCATTTTTCTATGTAGAGATGACATTTTGTTGTTCCAAACACAGGACTAGATCCAAAAAGGAGGTAAATGCCCCCCCCACCCGTGTTTGCCTCAAAAAACTTCATCAAAGCTGCATGTGTGATTCATTTGTAATTTTTTCTTTTTACATCAGATCTTACCCATATGATTCACATCCTGGACACCGAACATCCCTGGGATATCTACTCCATTAACTCTGGCCACCAGGAAGTCATCACTAGCTTGGAGTGGGACCAGTCTGGTAAGTGATGGCAAGGTTTTGGTTATTTCAATAGGTTTCTGGAAAGTGAACCGGATTAGAAGAACTTAAAGAGGCTCTGTCACCACATTATAAGTGCCCTATCTCCTACATAAGGAGATCGGCTCTATAATGTAGGTGACAGTAATGCTTTTTATTTAAATAAACAATCTATTTTTACCACTTTATTAGCGTTTTTAGATTTATGCTAATGAGTTGCTTAATGCCCAAGTGGGCGTATTTTCACTTTAGACCAAGTGGGCATTGTACAGAGGAGTGTATGACGCTGACCAATCAGCATCATGCACTCCTCTCCATTCATTTACTCAGAGCATAGCGATCTAAAAGGATCCCTATGCGCTGTCTTATACTAACACATTAACAATACTGAAGTGTTTAGACAGTGAATAGACATTCCACGGGATGTCTATTCACAATCTCTGCACTTCGTTACTGTTTCTATGGTAGTTACAGCAGAGCAAGCGTAATCCCTCTGTAACCTGTCATTTACAGCGAGATTACGCTTCCTCTGCTGTAACTACCACAGACAGAGTAACGAAGTGCAGAGATTGTGAATAGACATCCCATGGAATGTCTATTCACTGTCTAAACACTTCAGTATTGTTAATGTGTAAGTATAAGACAGCACATCAGGATCTAACAAGATCCCTATGCGCTGTGTAAATGAATGGAGAGGAGTGCATGACGCTGATTGGTCAGCGTCATACACTCCCCTGTACAACGCCCACTTGGTCTAAAGTAAAAACACGCCCACATGGGCATTAAGCAACTCCTTAGCATAAATCTAAAAACGCTAATAATGTGGTGAAAATAGATCGTTTTTTAAAAATAAAAAGCATTACTGTCACCTACATTATAGCGCCGATCTCCTTATCTAGGAGATAGGGCACTTATAATGTGGTGACAGAGTCTCTTTAAGTTTACAAAAGGAACTCAAACTTAGTAAATATCTGGCATCAATTGAAATCTAATGATTCTGAATGTTCAGTTTCACATAAGTTTAAATAAAAATCACTTTGAATGGTAAATGTCCTCTAACACATACTGACCAATGAAAAGTTCAAGGGATTTTCCAGGGACACGAAATTTTTTGACCTAACATTCTATGTAACTATTTAATAAAGTTGCTAATATATAGTCTGTATTAAATCTGAACACTTTCCTTCCTATTCACCTCTGCCCGGCCAGAAGTTCTGATTTTCGTCTTTTTTTTTCTCGACACCGGCTCGTGCACTAGAGTTATTATACACACAGCCCTGTGTCAATACCTCACTGACCTACGTAACGACACAGGGCTGTGCTTTACTAATTATTCCGCCCCCTCTGTGTCTATTCGCCCTCCACACTAGTTCTCCCTTCCCCTTTAATTTATCTCACCCACCTGCTTTATCTGAGGTGCGGTCACAGAATCCTATATATTTTTATTATGATGGGGATCACATTAGATATCTGAGGTGCGGTCACAGGATTCAGTGACCGCACCTCAGATAAAGCAGGTAGGTGGGATATATAATATATATTTTAAAGAGGTAGAAGAAAAAAAGCAGCACTTCATAATTGTATAGGTTGGTGCTAAGCGATCCTGACCTTGATCCAAACGGTCCTATAGATATATGCAGAAATGACCGCAGCACTCCAAAAGTTGATGTCAAGCTTGAAAAAGGTCCTGTGAGAGGACTGAAACGTGCTGCGGTCATTTCTGCATATATATATATATATATATTATAATTTATTTTTTATAAATTGTGCTGTTAGCAAGCAAAGAATGTACGGAGCGGACGTTGAGAAGGCAGTGGACCAATAGGATGCCTGAAAACCCGGGACTTCTGACGTACATCCGGGTTTGAGGCATCCTTTCGGTCCAGTCTCTTTGATTACGCCTCGATGTCTGCCCAATTTGCCTCTTATTAGTAAAACTCTTCAGTGCTCTTGCGCTGCATGGCCTGAGAAAATGTCCCCAGAAAACCCCTTTAATGTGTAGGCCCCCCCCCCCCTAAATATTTGTAACAAAACATATTCTACTATTACTATATGTGTTAGTCAGTGGTGTCTTACTTATGCCTAGTCGGTGTTATTCTAAGGTGTCAAATGTAATAACTGGTTTATTATAACTCACAAGACGTTGAGTTAAAGCGTAGCTAAAAGTTTGACAAGCTTCTGACGTCATAAGTTTGGATTGGTGGGGGTCCGAGCACTGTGACCCCCCCCCACCAATCGCTAGAATGAAGCCGCTGAAGTGCTCGTGTGAGTGCTCAGCCGCTTTGTGTCCGTCTTTTTCCGGAAATAAATGTAGCGGTGTACGGGCACAATAGAAAGCCTATGAGTCCGTACTCCGATACATCAGCTTTCCGGAAAAAGCCAAACGGACACGAAGCGGCTGAGTGCTCACACGAGTGCTTCAGCTGCTTCATTCTAGCGATTGGTGGGGGTCTCAGTGCTCGGACCCCCACCAGTCCCAACTTCTGACATGTCACTATGGCATGTCAGAAGTTTGTCAAACGTTTAGCTCCACTTGAAGAGATTTGAATAGGTTGTAGTAAGATTGTTCTCAGCAGTGTTTTCCTGTTTTATAGGATCCCGCCTTCTCTCAGCGGATGCAGATGGCCGGATAAAATGTTGGGGCATGACTGACCACTTAGCAAATAGCTGGCAAAGCTTAGTGGGAAGTGAAGTGGATGGTGACCCCATTATCGCTCTTTCGTGGCTTCACAATGGGGTGAAATTGGCACTCCACGTGGAGAAGGTCAGTGATATATTTGTTTATCATCACTGTTTCTTCTTAGGCCGTGCATTTGTCCTTTTTAAATAAATTACAGACCCGCTCATTTCTATGGCCTCATGCGCACGACGTGGTTTTCATGGATCTGTGCTGGGACAGCGAGAACAAGTCCTTTTACGGTCCGGATTTGCGGCTTCACTAAACTGGTGAAATCATGGAGAAAACCGCAATGGTTGTATGCATGAGGCCTTAGTCTTTTTGTGTAATATATTGCTTATGTTTGTATCTCATGCTCACAGCTTTCATTCTGCTTTTCTTTTTTTTTTTTTTTTTTTTGTTTTTTTTAATTTAATCAGTCTGGAGTTTCCAGTTTTGGAGAAAAATTCTCTCGTGTAAAGTTCTCCCCGTCCCTTACCCTGTTTGGAGGAAAACCGATGGAAGGCTGGATTGCTGTTACTGTCAGTGGATTGGTGACTGTGTCTTTGCTGAAGCCGAATGGACAAGTGTTGACTGCTACAGAAAGTCTGTGCCGCCTTCGCTGCAGGGTGGCTCTGGCTGACATAGCCTTTACGGGAGGTGGAAACATAGTTGTAGCCACATGTGATGGAAGCAGCACGTCCCCAGTGCAGTTCTATAAAGTCTGTGTATCTGTTGTGAGTGAGAAATGCAAAATCGACACGGAGATCCTACCATCGCTCTTCATGCGATGCACCACAGATCCCGCACGCAAGGACAAGTTTCCTGCAGTAACGCATCTCAAGTTCCTTGCTCGAGATATGTCTGAGCAGGTAAAGACCGGCAGTCTAGAAACCTGAAGATTTTTTTTCCTCCTTCTGGGTGCTTAAAAGGGGGAGAAGCGTAAAGGACAACTGGAGCTGGTGGAAGTAGCAACCAGACAGATCACCTGGTTGGTTGCTATGTATAATGGCTTCAGTCTGTTTTTCCCATAAGTTTCCATATATCTCTTATGTTATGTGCCCTTTACTAGATCAGTGATAAAGGTCTTCTGTTTTTGCTAGGTCCTCCTCTGTGCCTCTAATCAGTGTTCCAGTGTAGCCGAGTGCTGGTCCCTCAGGAAAGAGGGGCTTCCTCTTAATAATATCTTCCAGCAGTTGTCTCCTGGAGGTAAGTCATACTTCCATGTGCTGTACATTGTGTAAAGTATGTGGGCACCTGAACGTTGTATTCATATATCCCTGCCGGCACTTTTCTGGGAATCCTCTTGTAACATGGCTGTTTTGGATAAGCCACTGATGTTTGGCAATAAGGCCTGGCTAGGCGTCAGTCTGAAAAAGAGACGAGGACAACAGCCTTGAGGACAACAGCCTTGAGGACAACAGCCTTGAGGACAACAGCCTTGAGGACAACAGCCTTGAGGACAACAGCCTTGAGGACAACAGCCTTGAGGACAACAGCCTTGAGGACAACAGCCTTGAGGACAACAGCCTTGAGGACAACAGCCTTGAGGACAACAGCCTTGAGGACAACAGCCTTGAGGACAACAGCCTTGAGGACAACAGCCTTGAGGACAACAGCCTTGAGGACAACAGCCTTGAGGACAACAGCCTTGAGGACGGCTCCCTTGAGGACAACAGCCTTGAGGACGGCTCATCCTTTGAGTCAACACGTGACATTTTCTTTTTTTATGCTATATGTAAAGGCACATTAAAAAGGTGAACTTGCATGGATGCTGTTATCCTTGGCTCTTTGGATTGCTATCAGGGAGAGGACTGACCTTCTTTGCCGATATTTCATTCAACTACTCTTTATTGGTGGTTGTACCTGTCCTATTTGTTGGGTGGCAGTGTCCCCATTAATTATAAGACTGGCTTAGCACACAGCATTTAGCTGTGTTTTCA
The DNA here is from genome assembly GCF_050947455.1 of Rhinoderma darwinii. Taxonomy (NCBI): domain Eukaryota; kingdom Metazoa; phylum Chordata; class Amphibia; order Anura; family Rhinodermatidae; genus Rhinoderma; species Rhinoderma darwinii. The sequence goes on along the minus strand of NC_134687.1, from coordinate 294,701,255 downwards.
CTGCGTTTTATTGGGGTGGGGGCTCAGTTGTTGCAGCCAGATTTTTAAGGTTTATCGTAAATGAGTGTCTACATACAAGTGTTATGCTTTCTGGGATTAGGGTGTATTCACATGTGCAGGTTTTCGAGGCCAAAACCAGTAGTGGATTCAACTATGAGGTGAATTAGTATATTTCCTTTATACTCCTCTCTCACTTTATGATCCACACTTTGTTTTGAAAAATGGATAAAAAAAAACCAAAATCTGCAAGTGTGAATACACCCTTAGTAGCATATATACAGGGGGGTGCATAAGTAGGTATACGGTTTAAGTAATAGGTAAATATGATGGGTATACAGTTTAAATGGTATTTTATAGAACAAAACCGTTACCGAGAACCTTTCACCTGCCCATACACGTGCAGCATCTAATGGGGAGGGCTGTACAAAAACTCTCACTTGAAATTATTTTTCCTATCTTCCTCCGTTATTTACATATCGGTGCCGTTCTGTTTGACGCCCGATTATGTAAATAAGCCCCTGAACTGTCAATGGGGCATTTCTAACTAAATGGCAAGGGGGCGTGAAGTCTCCGCTCTGACACTGTCCAAACAGCTACGGACAGAGCAAAGACCTCATGCCCCCTTGCCACTAAGTTAGATAGAAACGCCCCATTGACAGTTCAGGGGCTTATTTACATAACGGGCGCCAAATATAATGGCACAGATATGTAAATAACGGAGGAAGATAGGAAAAAAAATGTGAAGTGAGACAGTGTTTGTGCAGCCCTGCCTATTACATGCTGCACATGTATGGGCAGGTGAAATGTTCTCTAAGTACAATCTCTTTTATATGCTCACATTCGTGGCCCTCACTATTTACACGTTTGCTGTCATTTTTTACACTCTCATTTTGGCACAAAGTTTTTTTTTATTGGCATTAATTTCTTGGCTTTTATGAACTGAATCATGTTCTCAACCGTGCGTCATTTTCTTCAATATAGCTTATCCTTGATCACTCCCCAAAAGAAAAAGTACATTGGGGTAAATCTGGTGATCGTGGTGGCCATTCAACTGGGCCTCCTCTACCTATCCACCTATTTTTTGTCAAGAAAATGGCGCACCGCTAAAGCATAGTGCGGAGGGCTCCATCTTGCTGAAAATAGAAGTCTTCATTTTCATTCTCCAACTGAAATTGTGATATTACATTTTCTTGGAGCATGTTCTGGTCCAGGTGTGGGGTAACTGTTGTATTGTAGAAGATAGGTCCAATTACCCCTTTTACGTGACACTGTAACCCCAGGTTGATTCAACTGTTCTTCAATTGTTGCAAGGAGATTTTCTATTGAGTAATAAACAGTTGTGCCTATTGACAGCTGCTGAAAGTTTAACGGTGGCTTCATCGGACCAAGTTATTTTTCTGAAAAATCTCCCTCTGTATACCTACTTTTATATTTTAAATATATAATATCTCCAGGCTGGTTTCACGCGCTGCTGTGAAAATGCTTTTTTTTACGCAAATTGTGGCAACTGCACCATTTTGCTGCAATGGTTTGACAGCGACAGTTTTTTGTTTTTTTTTTGGTTTATGTATACTATTCTGGGTTACATAGGACTTTTTGATAACTTTGAATTCCATTTTTTGGGAGGTGGGATGTGCAAAAAAAACAGATGTTATGGCATCGTTATAATTTTCACTGTTTGGGTTAAAGAGGCTCTGTCACCAGATTCTCAAACCCCTATCTCCTATTGCATGTGATCGGCGCTGCAATGTAGATAACAGTAACTTTTTTTTTTTTAAAAACGTTCATTTTTGGCCAAGTTATGAGCTATTTTTTATATATATATATATATATATATATATGCAAATGAGGTTTGTAATGGACAACTGGACGTTTTTTTTTTTCGTTATGTCCAACTGGGCGTGTATTGTGTTTTTTTAACTGGGCGTGTTTACGTGTATGACGCTGACCAATCAATGACCAGTCAGCATCATACACTCCTCTACATTTATTTACACAGCAGCGATGTGCAGCCACATAAACAGAGATTAACGTTAATCAAGTATCCTGATAATGAATACACCTGGACGTCATGTGTATTCCGAATCCTGACACTTCTGACTCTTTTCTTTGAGATTTCTAGCAAGGGAAACGAAATCTCGCCAGATTACGGAGGTAAACGAGATTTCGTTTCACTTGCTGGAAATCTCAAAGAAAAGAGTCAGAAGTGTCAGGATTCTGAATACACATGACGTCCAGGCTGGACATAATTTTGAGTTATTTTTTTTTTGTTTTTTTTTCTGTCCCACTATACAATAAAACATCTGGATTGCTGTGTATTTAGCCTGTCTTTGTAACCTTGAATCTAAGGGGATAAGCGGCCAGTATCGGAGTTAATTTTATGTCATCCATCGGGAACTATAGAATTCCCATTACATAAATGTACCTCATGGGGCAGGAAGAGGTTAAAGAGGCTCTGTCACCACATTCTCAACCCCCTATCTCCTATTGCATGTGATCGGCGCTGCAATGTACAGAACAGTAACGTTTGTTTCTTTTTTTAAAACTATCATTTTTGGCCAAGTTATGAGCTATTTTATATTTATGCAAATTAGCCTTTCTAATGGACAACTGGGCGTTATACTAGCTGGGCGTTGTGTATAGAAGTGGATGATGCTGACATATGATGCTGACAAACACTTCTATTCACAACGCCCAGCTAGTAAAACAAGTAAACACGCCCAGTTGTCAATTAGAAAGGCTCATTTGCATAAATATAAAATTGCTCATAACTTGGCCAAAAATGATCGTTTTTCGAAAAAAATATTTTTTTTTTACTGTTCTCTACATTGCAGCGCCGATCACATGCAATAGGAGATAGGGATTTGATAATCTGGTGACAAAGCCTCTTTAAGGTGTTTTGGTGGTTGAGATGAAGGCTCTATGCAGACCAGTGACCTTTTTCCACGGTAAACTAGACAAACGATATGTTTATGGACATTGCTTTTATCAAGGGGGTATTATCATGCTGACCCATAAAATGCCTTTAAACTTACATGGACAACTAAAAGGGCAGAAATTTGACCAACCTAACTGTTGTACTTGTGGCCATATAGTATGTAATGTATAATCCTATATACACAAACGTTTTGTCTGTTACTATGCCTTATGCTGTTCTATTTTTTTTCTCCCTGCAGTAAGTGATAAGCAACCAATGATCCTAAAGTGGCGAATATTATCTGCTACAAATGAACTGGAGCGTGTTTCTGCCGTGGCACTGCCCAAACTGCCAATTTCCCTTACTAACACAGACATCAAAGTTGCAAATGATACTAAATTCTATCCTGGTCTAGGTACGATATTCATGATCTTCTTTGTTTTAGATGACCCGTTTCTTATATAGAAAATAAGTTTAGTTGGTGGAAGTTAGTAGATTATTTGTATGGATACATGATCTTTCTAATAATTTGATTTCAACCCCTTTTCCAGGACTTGCTCTGGCATTCCATGATGGCAATGTGCACATTGTTCACAGACTGTCACTACAGACAATGGCTGTCTTATTTGGCTCCTCTATTCGCCAATCTGAAGAACCTAGCTTAAAACGCCAGCGATCACCTACCCCATGTGTACACTTTAAGGCTTTGCAGATGTCTTGGACCTCTCTGGCTTTAGTTGGCTTGGACACTCAGGGCAAGGTTAGTAGAAAGAAAATAAATGCACTTTAATACTCCATATAATGTGCCCATAATTCATGTTGCTTGCTTCATTGTTGTAGTATTTTGTTTTTGTCCTCTGAAGTAGTTGTGCTTCGTTCACATCTGCGCTAGGGCTCCGTTCCGACGTTCCATCGGTGCTTTCCGTCGGAACCCTTGCACAATGGAGACAAACTGAAACCACTGGCACTGGATCCATCACCATTGAAATCAATGGTAACGGAAACCTATGGTTTAGCTCCCTATGATGACATTGAGTAATGACTTGTGACTCTTTTTTTTTTTTTTTTTTTGCCTTTTATCATTAGGGTATGTTCACACGGCCTATTTTTCCGACGGAGCGTTTTTCGCTGCGTTTTTTTACGCGTGAAAAAGTGCAGGTCACTTCTTGGGACGTTTTAGGAACTGTTTTTCATTGACTCTAGCGAAAAAAGCTCTAAAAACGGCCGTAAAAAAACGCAGTGAAAATGGCGAGTGGCTTAAAAAACATCTGAAAATCAGGAGCTGTTTTCCCTTGAAAACATCTCCGTATTTTGAGACGTTTTTGCTCCCTGTGTGTGAACATACCCTTTATGTTTAATCGGAAAAATAACCTATGTTTTAAATCAAGTTTTTTTTATTTTATCTCCGTAGCCAGGTCCGAGCGGTCCTTAATTAACTCTGCAGGGCCGTTCTAGAACGTCCTGCAGAGAGAGCCTGTTTGTCGCTCTGTAGCGGCATTTAGCTCCGTGATACAGCTGACATCACGGAGCTCTGCCCAGAGACCAATCCGTGACGTCTCTGGGTATGTGATCATTGTGACAACTGCCCCCTCTAACTTCTCCCTCTCATGGCAGGCTGTCAGGAGATGGAGAACAGTGTAAAATAAAACCATAAATATCTATCTTTCACGTTTGGTACATGGACCATGTCAGTCCACTTGGAGGGAGGCAAGCTCCTGTCAGGGTGCTTTAATTCTTTGTAGAGTAGATCCTCAAACTCTGTTGGGGAAAACCGGAGTCTGGCGCCTGTAGCATAAAAACATCTCTGGGAAGGGATAGTTGTCAGTCACAGTACACGTTAAGGATAACACATCAATTCCTGCATAGCGGCTGCCATTTTAGTGTCTTGTTTGGAAAATTTGACATATAGGCATCATCAGATACTTTAGTTACTGTCCCCTATTATTGACTTAAGATCTCTGTTTTACAGCTCAGTATGCTGAGGGTCTCCCCATCAATGGGGCATGCACTTGATATGACTACGTCACTTCGTCATCTTCTGTTCCTTCTTGAATACTGCATGGTGACCGGCTATGACTGGTGGGACATTCTGCTGCATGTGCAGCCAAACATGGTACACAACTTAGTTGAGAAGCTGCATGAGGAGTACACCAAACAGAATGCTGCACTGCAACAGGTGAGACCTGACTACAGAATCACAGAATAATCCAAAAACTTGTAGACCATGGACTATTAATTGCTGTCATTAAAGAGGTTCTGTCACTAGTTTAGTAATGCCCAATCTCCTAGCTAATCTTATAGGAGCTGTCACACTGATAATGCTAGTGACAATTGTGTCCCAAAATGTTTATTTTAGTTATGTTTTTTTTTTTTTTTTAAATCTGCAAATGAAGCTGTATTAGCCAAGTGGGTGTCAACACCAGCGATTCTTCTGAGGTGGAGCTACCTCACAGCCTCTGACGCTGTCCTATCAGCATGAAGCTGCTTCACACCGTGTGAGAGACTGAGGCTGAAGGGAAGGGGGATCATTTCAAATAGCCATATTTCCGGGTATGGGCCACCTAGAACAGTGGTTCTGGTGGCATATGAAAGATGAGATTCTAATCTATACCACGCTCACATTTCTAGCTGTGAAGAACAGTCTGGAATGGAAGCTGCATACAATATGATTACACTGTGTTGCTGGGCTGGGCAGGGGACTGTATAATGCTGATTGGGCCGCGTCTTACAGAAAATATTACACTGACCAGAGTGAAAAAAAAGTCGTGGCCCCCTCCCCCCCCCCCCCTCCTTTTTGGCAAGTATAGACAAATAAGCATATTTAGAAAAATAACTTTGCAAATGAACATTAATTTATTTTTTTCAAAATTACGCTGTAGTTATCAGCATCATAGCCTATTCGATTTGTTAGGAGGAATGTTCCCTCTAAGTCTTGGCACCTCCGGAGCAGGCCAAGTCTCCATCAATGGTGGGCGATCAGATGACCAAAAGTATTACCCCCAGTAAACGCTAATACAGCGCACTAAATAAGAGAAACATAAAACTTATTTCACGTTAGTTTTTTAATTCCTTTTTTAAATACTATAATATTAAAAGTACGTATTTTACAGTACAAGTACGGTAAAATAGACCGTTATAAACACCAATTATAGGCATCAATGAAAGAATCCCTCTAACACCACTGTCCATATACACTAGCGGTCAAAAGTTTGGGGTCACTTAGAAATTTCCTTATTTTTGAAAGAAAAGCACAGTTTTTCAATGAAGATAACATTAAATTAATCAGAAATACACTGTATACATTGTTAATGGGCTAAATGACTATTCTAGCTGCAAGCGTCTGGTTTTTAATACAATATCTACATGGGTGTATAGAGGCCCATTTCCAGCAACCATCACTCCAGTGTTCCAATGGTACATTGTGTTTGCTAACTGTGTTAGAAGGCTAATGGATGATTAGAAAACACTTGAAAACCCTTGTGCAATTATGTTAGCACCGCTGTAAACAGTTTTGCTGTTAGAGGAGCTATAAAACTCACCTTCCTTTGAGCTAGTTGAGAATCTGGAGCATTACATTTGTGGGTTCGATTAAACTCTCAAAATGGCTAGAAAAAGAGAGCTTTCATGTGAAACTCGACAGTCTATTCTTGTTCTTAGAAATGAAGGCTATTCCATGCGAGAAATTGCCAAGAAACTGAAGATTTCCTACAACGGTGTGTACTACTCCCTTCAGAGGACAGCACACACAGGCTCTAACCAGAGTAGAAAGAGAAGTGGGAGGCCCCGCTGCACAACTGAGCAACAAGACAAGTACATTAGAGTCTCTAGTTTGAGAAATAGACGCCTCACAGGTCCTCAACTGGCAGCTTCATTAAATAGTACCCGCAAAACGCCAGTGTCAACGTCTACAGTGAAGAGGCGACTCCGGGATGCTGGTCTTCAGGGCAGAGTGGCAAAGAAAAAGCCATATCTGAGACTGGCTAATAAAAGGAAAAGATTAATATGGGCAAAAGCACACAGACATTGGACAGAGGAAGATTGGAAAAAAGTTATGGACAGGCGAATCGAAGTTTGAGGTGTTTGGATCACACAGAAGAACATTTGTGAGACGCAGAACAACTGAAAAGATGCTGGAAGAGTGCCTGACGCCATCTGCCAAGCATGGTGGAGGTAATGTGATGGTCTGGGGTTGCTTTGGTGCTGGTAAAGTGGGAGATTTGTACAAGGTAAAAGGGATTTTGAATAAGGAAGGCTATCACTCCATTTTGCAACGCCATGCCATACCCTGTGGACAGCGCTTGATTGGAGCCAATTTCATCCTACAACAGGACAATGACCCAAAGCACACCTCCAAATTATGCAAGAACTATTTAGGGAAGAAGCAGGCAGCTGGTATTCTATCTGTAATGGAGTGGCCAGCGCAGTCACTAGATCTCAACCCCATAGAGCTGTTGTGGGAGCAGCTTGACCGTATGGTACGCAAGAAGTGCCATCAAGCCAATCCAACTTGTGGGAGGGCCTTCTGGAAGCATGGGGTGAAATATCTCCCGATTACCTCAGCAAATTAACCGCTAGAATGCCAAAGGCCTGCAATGCTGTAATTGATGCAAATGGAGCATTCTTTGACGAAAGCAAAGTTTGAAGGAGAAAATTATTGTTTCAAATAAAAATCATTATTTCTAACCTTATCAATGTCTTGACTATATTTTCTAGTCATTTTGCAACTCATTTGATAAATATAAGTGTGAGTTTTCATGGAAAACACAAAATTGTCTGGGTGACCCTAAACTTTTGAACGGTAGTGTACATATATATATATATATATATATATATATATATATATATATATATATAATATAGCGCCACACACGCAGCCCTGCCTGTAGATGGCGCCACGATTCTCTTGAGATGCAATCTTTCCCCAGGACAGACTCCTTTAACTTAGGGGTGTTTATAAAGTAAACATTAAGTACAAAAGGATATAGAAGACAGGCAATTAAAACTCTTGTTAACCCTTTTAGGTCCTTTCCACCAGGATTCTGTCCATGAAAGCCTCACTTTGTAAACTGTCACCTAGCACAATCACTCGTGTCTGTGACTACCATGCCAAACTGTTCCTAATCTCCATCAGCTGCACCCTGAAGTCCTTACTTCGGCCACATGTACTCCACACGCCTGACAAAAGTCCAGGAGACCGGCTTATTGAGATCTGCAATAAGTTTCCTGACACAGGTAAGGGTCTTAAAGCACGTCGTTGATACATTTTTGCGAGTAAATCCAGTCTGTAATATATACTAAATATAAGTAAATATTTCGCTCTTCAGATATAGACAAGGTTATGATTAACTTGAAGACGGAGGAGTTTGTACTTGACATGCCAACCCTTCAGTCTCTACAGCAGCTGATCCAGTGGATTGGAGATTTTGTGTTGTATCTACTGGCATGCCTTCCGAATCAGGTAATTAATTGTGATCAAGAAATGCACGACGTATATATCTCACTTGGTGAAGAATTGAAATGTTACCATATTAAAGAATAAAAATAAAAAAATAAAGCACTACATACCACACTGCGGCGGTCAGGTTCGGAGATGACTCTGATCTTGGCCATTTAACCAATTGGATCCGGTGGTCGATAGTGACCGTGAAATCTAAATGAGGGGGAGCCCCCTAAGTCAGCCCATTGCCCCTCCTCCTGAGACGGGATCGCGGGGTGCCGATGCTTGTCATGGCAGCCTTGGGGGTCTAATGAAGGCTGAAGGCAGTGCTTAATAGGAGCCAGTTAAAGGTACTATACACTGCAATACATATTTAAAGCGGTAAAACCGTATCTACCCGCAGAATATGGGTGACATGTCGTTTACCACATAGTTAACGCCGTCAAAATAAAACCTGAAAAACAATGGAGGAATTGCAGCTTTTTCCCATTCCACCTAACAATGATTTTTCTTTTCCCGTCTCCCAGTACATTATATGATCCGTTAAATGGTGCCCTTAAAAACTACAACTCGTCCCGCAAAAAACAAGCCCTCATTCGGTTTTTGGAATGCCGGGAGGAAAAAAGAAAACCCCCAAAAAATATTACTTCGGTGACAAGGGGTTAAAGTTTTATAAACCGTTATATTTTATGGTAAGGTGACAGAAGGAAACCTATGTAAAATTAGTGCAGTGTCTCCCAACCAGGTTCCTTACTACCTGGTCAGTGGTTCCCTGGCAATCGAGATCCGTCACTCTTAGGCTTCGTTCACATATCCGTTAGGGCTCCATTCCAACGTTCCAGCTGAGCTTTCCGTCGAAATAGAGCCCTGACTGACACAAATGGAAACCGTAGTCGACTACGGTATTCCGTCAAAACGACGGAACCCTTACACAACGGAGACAAACGGAAACCATTGGCACCGGATCCGTCGCCAATGAAATCAATGGTGATGAAAATAAACATACGGTTTCCGTTTGTGTCTGTCAGGGCTCCGTTCTGACGAGAATGCAAACTGATTTTGGCCTGTTTAACCTCTTAACGCAATGTCACGTACAGGTACGTGACCGCCATTAAGGGGGAAGTATAGAGCAGTCTCACGGGCCGATACTGAGGGGTTTCGGCTGTATGTTACAACTTACACCTCACTGCAACGAGCGGAATCCAATATCTCTTTGATACTGCTCGTTTAACCACTTAGATGCCGTGGTCGCTTTTGACCTCGGCATCTAAGTCATTATCAGAAGTCTTCCATGTTCGTTCCCCCTACTAAGCCCTGTCAAAATCACGATCTACTGCAATACATTAGTATTGTAGTATGTAGTGGATAGCTGGTGTAATCTGTTAAATAAAGGTGGTGTGTTTTTTGTTGTTTTTTTAAGTATTGTTAAAAAATAAATATGAAAATGAACATAACTGGTATCGCTACGTCAGAACGATTACAGTATAACAATATTAAACCCACACAGTGAATGCTGTAAAAATTTAGACTTGGGTCACCTTAGCACCCACAAAAAAAGTAATAAGTGATCAAAAATTTGCTTGTACCCCAAAATGGTACCAAAGAATTTACAGCTCGACCCGCACAAAATTGGCGGTATGAGGGCTTAATCTCTAGAGAAATAAAAAAAACTTATCGCTCTCAGAATGTGGTGGCACCAAACTTTATTTTTTAAAACTTGTGTTAACAAACATATAAAAATAACTATAAAAAATGTGGTACCGCCGTAATCTTATAAACCCAAAGAATAAAGTTAACTAACATCGTTTTTACCACACAATGAATGCTGTAAAAACGAAACCCTAAAAAACAATCGATGAATCCTGTTTTTTGCTAATTTCCCCCGCAAATTTTTTTGCAGTTTCCCAGTACATTACATGGTACAATAAATGGTGCCATGAAAAACTACAACTTGTCACGCAAAAAACAAACCCTCATACGGCTATGTTGACTGAAAAATAAAAATGACTTCTGGAAAGCGGGGTGGAGAAAATGAAAATTGGCTACAGAGGGAAGGGCTTAAAGATACTTGGCAAAACAGTCAACACATCTAAACCAGAAAGTAGTTCTAGGAAAGAATTCTACAATGCTTTACTTGCCCCTCAAACCAAGCTTCTTTGAGGTAGGAATTGGGCTCTAAGAAATAATTGCTCCGGGTATTACTGGATTAGTGCTTCATTTCTATTTTTATGACTTCCCAAAAAGCCCTTGTGCCTTTGTCATATGTTTGTGACTGTTTTGATTTCTAATGCGCCATGTATTCAACAGGGCTCCTCTTTCCGCCCCGGACACAGCTTTTTGCGTGATGGGGCATCACTGGGTACTCTTCGTGAAATGATGGTGATGATCCGAATTTGGGGTCTTCTAAAACCCAGCTGCCTTCCGGTATATACAGCCACTTCAGATACACAGGACAGCATGTCCCTACTTTTCCGTCTTCTCACTCGTCTCTGGATGTGCTGTAAGAATATTTTCTTGAAAGATAGAAGCGCTTCTCTTCTTGAAGATGTACAAAATCTTTATCCATAATCCAAAATTCTCCATAATTGCGGACCGTAATACAGTCCGCAATTAAGGACCCATTCAGTTATATTGGCCGAGGACAGCTTTCCGTATCGCTACGGATACGTGTCCGTGCCGTAGACGTGTACTGCAAAAGATAGAACATGTCCTATCTTTTGCTTTTTACGGGCCAGACCATACTTTGTATGAAAGCATGGGCCAAAAATACGGGCGGCTGTCCGCGGCCGGCTGTGCGTGCAATCACGGCCCTGTGATTACGGGCACGGCCGTGTTCATGAGACCATCTCCTGAAGGCAGACAGCTGCCACTGTATGGAGACTCTGCTCCGTGATTCAAAGGTCCTTGCAGTGTAATGGAAGCCGCTTGTCCTGTGCGGTGTATAAAAATAAGATGTGACTGTTCAGTGAGCAGATATTTATTTACACAGTCATCTCACTGTTCAGTGAGCATATAACACAAACATTTGTACGCACAGCACAGTAAATCGGTGTAGATACTCTGCAAGGACCTTCTAGCCACGCCCCCTCTTATGTTCAGAGCAGCAAAAAGAGCAGATTCAACACCATTAACCTCTGCCTCTCCACACCTCTGTCTGGTGAGTTCAGGGGAGGGTGAGAGCACTATAGCTGCCAATATCTTGTATTTCTGTGTCTGACGTTGTTCTGGGGCACTGTGGTATTTCTCTTTCTCTCTTTTGCTCTTTCTCTCTTTTGCTCTTTCTCCCTTTTTGCTCTCCAACATTTCCGCCAGTTTGTGTGGGTGGCCCAGCCCTTCAGCTAAGCTCAGCCCCGGTTTTTTTTATTTTTTTTTTTTTTTTTTTTAGGAAAGTGCTGCAAGCGGCAGAAACGGCACAAGTCAGTTTTTTGTTGTTTTTTTAATCTTTTTTTTTTTTTTCCCATTTGCAACTTTTTCTATGCTAGAAGATTGGCATAGAAAAGTTAATAAATTCCCACTCCGTGTTGTGAATTCTTTTTCTTGCAGATTTATCTTCATTTTTTTTTAAATTTATAAGGCTGGGTTTATAAGTTGTGGCCGAATGGCACCCACCATGGGGCCAAAACTGCATCAGCATGTAGATCGGTTATCCAGCCCATTGATCCCATTTTAGACGTTGCTGTTTAGGTGCAATTAAAATGTGTTTCTTACCGCAACCACACTAGGGCTTTTTGATACAGTTTTAACTGCACCTAAGCTGCAATGTCTGAATAAATCTTTCCAGCAGTTTACCACACAGCCATCAACATTAACACTGAGCTTTAACTCCGCTTTACGCTGTGTAATTTCTCTTGTAGGCCGTGATGAAAATCATCCATGTGAACCAGATGAGGCTTTAATAGATGAGTGCTGCCTGCTTCCTAGCCAATTTCTCATCCCTAACATGGACTGGTTGCCCCTTGGAAATGGGTTAATCAGCCGGCTCCAGAGCAAGCTGCCTCTACGTCTTCAGTTTGGAAAACCACCTGGTGCACCAAGCCATGTATCGGTGCAGTATGAGGCTTATACAAGGTAAGCCGGGACAGATCAGCTGGAAATGTAAGCTTTATACATCAGATAATAGGCCTCATGCCCACTTCAGTTATTTTTGTCAGGGTTCTATCCATTGTTTTAACTGATAGCACCCTGACACATTCATTTCAATGGGGCCATGCACACTTCCGTTATTTTAACGGAACCGTGCGGCCGTTCTGTCCTACTCCTGCCCGTTTTTGACGGAACAGTCTTAGCCTTTTCACTCATTTGGTCCGTGAAACAACGGACTTCACACGGAAGCCATCCGTGTGCGGTCAGTCTCTCACAGAACAGTCATTAGCGGCCGTACAACGGCCGATGGAAGTGTGCATGCAGCCTTAGGCTGAGTTCACGCTGAGCTTTTTTTTTTTCTCCAAGCTTTTTGTTGAGTTTTTGAAAAGCTGCCAAAAACGCATCTTAATAAACGCACTTGTTTTTTTAAATCGCGGTAATTACCTGCGTGTTTTTAGAGAATGTTTTATCTGTAAACCTATGACTATTAAATGGTAAACCAGATTACAGTTAAAACTCTTCGTATAAACTTACACGTTGCAGGTTTGTTGCGGATTTGTAGCCATACTAACCACAATTTTAAAAAATTCATGCCTTTTTATTAGGATGCGTCTCAAAAATGCTAAATTAAAAAAACACAATGTGAAACCAGCTTTATAATTTTCAGAGCCAATGTTGTCCGCCCCCAAAGTGGGCTAACCCTTTCATATGTCACACCTGTTGTAAAAATAGGTGCTACCCAATGCTAAATCTCTGGTGCATAATGGAATTATATTTTCGCCATGTGACATTATATATGCATTCTGTGGCTTCGATTTTAGTGTAGACTTTAATGTGCACATAGTAAACATTTTTTTGATTTTTCTAATTTTTCTTTTTTGGTTTTATTTAAACTCAGGTCACCCACTCAACCTAAAATTGATCATCTAAGACGACTGCATCTAGGAACCTTTCCCACGGAGCCCTGCAAGTCCTGCACGCGGTGAGTTTGGTGTGCTCCATGTAACAGGACATGCTATGCCATCGCTCAATAGTAATTGTGAAAGCTGGTCACTCCTTTCAGAGATTTCTAGTTTTTTTTTTTTTCTATCTGATTAAAACTGTTCATACACATGACCATGTAGCCCTGATCTGTTTTGATATTTTTTTCTGTTGAGAAACTTTGTTGTGAAAAGGGGCATGCACAAAAAGGCATTTTGCACGATACAAACTACAAGACGTTACCAGGCTTAGAACTTTAGCAGCAATTTCTCACGTTTTCAAGAAAATTTCAAAAGGATATTTTTTTCAGGGACGAGTTCAGCTGTGAAGTGGCTCTGAGCGGCCCATATATTCGAAACCCCCATTTTGAGAACTGCACCCCTCAAAGTATTCAAAACTGCATTCAGAAACCCTTTAGGCGGTTTATAGAATTCTAAGCAAATTAGAGGTGAAATGTACAAATTTTTTTTTTGCCAAAATTAATTTGTAATAGTTTTTTCTGTAACAGAAGGTTTTACCGAAAAAACACAACTCCATATTTATTGCCCAGATTCTGCAGATTTTAGAAATATCTCACATGTGGCCCTAGTGTGGTAATGGGCTGAGACATCGGCCTCAGAAGCAAAGGACTACCTAGTGGATTTTGGGGCCTCCTTTTTATTAGAATATTTTTTAGGCACCATGTCAGGTTTGAAGAGGTCTTGTGGTGCCAAAACAGTGGAAACCCCCTAAAAGCGACCCCATTTTGGAAACGACACCAGTAAAAGAATTTTTCTAGTGGTATAGTGAGCATTTTGACCCAACAGGTTTTTTGATGAATTTATTTGAATTCGTCTGTGAAGATGAAAATCTACTTATTTTCTTAAGAAACATAGAATCTTCTAATTATTACAAGGAATAAAGGTGAAAAAGCACCCCAACGTTTGTAAAGCAATTTCTCTTGATTATGGGAATACCCCATATGTGGTAATAAACTGCTGTTTGGACCCACGGCAGGGCTCAGAAGGGAAGGCCCGCCATTTGGCTTTTGCAGCTCAGATTTTGCTAAATTGGTTTCTGGGGGCCATGTCGAATTTGCAGGGCCCCTGAAGTACCAGTACGGTAGAAATTCCCCAGGTGTGATCCCATTTTGGAGACTATACCCCTCAAAGAATTAAATTAGAGGTGTAGTGAACATATTTATCCCTCAGGTGTTTTATAGATTTTATTAGAATTGGGACGTGAAAATGAAAAAAATATATTTTTCCCCCCAATAATATGTAGTTTTAGCTCATAATTTTTCGTTTCCACAAGGAATACAGGAGAAAAGACCACCCCAAAATTTTAGACATTTTCTCCTGAGTAAGGAAATACCCCCAAGTCTTAGACTTCTTCACTAGCCCCATATGTAGCACAGACCCCAAAATGTCATAGTTTCCACTGCATTTACAAGGTCTACCAGTGGGGGCTGCAAATGATGACGTGGGGTTTTAGGTGAAGAACTGCTGCACATATAAATTAGTCTGGGCCGTCGTTTTGCATTATTGCGTTCCAAGAGTAATAACTTTTTATTTTTCCGTTGACTAGCTATGTGAGTGCTTGATTTTCATGGGACGAGCTGTAGTTTTTATTAGTATAGTTTTTTTGATTAGTTTTTTTATTCTATTTTTTGGTAGGTGAGGAGACCAAAAAGCAGAAATTCTCTCAGTTTTTTTAAATGATTTATAAATTTAACGGCGTTCTTTATTCTGTGGTTCCATACGACTATGGCAATACCAAATTTTATATCGTTTTTAAATGTTTTGCTACTTTTACACTAACACTTTTTTTTACTAAATAAAATGTTTTTTCTTCTTCGACGCGTAGGGCTGCATGACAAACTGTAGTTTTTATTGGTACCATTTTGGGGTACTTGCAGCTTTTTGATCACTTGTTTTATTACAATTTTTTGGGGAAACAACGTGACCAAAAAAGGAATTTCTGCCATTTGTTTTTTTTTATTTTTTTACGGTGTTCACCGTGCGGGATAAAAATATATTTTTATAGTTCAGGCCGATATGAACGCGGCGATAATGATTATGTATAGTTATTATGTTTTTGTTTTGTTTTGGTTTTTTTTTCATTTATTTCTGATTTTATAAAGGACTTGATCAGGGAAACAGGGCGATTTATTGTTTTTATTAGATAAAACTCTTATTTTTTTTAAATATTTTTTTTTTTTTTTACACTTACTAGGGGACTTGAGAATCTGATCTTCTGATCCCCTGTACAATACACTGTACTACTTATGTAGTGCAGTGTATTGTAACTGTCATTTTACAGCTGACCGTTAAGCCTATTACGTCCTGACGGCTGTGATTGGTCAGTCTCTGAAGTCTGACCAATCACAGCAATCGCCGGCATGGGGGCATGCTGATTTGGTCCCCAGCCCGGTAACAGAGGCTGTCTGCTGTCACAGCTGCCGTCGCTGTTTTATCAATATGTGATTTCACATAGTGACAGTTTATTCCTGCTCCTCAATAGTACGGGGCAGGCTTGCTGCAATAAGCGGCGTGCGCCGTACTATTGCGGAGAAGGTCCGCAACGGGTTAAAGTAACTACGTTTATATCTACTTTTTTTTTTTCTTTCTAAATGTATTTATTAATTTATTTATTTTTTGGTCTCCAGGTGCGGCTGCGTAACAATGCTAAAATCTCCAAACAAAGCAACAGCTGTGAAGCAATGGGAACAAAGATGGATCAAAACCTGCCTATGTGGAGGACTTTGGAGAAAAATGCCCCATGCCTACTCATAACACCTCAACTTCTGTATTCACATATGTAAATAGACTGCTATTCATAGTGACTCTGGCACTTCTATTTGACTTGTATAAGCCCATTTTTTGGAAGTTTTTTTTTTTTTAAATAACTGCCCATTCATCAACCAGTTGTTGTCCACCATCGTGTTTCATGGGCTGCCTAGAGAGGTCACCATAATGTAAATACCATGTTAAGAATGAAAACGTCTCTTTTTTTTTACTTTTTATGTTGAATAAAAACAGATAAATTGGAAACCGTGCTGGCTAATATTTTGCTTCTTTTTAAAGAATAATAATCGTAATAAAAAATTTGGGTCAAAGAGTTTTATCTGCTGCTAAGTGATTGACCAATTTTTTGAAATTAATGAATTTCTTTTTATCATAAGTAGTTCAGAGACTGTCTAGATTGTGTGTCTTGGTGTAGAATAAAGCTGCTGTATAAGTTTGTATAAAAGCTCATATCTTACCTTGCGTTTCATGCAGCTGTGTTCCAGGTTGTCGGCTGTATTGATTTTTACTAAACCTACGCATGTCTTCATTAAATTGCAGTGAACTGAACCATTCCTCTCAATGGGCAGTGGAGTGGTTGACCGGAAAAGCAGCCCCACAACAGCTTAATATGGCTGACAGTGGTAGCACAAACAGCTGAGCTTAGAACAGAAACCTTGCATATAAATTTAGATAAATGGTTCAGTTTATAGAGTACCTCCTGCCGCAAAAATTAAAGTTAATCTAAATATTTATATGCAATGTTTCTGTTTTAAGCTTAGCTGTTTGTGCTACCACAGTACTCTAACACACAGATTTTTACGGAGTCTGTGGTGAGAGACATGCATAGACCAGATGTATCTCCATAGTATTACTTCTATTGACGGTAGAGTCAAAATACTATGATTAGTTCTTACCTGTTTCCCAGTGTGAAGTAGTCTAATTTGTATATCTGGCACTGGGCATAGGTTTTGGGCCAGGGGCACCTAAATAATAATTGCCTCCTTCCAGAGGTCGGATTCCTTGTTTATCCTCCCGGAAGGTCCCAGGAAGGAGTTGGCGGCCTCTAAGGCTACCATCTACCAATGGATTCAGATGGCGATCCATTCAAGTCTAGGTACCCCCTTTTCGATTCACGGTCCGCTGAGCGTTTTTGGCTTTCTGGTCTGTGCGCCACCAAGCCGCCTGCTCTTCAGGTGTGCAAGGCAGCGACATGGTCTTCCTTGCACACTTTGGTCAAGTTCTGTCAGGTGCACACCTTTTGCTTCTGCAGACACTTCCCTTGGACGCAAGGTCTTGCAAGCATCTATGGAGTAGGTAACCTTTTTTTTTTTCTGTTACCGCTTCTGGGAACTGCTTTTAGGATGTTTCATGGTCTGTGTCCCCCAATGTAATGAGAAAACAGGATTATGAGTACTCACCGTAAAATTAATTTTCTTGTTCAGTTTATTGGGAGACACCGCTCGCACCCGTTAATATTTTCATGGTTGTCAGTTGGAGGAATTCTCCTCTATTGTTTTAACTTGACTTTACTTACCTTGTTTCTGCTGCTCCTACTTCTCACAGGCAGACTGAATTAACTTAGTGTCTGTAGGTGGGGTATATCCTGTAGGAGGGGATACAATTTTGAATTCCTAGTGTTAAGCCCTTTCGTGTCAACGGTCTGTGTCTCCCAATGAACTGGATGAGAAAAGGATTCTGAGTACTCAAAAAATCCTGTTATTTCTATTTTAGCCTATTATACCCTGAAGCACAATTGGAAGATGACCTCTGTAGGGACCAGAACACAGATTAAATTCCCCCTCCCACAACCAATCTCCTGTGTTTTCCTGTACCTACAGAGAACGTACAATTTGGTTCTCCAGATATCTTCAGGGTGAATTAGCTTTTTTTTTAGTTGAATTGCGTGTCTACGAGCTGCGATCTGCAGTACCTTACAGGTCATGGTTGAATTTGAGGCGTCTCTTTGGCACATATCCTTTCATCCACTTTTGTTGGTAAAATATCCATATAAATAAGTAAAATTGGCGTTACTTACTCCCTGTGGGGCTTTTCGCATGTTGGGCTGGATTCACATGAGCATGTTCGGTCCGTAAAGGACGGAACGTACGCTACCATTCAAAAGTTTAGGGTCACTTAGAAATTTCCTTATTTTTGAAAGAAAAGCACAGTTTTTTTTCAATGAAGATAACAATAAATTAATCAGAAATACATTGTTAAAGTGCTAAATGTCTATTCTAGCTGCAAATCTCTGGTTTTTAATGCAATATCTACATAGGTGTATAGAGGCCCATTTCCAGCAACCATCACTCCAGTGTTCTAATGGTACATTGTTTGCTAAGGGTATGTGCACACACACTAATTACGTCCGTAATTGACGGACGTATTTCGGCCGCAAGTAGTGGACCGAACTCAGTGCAGGGAGCCGGGCTCCTAGCATCATACATATGTACGATGCTAGGAGTCCCTGCCTCTCCGTGGAACTACTGTCCCGTACTGAAAACATGATTACAGTACGGGACAGTTGTCCTGCAGAGAGGCAGGGACTCCTAGCATCGTACATAACTATGATGCTAGGAGCCCGGCTCCCTGCACTGTGTTCGGTCCGGTACTTGCGGCCGAAATACGTCCGTAACTTACGGACGTAATTAGTGTGTGTGCACATACCCTAACTGTGTTAGAAGGCTAATGGATGATTAGAAAACACTTGAAAACCCTTGTGCAATTATGTTAGCACCGCTGTAAACAGTTTTGCTGTTTAGAGGAGCTATAAAACTGACCATCCTTTGAGCTAGTTGAGAATCTGGAGCATTACATTTGTGGGTTCGATTAAACTCTCAAAATGGCTAGAAAAAGAGAGCTTTCATGTCAAACTCGACAGTCTATTCTTGTTCTTAGAAATGAAGGCTATTCCATGCGAGAAATTTCCAAGAAACTGAAGATTTCCTACAACGGTGTGTACTACTCCCTTCAGAGGACAGCACACACAGGCTCTAACCAGAGTAGAAAGAGAAGTGGGAGGCCCCGCTGCACAACTGAGCAACAAGACAAGTACATTAGAGTCTCTAGTTTGAGAAATAGACGCCTCACAGGTCCTCAACTGGCAGCTTCATTAAATAGTACCCGCAAAACGCCAGTGTCAACGTCTACAGTGAAGAGGCGACTCTGGGATGCTGGCCTACAGGGCAGAGTGGCAAAGAAAAAGCCATATCTGAGACTGGCTAATAAAAGGAAAAGATTAATATGGGCAAAAGCACACAGACATTGGACAGAGGAAGATTGGAAAAAAGTGTTATGGACAGACGAATCGAAGTTTTGAGGTGTTTGGATCACACAGAAGAACATTTGTGAGACGCAGAACAACTGAAAAGATGCTGGAAAGAGTGCCTGACGCCATCTGTCTGGCCAGCGCAGTCACCAGATCTCAACCCCATAGAGCTGTTGTGGGAGCAGCTTGACCGTATGGTATGCAAGAAGTGCCCATCAAGCCAATCCAACTTGTGGGAGGGCCTTCTGGAAGTATGGGGTGAAATTTCTCCCGATTACCTCAGCAAATTAACCGCTAGAATGCCAAAGGTCTGCAATGCTGTAATTGCTGCAAATGGAGCATTCTTTGACGAAAGCAAAGTTTGAAGGAGAAAATTATTATTTCAAATAAAAATCATTATTTCTAACCTTGTCAATGTCTTGACTATATTTTCTAGTCATTTTGCAACTCATTTGATAAATATAAGTGTGAGTTTTCATGGAAAACACAAAATTGTCTGGGTGACCCCAAACTTTTGAACGGTCGTGTATTTCGGCCGCAAGTCCTAGCATCATAGTTCTGTACGATTCTAGGAGTTAAAGTACGGGACAGTAGTTCCACGGAGAGGCAGGGACTCCTAGCATCGTACATAACTATGATGCTAGGAGCCTGGCTCCCTGCAGTGTGTTCGGTCCGGGACTTGCGGCCGAAATACGTTCCGTCCTTTGCGGACCGAACATGCTTGCGTGAATCCGGCCTAAGTTTAGTTGTGGCACATTTGAGCGTGCGCGGGCAACCGTGTCCATGCTAACATTGTCTCTTCACTTGACAGAGACATGCTTGTTCATTGTTTTTTTTGGGGGCAAAATTGTGTTCTTTTCCTCAAAGGGGGAAATAGAATAAATGTCATCTTTAGCCCTAATCAACTCTTAACAATTAGTGACTAGTAAGGGGAAGACTTAATTTTTTCCCACGCGAAGAAGAACTTCTCTAGAACCCTTGGAAAAAGTATGCTAATTAACTCTCCATATGGCAGAAAACTATCTCTAGTGCAATCTCTTAAAGGCAATGTGTCTGCAGTATTAGTGCCTCACCATATAGGGAAGAGCCTTGCAAGCATACCTTTTGTGTCCGTTATGCGAGTTGCATGATTGAGAAACTGATGATTAATTCCCCTGGAGCTGTGGTTGCAAGTGTCAATCTTTGAATGACGGCTCTAGGAGACCGCTAAAACAGTCCCTTAGAGCAGCGTTCTTTGAGGAGTATCAAGAAGCACTTGTACATCAAGTAGTCACGATTCCCACCGACAGGAGATGTCCGGGGGAAAGAAGGATGTCAACATGCCCTATCCTTTGTTCTCAGTCAAGCATGCATGTGTATAGGGGGAGGGAGCGTCTGGATGAATGGCCGAAAACGAAGGTGTATGGCCACCTTTAGACCCATTCTTCCTTTCTAAGATTGTATCTCAATTCCGTAGAAGTCAAGATATTAGGGTAGATTTATAATGCTTGCTACTCGGTCCTTTCTTGTGGTTTTGGATATATATATTTTTTCTTTACATTTTTGGCGCAAATATTTGTTGCAAACTAAACTAGCTCCGAGGTGGTTTAACCCCTTAATGCCTGAAAAGACTTTAATGACCAAGCCAGATTTGTTAAATCTGGTATGTCTGACTTTATAAGAGAATAACTCTGCTAAAGTTTTGAATATCCAAGTAATTCTGACATTGTTTCTTCGTCACATGTTGTACTTTATTTTAGTGGTAAAAGTAGACTGATACGATTTGCGGAAATTAATTAAAAAATAGAAAAATTGAAGAAATTTTGTAAAAATTATAATTTTCCCCTATTTTTAACTGCAATATGTCACATATGTACATACATACTGTACAATTTTTTTATTAAATATATATTTCCATCGCTTTACTCTAATTTTTTTTTTAGCAATTTAGAAGACTTACAAGTTTAGTAATAATTTTATACATTTTGAAGTACATTTTGTTTTCCTGCACCAAGCCAGGTTTTCAGAGGCTCGTAGGTGTCAGAATGGTGGAAACCCCCACAAGTGACACCATTTTGAAAACTACACCCCTTAAGGTATTTATCTAGGGGTGTAGTGAGTATTTTGACCCCACAGTTTTTTTGTAAGAATTCATGCAAAGCAGGCGTAAAAAAATATAATTTCACTTTTTTCATAAAAGTATCACTTTGAAGACCGATTTCTTTGTAAAGCGACCATGAGAATGAAGAAACACACCCCAAAATCTATCACCCTGTTTCTCCTGTTTTAAAAAATGCCCCCATTGTGACCCTAATGCGTTGCCTGGACACACGGCAGGGCCCGAAAGGGAGGGAGCACCCGAAGACTTTCAGGACACACAATTTGCTTGAAAATGTTTCAGGTCCCATTACACGTTTATAGAGGCACTGAGCTGCCAAAAAGATAGAAACTCCCCATAAATTACCCCATTTTGAAAACTAGACCCCTTAAGGTATTCATCTAGGTGTGTACTAAATATTTTGACACCACAGTTTTCGCAGGAATTAATGCAAAGTAGGTGGAAAGAAAATTTTATTTCACTTTTTTTCACAAATGTGTCATTTTAAGGTCAGATTTCTTGTACAGAGGACATGAGAATAAGGAAATACACCAGAAAATGTATCACCCTGTTTCTCCTGTGTTTAAAAATATCCCCATTGTGGCCCTAATGTGTTTCCTGGACACACGGCAGCACCCAAAAGGAAGGGAGCACCCGGAGGCTTTCAGGACACACATTTTGCTTGAAAATGGGAGGATTTTACTTTTCTAGATTGAGAAATATATGTCCCTAACAGTTTCTACACCCTATGACTATGTCGTGCTAAGAAAGCAGCTGTCCTGAAATCATGTCAGTCCATAGACATTATGTATATCAACCCGCTCTGATATATAGTAAGTTAGAGTGGGAAAATGTATTAAACTGTTGGCGGAAAAAGGCAATATATCCAAAAAAAAAGGATGAAGAATGTATCCAGCTATGTGGAAAACTAGAGCATGTTCACAGGATGAAAGAAAATTTGTAGGGCTGTAATGACTTTATTATTCAAAGTGACTGGTCATACAACGTCTCTTTAGCTCCATCAATCCCTATATAAGGGACGAATGTGCCAAGTGACGCGGTACGCCATAACAAGCCCCTGCCCGGCAAGGTAGGAACCGCCATGTGCACAAAACAACCAATCACCTGTAGAATATATAAAGGGGCAGTGTCCCACACCGTATGTATAGATACAGTAAAGGACCACTACTCCCCAAATTAATGTCGCTATTTCTAGAAGTATTGTCGGGTGTAAGAGCTCCACCAAAAACCCGAACAAAACTGTAATAAAGCCCATAGTGTATTGATAAGGAACAGCTCGCTTATTAGAAATCCTCAGAATAAAAAGAAAAAATTATGCCGTATCCCCAGTCAGTAACAGCTATTTATGGCAGGACATAGTCATAACGGAAAAGGAAATAAAAAGCTTTCAGGGCACAATTTTATCGTGAATGAATTTCAGGGCCTTATTCCACTTTATATAACTGGGTTATATCCCAAAATGACTCAATCTAGAAAAGTATATTTCCCTCCCTCCCTCCCAAAAAAAGTGATTAAAAAAAAGAAATCTCTAAAAGAACCCTAAATTTTGGCATCTCCTAAATATACAGCGAAGCTGCTTCCCTAAAAAAAAAAAAAGAAGAGGTGTACAGAAAAATAAAATCCTAAATAAATCCTGCATTTTAACTTTTATAAGCTCACAAAAAATGTTTTTCAACAAGTCGGCGTACATCCTCTGACTCATGGACTACTCTCTGGTCTGCAGATTGAAATAGGAGATCTTCAATCACTTTCTCCTGAAATTCAAAGAATGTCGCCCTGCCCGCTGATTTTTTGTACAGGACAAATGCATTGTGCATTGCAACCTGGATGAGGTATATTGCCACTTTCTTATACCACGTTCTGGTTTTCCTTTTAACCAGATAAGGTTGTAACATCTGGTCGCACAAATCTACCCCACCCATGAATTTGTTATAGCCGATGACACACACAGGCTTTTGTCTATCTGCAGTAGCCCCACGTTCTCTAACAGTTGCTGTTGCACTTGTATGGATAGTGCTGATCATGTAGACGTCCTTGCGGTCACGAAATTTTAAAGCCAGCATCTTCTCAATTCGAAAAGTGCATGACTCCCCCTTTCGTAGTTTTTTATCCACAAGTTGACGTGGGAAACCTTTGCGATTCCTGCGTATTGTGCCACAGGCTCCTTTGTTGGCACAATGAAGGGCGCTAAACAATGGCACACTGGTATAAAAACTGTCTGTGTATACATGATACCCCTTGTGTAGGAAAGGGCCAATTAAATCCCACACAATCTTACCAGTGGTACCAATATTTGGAAGGCACCCTGGTGGATTAAATTCACTGTCTTTACCCTCGTAGATCTTAAATGCACATGTGTAGCCAGTAGTGCTTTCACATAACTTGTAGATCTTTACCCCGTATTTTGCACTTTTTGAGGGTATGAATTGGCGGAATGAGAGACGACCTTTGAAATTCATTAGCGATTCATCCACTGCTAAATTTTGTTCAGGGGTATATGCTCCTAAAAAGGAGGAATTAAGAAAATTTAGCAAAGGCCTTAATTTATACAGCCGGTCACGGCTTCTGTCGCTGGAAGGGGGTGCCTGTAGGTTGTCACTAAAGTGGAGAAATCGCATAAGTATTTCGTACCTGCTGCGTGACATAATGCCAGAAAAAATGGGGGTGGCATGTATAGGGCTTGATGCCCAATATGACCTAATAGAGGTTTTTTTTATAATTCCCATGTTAAGGGTGAGGCCCAGAATTTTTTTTATTTCCATTGCATTTGTGGGATTCCACAGCCTGGCATGAGGTGAGGAAGGCTTATTTGCAATGTACTGCCTGGCATACAAATTTGTTTCCTGCACAAAATGTTCCAAAACTTGGTCCGTAATAAAAATATTAAAATAATTTAGTGGTGAAAAATTACTGACATTGGGACTTATGCCAGGAGTAGCAATAAAGTCATTTATGGTGGGAGAAAATAAACTTGTGGGTTCCCACACTAAATCGGTTTGGTGGGGTTGTGCAATTTCAGGGGCTGCACTTTGAACGGACGTTGTGGCAACTGCACCGTCTCCCATATCACTGGTGCTGGGTCTCATATCCATAGAATCCCTTGAAGCGACACTTTCGCTGTCGCTTTCAAGTAAAAGCTCAACTTCAGATGCAGAATCCGTATCTGAGCATAGCATCTGATAGGCTTCCTCAACGCTGTATCTTCTGGCAGCCATAATGATAATACAGTCTAAACCGCAAATAATAAATGGAACTAGCGGTTTCAATTTTTTTATCAACTAATCAACTAAGAACACTAAAGGAATGAAACTTTTTTTTAATTTTTTAATTTTTTTTTTGACTTTTTTTTTTTCAAACCTAAACCTAAACCCTACGCCTAACACAAACGGTAAACCCAAGCCCAGAACAGCACCCTACGCCGTCTAACAGCATACCCTAAAAAGAAAGTAGTTTATAGTACGATTCTTAGTATATACAGTAAATATATTTATATTTATATATATATATGTATATACTATATACTATAAAATACTGAAAAAATGGTTGTTTTTTTTTTAAACTGTGTGTGAGGAACAAGTGATTTTGTGAGGGGACACTGACACACTTGTATCTGTTTCTCTCCACAGCTAGAACAGAGTGAGGAGAAACAGATACATGTTTTTACTTTTATTTTACAGTAGTGTTCACTATGATTGGATCTCATAGTGAACACAAAAGATCAGGAACCAATACTATTGGCTCCTGATCACTGCTCTAAGAACAGCTCGTTCTTAGAGCAGAAGCTGTCATTTAGACACTCCCGGCGGCTCTGTACACAGTAACAGCATGTGACCACTGTGATTGGCTGTCACAGCGGTCACATGCTGTTACGACGAAATCGGCAGGTCCTGATGGCTGCACTAAGAACCGGACCTGTTACTTACAGCCGGTTCTTAGTGCAGACTTCATCAGGGTCCCGCTAAACCCCCTCTACTACAGCGACGCCAAAAGGCGTCGTTGTAGACTGAGTGCATGCACCGCCTGACGTCAAAAGACGGTGGGCGGTCGTTAAGGGGTTAAAACTAGACTAGTGTCTAACGATGCATCAGATTTATCATACAGCATGTGCCACTGTAATAAATGTATGTTTTTACACTGCTTGCCTCAATGCACGCTTTCTAACTATTACACCATATTAGTAAATACCTACCTTTTTTTTCATAATCCTAGGAATAATCCACCTGTTATCTATCACATCTAAGTTATGAATTTAGATATGATCGATAACCGCTCGATTCTGCATGTCAGAGACCTGCAGGACCCGCTGACACTAAACCCATCAGCAGGGCAGATTTTAGCTTTTCTGATGCCTGAGGCGAAAATTGAAATGGCGCACCCCAGATTTTGATTGACACCCCCCTGGCTGTTCTACATCGCTAGTAGCCTCCTCCAACTCTTGCAGATGCGCCATTGACTTGTACTACCCTGGCACGCGTGGTGCAGCCATGCAGAATACACCTAGCTGAGAAAGACCCTGGCACATCTGAGAAAGTTAGAGGAGACTGGTAGTGCTGTATAACAGCCAGGGGGATGTCAATCAAGCATGGAAAGGTGGGTTTTGAGGTAGGACTATGTGACGCTTCAGGATAGTGGCACCGACCCATGATCCTCTGAATAATTAGCATATAGTGTGTGTCATTTTAAAAGTTGAATTTATAGATTTTGCTGCATCTGAAAAAAACATACAGGGGAACGTTTGGAAATATTGTCAGGTCATGTATTACTGCATGGTGGCTAGGCCATTGCCGTTTCACGGCGGCCCAGTCTAAGTCCTGCACGGGTGACCTGTGCAGGCTGGAGTGGGTGTTGGGCTGTCTGATGACAGCCAGGCTCCTGCTCCAATGGCCGCAATCGAAGTTTACTTAAATCGTGGCTGTTTAACCAGTAACATGCTGAGGTCAATAGCGACCGCAGCATTTAAATCATTTGCAGAGGGATGGAGCTCCATCTATCACCCATCGGTGGCCCGCAAATGCAATCGCAGGCCTCCGATGGGGTGCCATGGCAGCCGGGGGCCTGATAAAGGCCCCCAGGTCTGCCCTGAGTATATGCCTATCCTTAAGTCCCATAGGACATGCCTATCAAGAAGTCCCATGTACTCCAAAACAGTACCAATGAAAACAACGTCTCGTCCCGCAAAAAACAAGCCCATATATCACTACATTGACGGAAAAAGAAAAAAAATTACAGTTCTTGGAAGGCGATGATGCAAAAACAAATTATTTTAGTTCAAAAGTTTTTATCGTGCAAAAGTGGTAAAAACAAAAAACCTCCTACATATGTGGTATTGTAATCATACCGACCCATGGAATAAATGTAATGTGTTATTTACGTTGCACAGTGAATGGCGTGAAATTGAAATGCATAGAACAATGGTGGATTTTCAGGTTTTTTTTTTTCTATTCCCCCCCCCCAAAAAAAAGTTTATATAAGTTCATAAAAAAATATATATGTACCCCAAAATGGTGCCATTAAAAGTATAACTAATCCCACAAAAACAGGACCTTATACAGCTATGTCGACGGAAAAATAAAAAAGTTATAGCTCTTTGAATGCAACTATAGAAAAACGGAAAAAAATAATTGTTTGGTCATTAGTGCCTAAAATAGGCTGGTCACTAAGGGGTTAAATATAAAATTAATTGAAAACAAAATCTGCCCTGTAATTTTATTATTCTAAATATATCCTATATAATTACAACCCCAGAACCAAGCTCCGTACATATATACAGCCCCAGAACCAAGCGCAGTACATATATACAGAACCAGAACAAGCTCAGTACATAAATACAACATCAGAACCAAGCTCAGCACATATATACAATACCAGAACAAAGCTCAGTACATAAATACAGCACCAGAACCAAGCTCAGTACATATATACATCACCAGAACAAAGATCCGTACGTATATACAGCACCAGCACAAATACAGCTCAATTTAGTGTAATCTCTGCCATATTGGTTTGTACGGCACAAAATTAGTTGCTGTTTAAAAAAATAAAAAAAACTATCATCTCGCTGCAGATCACACAGTGACTACAGTACTGAATGGAGGCATAATAAACATTTATATTAAGTCACTCACCGGTGACTATCTCAGATTCTAGTTGTTCTTTTTCTCCTCCATCTGGTCCTGACCTCTATGATGACTTCTCCTGGCCGCAGCCCATTTCTGCAGTTTGCAGCTCAGATGTCTTCAGCGTCTCACTTTTCAAACATTTCTGCACCTATAAATGAAGATAAAAGTCTCATGATGCCATACACTACGCCCTAAATATAATAGTACCATACACTGCACATCTAATTATAATAGCGCCATACACTGTGTCCCGCACACACAGTGCTCCCTGTAGACAGTGCCCCCCACCATAGATAGTGCACTACATGGATCCCCCAGTAGATAGAGCCCCACATATAGCTCTCCCTGTAGATGGTGCCCCACATATAGCTCTCCCTGTAGATGGTGCCCCACGTATAGCTCTCCCTGTAGATGGTGCCCCACATATAGCTCTCCCTGTAGATTGTGCCCCACGTATAGCTCTCCCTGTAGATGGTGCCCCAGGTATAGCTCTCCCTGTAGATGGTGCCTCACATATAGCTCTCCCTGTAGATAGTGCCCTACATATAGCCCCGCTGTATATAGTGTCCCACATATAGCCCCCCTGTAGATAGTGCCCCACATATAGCCCCCCTGAAAATAGTGCCTCACATATAGCCCCCCTGTATATAGTGCCCCACATATAGTCCCCCTGTATATAGTGCCTCACATATAGCCCCCCTGTATATAGTGCCTCACATAGCCCACAGTATATAGTTCCCTATATATAGCCCCCACTGTCTGTAGATAGTTCTCTACATATAGCCCCCTCTATAGATTTTGCCAAACATATAGCCCTATAGATAATGCGACGCACACTTTTTAAAGAAAAAAACAACTTTACATACTCACCTTGATCCAGTTCCCGCACCGTCCTGTATCAATGCAGACCTGTTCTCTTCTGAGCAGGTCTGCTGGGGCTGAATGATGCAAGCGACACGATGACGTCATGGCGCCGCTTGCATCGTTGAAAGGCGCTGATTGGCAGGGCAGAAGTCTTGCCCCGCCAATAAGCGCCGGTAGTGTAGTTGAAAGGCGCTTATTGGCAGGGCAGAATGACTTGCCCCGCCAATCAGTGCCTCATCGCGTCGTTGAAAGGTGCTCATTGGCAGGGCAGAATGACTTGCCCCACCAATCAGCGCCTTTCAGCAACGGAAGCGGCACACGTCATTGAAAGGCGCAGATTGGCGGGGCAAGTCATTCTGTCCTGCCAATCAGCGTTATTGTAAGGTGCTGAATGGTCAGGCACGGAACATGCTCCGCCATTTAGCGCTTTTGCATGTATTTGTATCTGTGTCATATAGACACAAGTACAATTGGTGAAGGAGGGGGTGGCGGAAGCTGGTTTCAGTGGCGCCGCCGCTCCCTCAGAGAGGCAGCAGGCCGCCGCCTGAGATGAGATGCTCATCTCGCCTCATGGAGGGTGCGGCCCTGCCCGTCAGTGCCGCTGACCTGATGGCTACAGGTTTCAGCGCTAGATACAACTGCTCTATATAAAGGATACAAAGCAGCTGTATCTCAAAAAGTTAAAATGATTTTTAATGAAAAGTAATTCAAAAGTGTACATAGGCTTTAAGAGAACTGTTCTTGTCTATCTTCAGACCTCTGAGGCATGGAGAATTCATATACTCATTCAATACCAGAAAAAGAACAAGGTAAGGCCCCATGCACACGATCGTATTTTTGTCCACCCGTAAATACTGGCGTAAATACGGGTCCTTGGTCACACATATTCAACCCGTATTGCACCAGTATTTACGGACCCGTGCCGGTAAATACGGGTCCGGTGTCACCCGTATTCCACCCGTATTTATGGGCACGTTTTCGCTGCAAAATTACACTACAGTAATCGGCAGCCCTTCTCTCTATCAGTGCAGGATAGAGAGAAGGGACAGCCCTTTCCGTAATAAAAGTAAAATAAATTCATACTTACCCGGCCGTTGTCTTGGTGACGCGTTCCTTTCTTGAGATTCAGTCCGTCCTCCCTGGATGACGCGCAGTCCATGTGACCACTGCAGCCAGTGATTGGCCTGTGATTGGCTGCAGCGGTCACATGGACTGTAACGTCATACCAGGAGGCCGGACTGGAGGAAGAAGCAGGGAGTTCTGGGTAAGTATGAACGTCTTTTTTATTTTTACAGCTTTATCTATATTGTGATCGGTAGCCACTGTCCCTGGTGCTGAAATAGTTACTGCCGATCGTTTAACTCTTTCAGCACCTTGGACAGTGACTATACACTGACGTCGCCTAGCAATGCTCCCGTAATTACGGTTGCACACACGTAGTCACCCGTAATTACGGGAGCCCCATAGACTTCTATGGGCCTGCCCGTGCAGTAATTACGGCCTGAAATAGGACATGTTCTGTATTTTTCAATGGCACGGGCACCTTCCCGTAAGCATACGGGGAGGTACCCGTGGTCAATAGAAGTCTATGGGCCCGTAATTAAAGAGGTTATGAAGAAAAAACAAGTGGTGGTGGGGACGGGGATAGAATACAATAACAAAAGAAACATTACTTACCCTTTAAATCCAGCGCCGCCGCTTCGATGATCCCCTCCAGTCTTCGTTTACTGAGCTGTGTAAACACACGTGACTGCTGAAGAATATCACTTGCCTCAGCAGTGGCTGCAGCGGTCATTTGTGTCGACATGACGTATTCGTCGTTGCAGCTCAGTAAGCAAAGAATGGTGGGGATCAACGGACCAGCGGTGGGGGAATTAAAAGGTAAGTAATGCTACTTTTATTATTTTGATGCCATATCTCCCACCTCACCTTGACCGTTTTTTTCTTGAAACTGGACAATCACCTTTAATTATAGCTACGTACCTACTCACTCTGGGTGTCTGATCAAACCTATCTGAATGCGGCCGCTGTTCAGACACTCAGAGATGGCAAGGGGGAGAAGGGAGATATATATTCGAGCAACAGCCAAGCCTCAGAGAGGAAGCAGTGCCCCCCCCCCCAAGAAAAGAACCCACCAGCCTAGCACTCGTTTGTTCACCTTATAAACCGCAACAGTGGGGCCGATTTAAACACCTCATTGCATAAGAGAAAAAGAGAATGACACAGCTGAGCCAACAAGCAGCCAGTGGACCTGGCATACAGCAGCTGCTCCACAGCGACACTCTCTTTATTGCTGTCTACACTAAAACAACAACCTCCAGTAGCTGCAGGGAAATTAGGGTCTGTTCACATCTGCATTGGAGTCTCTGTCACAGTTTTTGTCAGTACTTACGTGAAACATAGAGCTACATGCTGCGTTATTTTTCCCGTTAAAATGATGGACGCCATGCCAATGTACCCAATTGTAAGTCAATGTCCTACGTTTGAGTGATCAAAAATAGATATTGGGATGCACTCCTCAATCAATTGGCGTGGTGCTAGTAAGGTAGGGACGAGAATCCCACAATATTGGAAATATATAACCCCAGCACACACAGAGGTACGCAAAAGATCCAGATGCAAACAAATGTAAGTTTTATTGCAACAAAAGATGGTAAAGTTGAGGTGGAAAGCGAGTTGGTAAAGACGTTTCGGCCGAACCTCGGCCTTTGTCACGGTCGCTGTAAGACGGATATCACTGGTATGGGTTGTCCGCCGGATACACACAGGGAATATCCGGCGGACAACCCATACCAGTGATATCCGTCTTACAGCGACCGTGACAAAGGCCGAGGTTCGGCCGAAACGTCTTTACCAAGTCGCTTTCCACCTCAACTTTACCATCTTTTGTTGCAATAAAACTTAAATTTGTTTGCATCTGGATCTTTTGCGTACCTCTGTGTGTGCTGGGGTTATATATTTCCTACGTTTGAGTGACGCATGTGCTGCATGTGCTGCATGTGCCTTAGTTGTAAGCAGGGCTGCACCGTCCATGAGGCGAGATGAGCTTCCTGCCTTAGGTGTTGGCGGCGCACCAATGAAACCAGCCGCCGTCACCCCCTCCTGCTCTATAATGGTATCTGTTTCTATGGATGCAGATACAATTACATGCATAAGTGCTGAATGGCAGGGCACGGAACGTGCCCTGCTATTCAGAGCCTTTCCATGGTGCAGGCGTTGTTATGACGACATCGCGCCACTTGTATCATTTAAAAAAGGCACTGAGTGGATGGGCAAGTCATTCTGCCTTGCCAATCAGCGTCTTTTAACAACGCAAGCAGCGCGATGATGTCATTGCTGCTTGCATCATTCAGCCCGAGCAGACCTGCTCAGAAGAGAGCAGGCCTGCATTCCAAGAGGACGGTGCGGGAACGGGATCAGGTGACTATGCAAAAGATATGTGGGGCACTGACTACAGGGAGCTTTATGTGGGGCACTGTCTACAGGGAACTCTATAAGAGTGGCTCTATGTGGAGCACTATCTACAGGGGGCAGTGTGCGTGCGTGCGTGCGTGCGTGCATGTGTGTGTGTGTGTGTGTGAAGAAAAGACAAAAAGAACAACTAGAATCTGAGAAGACGTCACCTGTGAGTATGGCTCAGAAGGGAAGGAGCGCCATTTGACTTTTGGAGTGCAGATTTTGCTGGACTGGTTTCTGGGCGCTACGTTGCATTTGCAAAGCCCCTGAGGGACCAAAACAGTGGAAACCCCCCAGAAGTGACCACATTTTGGAAACTACACCCCTCAAGGTATTCACCTAGGGGTGTAGTGAGCATGTTAACCCCGCAGGTGTTTTCCAGAAATTTCGTGTGCACTCGATGTTGCAGAGTGAAAATGGGAATTTTCCATAGATATGCCAATATGTGGTGCCCAGCTTGTGCCACCATGAAAAAAAACACCCTACATGTGGCCCTAATATTTTGCCTGGACGATCGACAGGGCTCAGGAGTGAAAGAGTACTGTGTGAAATTGAGGCCTAATTTGGCGATTTACAAAGTATTGGTTCACAATTGCAGAGGCTCTGATGTGAAATAATAAAAGAAACCCCTGAGAAGTGACGCCATTTTGTAAACTACACCCCTCAAGGCATTTATTAAGGGGTGTAGTGAGCATTTTCACCCCACAGGTCTTTTCCATATTTGATTGCGCTGCGGATGCTGCAAAGTAAAAATAGCAATTTTTCCCTAGATTTGCCATTTAAGTGGCAAATATGTCGTGCCCAGCTTGTGCCACCGGAGACACACACCCCACAAATTGTTAAAAGTGTTCTCCCTGGTTTGGCGATGCCATATATGTGGAAGTAAACTGCTGTTTGGGCACGCTGTAGGGAGGGAGCGCCATTTTGGCTTTTGGAGCGTGGATTTTGCTTGGTAGTAGTTTTGTTTGGAGTTTTACTGGTATGTTAGTCTATAATATGGGGGTACATGTAAGCTGGGCAGAGTACATCAGGGGCATAGTCAGTTGGTATAATAATGGGGTAAAATAATCCCTAGATATTTGTTACGCTGTGAAGCAATCCTTTATGCACAGGCCAGTGTCACACTAATAAATTATGTTATTTCTTACCCCCTTTTGGTCCACACTCCGCAACTTTGCAGTTTAGGGAATTTTGCTGGGAAGTGTTGTCCTGTTATAATACTGCCACCCTCCCTTCCAGCAGATATGTTTGGGCCCTCCCCTTCCTGGTTCCCTAATTTTAGGGCCTTGATAAATTGCCTCTTGAAACAGAAGAAATGTTCCCCTCTGACCTGCACAACTGCATATTTTTTTATTTCCTGACTTATTGGAGCCTTAACTAATTTTATTTTTTCATAGATGTAGTGGGATGAGGGCTGTTTTTTTGCGGGACGAGCTGTAGTTATTATTGGTACCATTTTGGGTTACATGCGACTTTTTGATCACTTTTTATCCTATTTTTTGGGAGGCAAAGTGACCAAAAAATAGCAATTCTGGCATAGTTTTTAAAGTTTTTTTTATATAGCGTTCACCACGCATCATAAATGACATGTTAACTTTATTCTGCGGGTCAGTATGATTCCGGCGATACCAAATTTATAGCACTTTTTTATGTTTTACAACTTTTTGCACAATAAAATTACTTTTGTAAAAAGAGTGTATTTTTTTCTATCGCCATGTTGTAAAAGCCGTAACTTTTAAATGTTTTTTGCGAGATGAGCTACAGTTTTTATAGGTACCATTTTTGGATACATGTGACTTTTTGATCACTTTGTATTTACATTTTTGGAAGACAAAATGACCCAAAAACATCAATTCTGGCAAAGATTTTTTTTTTTTTTTTTTTACGGCGTTCACTGCGCAGGATAAATAACATAATGTTTTTATAGTTCAGGTCATTACAGATGCGGCGATATCAAATATGTATGGTTTATTTTTTTTTTTCAATAATAAAGGACTTGACAAGGGAAAAAGGGCGATTGTGTTTTATTTTATTACTGTAAACTTTTATTTTATTTTTTACAACTTTTATTTTTATTTTTTTTACACTTTTATTTAGTCCCACTAGGAGACTTGAAGGTCCAACTGTTTGATTGCTGTTCTAATACATTGCACTACCTATGTAGTGCAATCTATTAGAACTGTCAGTTGTTCGCTGATAGCAAGTCGATCAGGCTCCGCCTCCGGGCAAGGGCCTAATCGGTTTCCATAATGACAGACCAGGGGGCCATCGTTAGGTCTCCTGTTGCCACATAGTAGCAGTTGGTAGCCCTGCCCTTGCCACAAACCGCTAAGATTTTCTACAAATCACCAAGAGGCAGCCATCTTGCCGTTGGTACCGGAAGTCTTTTAGGCCCCGCCGTCGAGCGGGGCATAGGAGGCCCCCGTTGCTGGCAGACCGAGAGGCCAGTGTAGCGTCCATGGCCGCGGGCCGTCGGGTTCTCTCACCTCCCGACGCCCGCAGCCCGCAGCCATGGATCCGTGAGCGCTGGTCCCCGTCTCCCTCCTAGGAGACGCCAGCGCTCACTTCCGCTCCGTTCGGCTGTGTCCCGTAGGGTGTGCGCGGCCTTCTAATAGACCAGGAAATCGTGGCAGTTGATGATGATGACGATTTCCTATTTGCTATTTCCTATTTTGGCCCTTTAAGGCCGGGTGCGAGCGTGCGCGCGCACCCTACGGGACACAGCCGAACGGAGCGGAAGTGAGCGCTGGCGTCTCCTAGGAGGGAGACGGGGACCAGCGCTCACGGATCCATGACTGCGGGCGTCGGGAGGTGAGAGAATCCGACGGCCCGCGGCCATGGACGCTACAGTATCCCCCCTCTTGCCTCTTCACATCGTG
Source organism: Rhinoderma darwinii (assembly GCF_050947455.1). Lineage (NCBI taxonomy): Eukaryota > Metazoa > Chordata > Amphibia > Anura > Rhinodermatidae > Rhinoderma > Rhinoderma darwinii. The sequence continues at coordinate 294,666,388 of NC_134687.1, read as the reverse complement.
TCAGATCGGGGTGTTCAGTTTACGTCAAAGTTCTGGAGAGCCCTCTGTAAACTCCTGGATGTGAGTTTGGACTTTTCCTCAGCCTATCACCCCCAGTCCAATGGGCAAGTTGAAAGGATCAACCAGATCATGGAGAATTATCTCCGCCACTTCATCTCTTCACAGCACGATAACTGGGTACAGCTTCTTCCATGGGCCGAGTTTTCATACAACAACCACACAAGTGAGTCCACCACCTCCACTCCGTTTCACATCGTGTACAGTCAACATCTCAGAGTCCCTCTTCCTGTGTCGACTTCATCTCAGGTACCCGCTGCTGACTCTGCATATGGGGACTTCCTGCAAATCTAGCAACAGACCCGGTCCTCTATTTTGCTGGCGGTAGATCGCATGAAGCGAAAGGCGGATACTAGGTGAAGAGAGCCGCCTCAGTATCTTCCAGGGACTAAAGTTTGGCTGTCCTCTCGGAACATTCGCTTGAGGGTGCCTTCATACAAGTTTGCTCCCAGGTTCCTTGGTCCCTTCGAGATCCTGCAACAAATTAACCCTGTTTCCTATAAGCTGCGGCTGCCCCCTACCCTCAGAATCCCTAACTCCTTCCATGTGTCCCTCCTGAAACCAGTGGTCCTGAACCGCTACAGCAAGACCTCTAGTTCCACAGTTGCTTCCAGCGGTCCTTCTGATGTATTCGAGGTAAAGGAGATCCTGGACCGCAAGAGGGTTGGAGGAAGGACTTTCTATCTGGTGGACTGGAGAGGGTTTGGTCCTGAGGAGAGGTCCTGGGAGCCAGAAGAGAACCTCAGCGCTCCTGCTCTTATTAAAAAATTCTTCTCTCGCTCTGGTCCCAAGAAGAGGGGGCGTAAGAAGGGGGATACTGTAGCGTCCATGGCCGCGGGCCGTCGGGTTCTCTCACCTCCCGATGCCCGCAGCCATGGATCCGTTAGCGCTGGTCCCCGTCTACCTCCTAGGAGACACCAGCGCTCACGTCAGCTCCGTTCGGCTGTGTCCCGTACGGTGCGAGCGCACGCTCGCGCCTGGTCTTAAAGGGCCAGCGCGCGCAAATAGGAAATCGTCATCATCCTCAACTGCCATGATTTCCTGGTCTATAAGAAGGCCCCTGGCCTTCTAATCCTTGCCTGAGCGTTGTTAGTTTTCCCAGTCTGTCTTGCAAATGGTCCCTTAGTGTTTCCCGTTCCTATTGTTACCTGTGCCTTGTTACCCGTTCCTGTTTCCCGTGCTGTGCCTTTGTATCGAGTCGTGCCACATCCTGTGTCATCTGCCACGTCCGGAGGAATCCGCCACGTCCTGTGTCATCTGCCACGTCCGGAGGAATCCGCCACGTCCTGTGTCATCTGCCACATCCGGAGGAATCCGCCATGTCCTGTGTCATCTGCAACACCGGGGGAATCCGCCAAGTCTGGCGCAACTTGCGGCTCCTGTGTCATCCACCACGTTTGGCGCCATCTGCTGCACCCATCTCATCTGTGCCAGAGCTGCGGCCTCCATCTGGACTATTCAGGTACCCTTGTGCGGGACATTGTATTTCTGGGGTGTCCTGTTGTTTGGCCAGCTGCGGCGGGACAGCCTAGTGGGTCCACTAACCCGCTCCGTGACAGCCAGTATTAGGCCTCCGGTTGCCATTGTAGCTACCGTCAACCCAGCGATCACGTTGCTGGGGTGCCGGGGGCTAAAAACCCGTCAGATGCAGCGATCTCTTTTGAATGCAGGATCTGAGGGGTTAATTGGTCGGATCGGAGGCTAGCTCCGGTCCTGGCCGTTACAACTGGGTGTCAGCTGTAACATACAGCTGGCACCCGGCGATGATGGTGCGGGCTCAGCTCCGTAGCCCGCACTATCACCGAGATGTAATGGTACTGTGCTTTTCGGGAACCCCTGCCCGACAGCGCCGTATATATACGGCGGATGATGGGAAGATGTTAAAGACAATGTTCAATGTTTTTGTATAGCTGAAGGGTGTGTCCGCAAATGTGCAAACACATTTAATGGACAGCAGGTGGGCCTGTGTGCTTTAAGATGCCAGAGCTGATTTTATGTCCCAGTCCAGCCCTGGCTGTCATGATTGGACTGAATGGAGAATAGGAATTAGTTTCTACCGATCTCCATGAGTTCATTGTGACAGTTTTCTTATGTCCCACCCAACTGATAAATGATATACTTGTGAAGGACGTTGTATACAATTGAATCTTTAATAAATGGATGCAGATAAATCCGGTCTAGGTATTGGAAAAACACTGGATGGTGGTTATGGTACGGGCCTTTTAAACTCTCTGTATTCCTGTTGCAACAGAGGTCAAGAGGGCATCCTCCAGTTGTGCTGCAGTTGTGCTGTCATGATGGAAACCGAATTATCGGCAGGAACTAATTCCTGTTTTCTTCTTTGTGTTTGTGTGGTGTATTGAACTTTTTACACTGACAGTGCTCTAAAAAAATATTGCACATCCAAAATTTTGACTTTTTAAAGTTTTACGAGACTAGGTCCAATTATACACCGTGTTCCAAATTATTCTGCACATTGGATTTAAGTGTCATAAACATTTAATTATTAGTTTTTCAATTAAACTCATGGATGGTATTGTGTCTTAGGTCTCTTTGGATCATTGTAATCAATCTCAGACACCTGTGATAATTCGTTTGCCAGGTGTGCCCAATCAAAGGAAATCTACTTAAGAAGGACATTCCACATTATTAAGCAGGCCACAGGTTTCAAGCAATATGGGAAAGAAAAAGGATCTCTCTGCTGCCGAAAAGCGTGAAATAGTGCAATACCTTGGACAAGTTATGAAAACATTGGATATTTCAAGAAAACTAAGGCGTGATCATCGTACTGTGAATAGATTTGTGGCTGATTCAGAGCACAGACGGATTCGTTCAGATAAAGGCATAATGAGGAAGGTTTCTGCCAGACAAATTAATAGGATTAGGAGAGCAGCTGCTAAAATGCCATTGCAAAGCAGCAAACAGGTATTTGAAGCCGCTGGTGCCTCTGGAGTCCTGCGAACTTCAAGGTGTAGGATCCTCCAGATGTTTGTAAGTGTGCATAAAGCTATTACTCGGCCACCCCTAAACAATGCTCACAAGCAGAAACGGTTGCAGTGGGCTCAGAAATACATGAAGACTCATTTTCAAACTGTGTTGTTTACAGATGAGTGCCGTGCAAACCTGGATGGTCCAGATGGATGGAGTAGTGGATGGTTGGTGAATGGCCACCATGTCCCAACAAGGCTGCGACATCAGAAAGGACGCGGCGGAGTCATGTTTTGGGCTGGAATCATGGGGAGAGAGCTGGTAGGCCCCTTTAGGGTCCCTGACGGTGTGAAAATGACCTCTGCAAAGTACGTAGAGTTTATGACTGACCACTTTCTTCCATGGTACAAAAAGAAGAACCGTGCCTTCCGTAGCCAAATTATCTTCATGCATGACAATGCACCATCTCATGCTGCAAAGAATACCTCTGTGTCATTGGGCATAAAAGGAGAAAAACTCATGGTGTGGCCCCCATGTTCCCCTGACCTCAACCCTATTGAGAACCTTTGGAGCATCCTCAAGCAAAATATCTATGAGGGTGGGAGGCAGTTCACATCAAAACAGAAGCTCTGGGAGGCTATTCTGACATCCTGCAAAGATATTCAAGCAGAAACTGTCCAAATACTCACAAATTCAATGGATGCAAGAATTGTGAAGGTGATATCAAAGAAGGGGTCCTATGTTAACATGTAACTTGCCTGTTAAGTTTTTTTTGATTGAAAGAGCTTTTGATTTCTGTAAATATGACCTCCTGATGCTGCAAATTCAACAAATTACCATTTTAGTTCTCTTTACAACCTTTAAAATATTTTGATCTCTGTTGTGCATAATAATTTGAAACAGTGCATTTTGAGTTTTTTACTTCTAAAAAAAAATCTTTTATCATTAGGAGATTTGTTCAATAAAATTTGCATTATACCCCAACGGTTGATGGCTTGAAGATTAGGGCATGTGCACACGACAGCGTCCGTAATTGCTGAAATTACGGGGCTGTTTTCAGGAGAAAACATCCCCGTAATTTCAGCCGTAACGGCATGTGCAGACGCTTGAACGCCGCGTCCATTACGGACGTAATTGCCGCTGCTTTTCATTGGAGTCAATGAATAACGGCTCCAATTACGCCCCAAGAAGTGACAGGTCACTCCTTTGACACGGGCGTCTATTTACGCGCCGTCATTTGACAGCGGCGCGTAAATATACGCCTCGTGTGAACAGACAAACGTCAGCCCATTGCTTTCAATGGGCAGATGTTTGTCAAAGCTTTCAAGCCGCATTTTTCGGACGTAATTCGGGGCAAAAACGCCCGAATTACGTCCGTAATTAGTGTGTGTGAACATACCCTAATACTGACTGTCATTTGCATTGACTATTTTGGAAAATCAGCGAAAAATAACATTTGCATAATAATTTGGAATGCGGTGTATATAGACTTGCTGTGGTTTTTTGCAGTGATTGAAAGTTTATAGACCTTCTGCTTAGTTACTGTTTTTAGATGAAAATTGTGTGTATCTTTAAAGTACATCATTATAGTGATCTGGGACATATGAACAGAAATGTGTGTCAGTTTACTTAACCCCTTAACAACCAGGCCTATTTTGGAATTGAAGGGGTTGTCCAGTCCCTAAAAAATGATGGCCTATCCTCAGGATAGGCCATCAGTAGCTGATGGGACAGGGTCCGACCCCCAGGACCCCCTCCGATCAGCTGTTGTGAAGGGGATGCAGTGCTTGTACGAGCGCTGCTCTTCATTTCTACTTGCTCACTGTGAATCGTCAACACAGAGGTAGCAGCGATTCGCAGATATTGCACCCTCCTTCTCCCATTGAAGTGAATTGGAGAAAAAGGCTGCAATACCTGTGAATCGACACTACATGTGTGTCGACGATTCACAGTGAGCAAGTAGAATGAAAGGGGAAGCGCTCATACGAGTGCTGCACCCCCTTCAAAACAGCAGATGGTCGGGGGTCACAGGAGTCGGGAATTTTTAGGGACTGGACAACCCCTTTAATCACTAAGCATTCTTTTTCGTTTTTTCATTGTCACATTCCAAGAGTCATATTTTTTTTTATTTTTCCGTCAACATAGCCCTATATGGACTTGTTTTTTGGAGAAGTAAAATTTTTTAATGGCATCATTTTTGGGTACATACAGTCCTTAACATTGAAATTACAACACCAAGGAGGAAAAGTTTTGGAATTGTGTAAAACACAGGATCGATAGACATGTTAGTGATATGCAAATGATTTATTCAGAATCGAGTATGAGCGCCACGCGCAAAAATACACGCACTTACACGCCTTGTGATGCTATAAATGAGGTCATTAATGGTTGTCTGAGGAATTTTATGCCACGCTGAATGCACTTGGGCACGCTAATCATCAAGATTGGCTACTGGCCGCTCCCTTTGCAATTGCCGGCCAATGACATCCCAGATGTGCTAAATGAGAGACAAGTCCACAGACGCTGCATACCATGGTAGCACATTTAGGCAACGCAGGCTGCTCACAGTAACACGAGCAACATGCGGCCTGGCACATAAAAAAGACAAGGGATCTTTAACGGCCACAGAGCTCTGTACAGTCGTACGGTGCCATCCAGGAATGGATGTAATTGAAGAAAATGAAAGCGGGGAAAAGGGGGAAAAGCCTGGTATAAAAGGCACTCGGCTCAATTGGTTCACCAATTAAGCAAGAACAATCCTGCTCACAGGCCGTATACAGAGGACAAAATTCGCCTCATGTGGCTATGTAATAAATTGGTGAGCACTATGGTACAAATCAAGTATAAGTCAAGAGTAAGACTGGGTTCACACAACCTATTTTCAGACGTAATGGAGGCGTTTTACGCCTCGAATTACGTCTGAAAAAACGCCTCCAATACGTCGGCAAACATCTGCCCATTACTTTCAATGGGTCTTACGATGTACTGTGCCGACGACCTGTCGTTTTACGCGTTGCTGTCAAAAGACGGCGCGTAAAATTACAGCCTCATCAAAAGAAGTGCAGGACACTTCTTGGGACGTTTTTGGAGCCGTTTTCTCATAGACTCCAATGAAAACAGCTCCAAAAACGGGCGTAAAAAACACAGCGAAAACGCAGTGAAAAACGCCGCGAAAAACGCGAGTTGCTCAAAAAACGTCTGAAAATCAGGGGCTGTTTTCCCTTGAAAACAGCTCCGTATTTTCAGATGTTTTTTGCGCTGTCGTGTGAACATACCCTAATAATCACACAGTAGTTTTAGATAACTGACATAGTACCATAGACATGTTTAGATTGCAATATAAGGACTGGAGAGTCAAATTGGTTCAAATGAACATAATGGACTTGAACATTTGTAGCACACATATTGCAAAATTATGCTGGTTCATAGAGGCTACACAGGCAGAAATGGATCTTGCAATAAACAGAAGAAATTCAGCACATCAAGTAAGTATAAAGTATGGTGTACTTATCCCGCCGGTAATGCACGGCAACCAGGTAGAGATGGCTTTAATACATTCCTCTCGTGGTTAAAAACCACTGTTCAGCAAAGTTCCTTTCAAATGCCGGAAATCAATAACAGCTGAGCAGTGACCGAAAATTCCGTTCAAATGGCAGATAGATGTGCACTCGATGAAAGTGCTTAATACTGAGAGCTCATCTGCATACATTCACAGGTAGGTATGCTATTGTAGCCGATGGATTCCGTTCTCCAGCTGTATCAGAATTGTGTCCAAGTTACATGACAAGCATGGATTCAATCTCTGGACCGGAACAGCAGTTTCCGGTATGTGACGTCACACAGCACGCTTACACGTTTCGTCACTTACGTGACTTCCTCAGATTATTACTCTTGACTTATACTTGATTTGTACCATAGTGCTCACCAATTTATTACATAGCCACATGAGGCGAATTTTGTCCTATGTATACAGCCTTTGAGCAGGATTGTTCTTCCTTAATTGGTGAACCATATTTACACTTACCCGGCCGGGTTTGTGATGTTTGTCTGTCTTGTTTGTTTAAATGTTATTTTTGAAAGATCATAAATTGTAGCTATATATCAATAGATTTGTATTTTCAAAGCCAATTGAGCCGAGTGCCTTTTATACCAGGATTTTCCCCCTTTTCCCCTTTCTCATTTTCTTCAATAACATGCGGCCTGGCTTTGTCCTGTTGAAGAGGGGCTTCTGGGACACTTTGGAGAAATGTCTGTACCACTGGTTCCACAACCAAATCAATGTAACGCATAGCTGTTAGTGTACCTGAAATGAAGACTAGGGGGGTCCGGCTACCGTACATTATACCACTCCACACCATAATCTTGGGAGTAGGACCGGTGTGACGTTCCTTTGTAAAGGCATCTTCATGGCGTTGCCCACGGGGTCTCCAGACCAACAGACAGTTATCATTGCATCAGAGACAAAAGCGGGACTCATCGCTGAAGAGGATAGACCTCCATTCCAGCCTACATTGCCATCTTGCTGTGCACCATGATAGCCTTTGAGAGCAGTGGCATGAAGTCTGGCTCATAGCCCAATGTCGTACAAACGCCTTCTGATGATATGCGTCGACACCTGTTTCCGACCTAGGCTTGGGATGTGATGTCCAATTTCACTTGTAGTACAGAATGGATCACTACGCGACGTTCTTCCAATCAGACGATCTGTCCGTGCAGAGGTTCACCTCCACGCACCTGTTGCTGTCATTCCCCTTCGTTGTTGTTCTCGCAACCTCCGGGACACGTAACGTTGAACAGTGCTGACATCTCGGCATAGGCGTATAGCGATCTGCCAGAGTTTTAAACCATGGTCCTCAGTTCAAGGATTCTGTCCCTCTCAGTTATCGACGAGTGGCGAAACTGGCACGTCAACGAACAGGAGGCATCGCACAATCATCCCACACAACTTGATCTAAATTTTGAGGTTTCATGTGGCTAAAAAACTTTACTTTCAATCTGGCTTTTATGCCTCCCACATGCCACAGATTGGAGCTAGGTGCTTGAAAATGTGATCATTTTCAGATCTCAGCGACACCTGGTACTTACTTGTTTTGCATAACCTTACGGCTTGTCCTTCTTGGTGTTGCAGTTTCAATGTTGGGAGTAAATAATGTATTGATTAACTTTTATTAACTTTTTTTGGGGCGGGAATAAAAAAAAACATCCATACCTGCATTGTTTTTCGCGTTTTAAATTTGCATTATTTATTATGCAGAATTAATAACATGTTACATTTATTCTATGGGTTGGTATGGTTATGGCAATACCAAATATGTATAGGTTTTTTATGTTTTACTACTTTTGAAGAATAAAAACTCTTTTAAACAAAAATAATTTGTTTTTGCATCGCCGCATTTCAAGAGCCGTAACTGTTTTATTTTTCTATCGATGTATGTTATTTACATATAGTGTAACTGTAATAATCACAGTACCTGTGTGTCCGTCACATGACCATAGACAATATTTTATCCACTGGAAGTAAACAATGAATTTTCCTACTGAATAACAACAAACATGGGGAATTAATACAGAAAGTATATTGGAAAATTGTATAACTTTTACTTATAAAAAAAAATTGCATTAAATTGCTGAAACCAGAATATTCCTTTGAGGTTTGGTACTGTTGTGTATTTGGAAGCCCAGGTTTTGGATCTAGGATGGAGGTGGGCAAACATAGGATCTAGAGGTCAGTAGCTGGACAAAAGGTTAAAGGGGTAGGGGGGAAAATGCCAGGGAGGCTAGTCCTGAGCTGGTACATAGCAAATATGGACAAAATGGAGGTAGCTTGTGGCCACCTCTAAATTCCTTCTCCACCTGGAATCAGCAGCATTCTTGACATGGGTGCGGGTCCTCTGGATATGCCATTAATTTCTTAGATGGAAATAACCTTTTAAGAAAATCAAAAATCAATCAACTAAGGAACGCTCATAGTATTGTAGACTGGGACCATGTACTTGTAAATAGGAGTACAGGAGTTTTTAAACATAAATTGCATGAGCCTCTGGTAGCAAAATATCTAGAAATAAGAGTAAACCAATATGGCTAAGGGTATGTTCACATTTGCGTTGAGGACTCTATAGGAGCCTCCATCGTAGATACAGTCGAAAATAGTGACGAAAATAGCATGCGGCCCTATTTTTTCCGGTAAAATGACGGACACCAGGACGGAAACCCGATGGGACTTAAAAGAGTCAATGGTGTTCGTCATGCAATGAATCTGGCACTTCCGTTGTTCTACTACTATGACGCAACAGAATAAACCGAATGCAGATATACACCCCAGACTAAGGAAAGTTCTGAATATAATAAGACAAGAACAAAAAACATTTAAAAACAATGAAGACTGAATGTTCAGAGAAAGCTTTGCAGACTTACAAAGATCTCAATAGGAAATGTAAAAACCAAAATCAAGTTAGCCACAAAAAAACAAATAGGCAGTGTCAGACAGGGGTTCCTAGGGCCAACCAGTAGATTTGATTCTGGGGGCCCAACCTAAAGCTACAAAGAAACATTGCCTGTTCCTTTTTAGGCCTCACAAACTTGCATTTTGGCATTAAATACAGGGTGTCATGTCCATGGCCGCGGGCCGTCAGGCTCATTCACCTCCTGACGGCCGCAGCCATGGGTCTGCGAGCGCTGGCCCCAGTCTCCTCCTCAGGAGACGCCAGCTCTCACTTCCGCTTACCTCGGCCGGGTCCCCTAGGCCAGCGCGCACACCTGAGTTAATGTCAAAATTAGCCCATGAGCACCCTGGACTATAAGAAGGGCTCAGTCCCTTCCTCCCATGCCTGCGTTGTTGTCGTACCCAAAGTTTGTCTAAGCAAATGGTCTCCTAGTGTTTCCCAGTTCCCAATGTTTCCCGTTCCTGCTACCTGTACCTGTATCCCATGCTATCCTGGTCAAGTGCCGTGCTGAGCTGAAGTCATGCTGTGCTGTATACCATGCCTGTCCTGCTACACCACGCCAGACGTCTGCCTGCTGCCTAGTCCCAGCCGAGCCTGTCTTGCTACTGTCTGAGCTGCCACAGGAATACTATACGAACTATAGACTGTGACCTGCGTCCTGTTGGCCAGCTGCCATACCGTCAAGGTGGTATGGCCCAGTGGGTCCACGCACCCAATGTGACAGTACGCTCAGGCCATGGACCCCGCTGGTCAATCCAAGACCAAGATGATGTCACAAGAGATGCGGACGGATATGCTAGACCTCTGGTCTCGACAGGACCAACTCCTCCAGGCCTTGAACATTATCGCACGTCGGCAGGAGGTGCAAGCTGCCGTTCCTCCTACTACACCTCCTGGCAGTGTTGATCCCTGATTTTCTTTGCCATTTCCTGACCGCTATGATGGAGACGCAGGGACCTGTCGTGGATTTTTGAACCAGTGCCAGATCCACTTCAGCCTGTATGCAAAGGCATTTTCATATGATGGTGCAAGGGTTGCTTTCATCATCTCCCTGCTCACAGGCAGGGACCTTGCATGGGCGAATCCTATCTGGGAGAGACAAGGACCAGAGACCCGTGACTTCCAGGGGTTCCTCTGGACATTTTGCACGGTGTTTGAGGAGCCTGGACGAGTCTCGTCTGCAGCCGCCTCCTTGCTGAACCTACGCCAAGGAGACACATAGATTGGCGAGTACACCATCCACTTCCGTAACCTGGTGGGAGAACTGTTGTGGAACAATGAGGCCCTGGTGACTACATTCTGGTAGGGACTGTCTCCTAAGATTAAGGACGAGCTCGCCGCTCAAGATCTACCGTCTACCCTGGATGACCTCATCCTTTTGGCCGCCCAGATTGATATAAGGATTCGAGAACGGCTCCAAGGAGTTCGTTGGGAGGGAGCTCTGCCTAGTCCAGTCCCTACTTTTCAGCAACCTCTGCTGTCCTCAGATGCCGACCCTCCTAAGGAGTCTGTGAGGATGGACCAGTTTAAGCTATATACCCAGGAGAGACAACGCAGACACACCTCGGGACTCTGTCTAAATTGCTGCCTCGGAGGCCATCTTGTGCGTCTGTGTCCCCAAAAACCCCTGAGCCTAGGGTTGGTAGGAGAGACAACCTTGGATAAAGAGAGACTTTCATCTAAATTGTCCATTCCCGTGACCATAATGTCCTGCGAAAAAATGCATCGGGTCTCTGCGTATTTGGACTCTGGATCCGCTGCTAACTTCATTCATAGAGACCTGGTGGATCTTCTAAAATTACCCACTACCCCTCTGTAGAGGCCGTTGATGGTTGCATCTGTAAATGGACTACCTCTGCTTGACCTAGTTGTAGCTGTGACCAAGCCGCTGAGGCTCCAAGTAGGAGCTCTCCACTCCGAGCTTCTCTCGTTCTTTGTCTAGTCCAAGGCTGTTAACCCCGTGCTGCTGGGTCTGCCTTGGCTCCGACTACATGCCCCAGTCCTGGACTGGAACTCTGGAGAGGTTCTCTAGTGGGGTCCCGAGTGTCTCAACCTTTGCCTGGCACGGATTCGTTCGGCTCAGCCTCCTCTGGCTCGGTCATTGACAGGATTGCCTGGACATTATGCTGCATTTTCGGACATCTTCAGCAAGAGAGAGGCGGAGACGCTGCCCCCACACCGGGCGTATGACTGTCCTATCGAGCTGAATCATGGTGCATCCCTTCCCTGTGGTAGGGTATATCCTCTCTCCTTGCCAGAGACTCTGTCCATGTCCACCTATGTTAAAGAGAACTTGGAGAGGGGCTTCATACGGAAGTCTCTTCCCCGGCAGGAGCCAGGTTCTCCTTCGTCAAGGAAAAGGATGGTTCCCTGTGTCCTTGTATCGACTACCGGGGTCTCAACCAGATCACGGTGAAAAATAAGTATCCGTTGCCATTGATCTCAGAACTGTTTGATCGTATACGTGGTGCCAAGATTTTTTCCAAACTAGATCTGCGTGGGGCTTACTACCTAATCCGGATTCGCCGGGGTGACAAATGGAAGACTGCATTTAACACCCGTGATCGACACTATGAATATCTAGTAATGCCCTTCGGCCTGTGTAACACTCCCGCGGTCTTCCAGGAGTTCGTTTATGACATTTTCCGTGACCTCGCGACTTCGCGACCTCGCAAACTGAGTTAATGTCAAAATTAGCCCATGAGCACCCTGGACTATAAGAAGGGCTCAGCCTTTTCCTCCCATAACTGAGCGTTTTTGTCATACCCAAAGTTTGTCTAAGCAAATGGTCTCCCAGTGTTTCCCAGTTGCCAGTGTTTCCCGTTCCGGCTACCTGTACCTGTATCCCGTGCTATCCTGGTCAAGTGCGCTGCTGAGCTGAAGTCGTGCTGTGCTGTATACCATGCCTGTCCTGCTACACCACACCTGACATCTGCCTGCTGCCTAGTCCTAGCCGAGCCTGTCTTGCTACTGTCCGAGCTGCCACAGGTACACTATACAAACTATAGACTGTGACCTGCGTCCTGTTGGCCAGCTGCCATACCGTCAAGGCGGTACGGCCCAGTGGGTCCAAATACTTAACATGACACAGGGTCACTTAAACCACTTAATTTCCCCCTGTTTTCAATTAGTTATTGCTTTCCTCCCACATAAGGAACGCCCGCAATATATTTAGGGTAGGGCAATCGGGCAGCTGAATGTCGGGTGCCCAGCTGTTTGAGACTGCTGAGCACCCAGGAGAGAAGACAGAAGCAGTTTTCACTACTGAGCGGTGTGCATTAAATAGAGGCAGCGGCAGTTCTACTGCCCTTTTTAGTCCTGGTGCAGTAACCTGCAGTCAACACGACACAAGAGGAAGACAACTGTTCATCTGTAACCTCCAGAAGAAGGCACTGTAATTGGAGAGGCTGTTTCCAATAAAGGATATTTAGCTTGGGCAGGAACTGGGTGTGTGAATTGTTTCCAGCCAGTGCATGTGTGGGGAGAACTGTTTCAGTGGGCTGTGTGCAGAGAAGCAGGCCAGTGAGTACCCTGAGTGGTACCGGAGCCGAAGCTCAGGGTATAAGACACCCAGACACTGGGAATCAGAGGATAAGTTAGTGCCAGAGAGTGAAACAGTGGTTGCATCACAGAATGTCTGGAAGCGGCAATCCATACAGAAAAGAGCATCTAGTGTCTGGAGAGCATAACACAAAAGGAGGTAAAGGCAGCAGCCTCCCAGACTATATTGTCTGAGGCTGTTCTGATACAAAGAGGGACTTCCCAAACATTTCAGTATCCTGGTTGTCACTGTTGCTAGTAGTAGTGGTCTGACTAAATATGTATTATAGCTGTTCCTGCTGCACTGTTAAAGTGTTTTTTTTTCTACAGTCACTGCAGTAAAGAAAGCAACAACCAGCTAGTCATTTGTCACCCATCCACCTACACTTAACAATGTGATTACACCGCGTTCCAAATTATTATACAAATGTTATTTTTCGCTGATTTTCCTAAATAGTCGATGCAAATGACAGTCATTATAATCTTCAAGCCATCAACCATTGGCGTATAATTTTATTGAACAAATCTCCTAATGATAACAGATTTTTTTTTAGAAGTAAAAAACTCAAAATGCACTGTTTCAAATTATTATGCACAACAGAGATCAGATTTAAAGGTTGTAAAGAGAACTAAAATGGTAATTTGTTGAATTTGCAGCATCAGGAGGTCATATTTACAGAAATCAAAAGCTCTTTCAATCAAAAAAAACTTAACAGGCCAAGTTACATGTTAACATAGGACCCCTTCTTTGATATAACCTTCACAATTCTTGCATCCATTGAACAGAACCGATAAAAACAAGGGGACATATACAAAAACACCGAAAAAAGGCCATACTTACAAATGGACACAACCAGGTCAGAAACGCTGATGAAAGGGTGAGCAGGTGCTTTAAATAATAATAGCCACTCCCACTAGTCTTGAGGGGAGTGGTGTGTGGCGCATGGGATGTGTAGTAAGAAATAATAAATGAATAGTGTGTGTGCAAGTGAAATACTATAAGTGAAATATAGGGGGCAGTAATGAGTGAAGTGCCTCAATGGAAATAAATGGATAATGGGGTGCAAGTGAGTGAAACATGGAGGGATAGTGTGTACGTCATGAGGCACAACGTGTATAGCCAGGTAGAAGCCTATTTGTGACGCCTTGATAATTCATAGAGCGGGCTACCCTGCTTGCTATGCCAAACAACAACACACCATGCTCTCCCAGCGTCAAAGACCCGGCTGTGTCCAAGAGAATTTGTGAGTATTTGGACAGTTTCTGCTTGAATATCTTTGCAGGATGTCAGAATAGCCTCCCAGAGCTTCTGTTTTGATGTTAACTGCCTCCCACCCTAATAGATATTTTGCTTGAGGATGCTTCAAAGGTTCTCAATAGGGTTGAGGTCAGGGGAACATGGGGGCCACACCATGAGTTTCTCTCCTTTTATGCCCAATGACACAGAGGTATTCTTTGCAGCATGAGATGGTGCATTGTCATGCATGAAGATAATTTTGCTACGCAAGGCACGTGTAAAGGATCTGCCAGACACAGCTTCTGTGTCGACGCCCGTGGTTAATCAGTCTGCACCTGCTCCTAAGTCTGATAGAGTGACTCGATCTGCTACCACTCAGGCTGGGAGGCTGAGGAGTGGGAGAGCCTATCACAGCCTGGCCAGACGGAGCTAGCTCCCGCCCTCTGTCTATTTATACCTTCATTTCCTGCTCCTCCTTTGCCTGTGATTCTGCCTGTTTCCTGGCTCTGCTGCTGCTGCTTGTACTATTGTTCTCTGCTACATATTGAGCCTGGCTTTACTGACTACTCTCCTGCTCTGCGTTTGGTACCTCGTACACTCCTGCTTTGACTCGACTCGTTCACTACTCTTGTTGCTCACGGTGTTGCCGTGGGCAACTGCCCCACTTCTGTGTACCCTTGTCTGTTTGTCTGTCGGGCACATATTGAGCGTAGGGACCGTCGCCCAGTTGTACGCCGTCGCCTAGGACGGGCCGTGCAAGTAGGCAAGGACTGAGTGGCGGGTAGTTTAGGGCTCACCTGTCTGTCTCCCTACCCCGTCATTACAGCACGGTTCTTCTTTTTGTACCACGGAAGAAAGTGGTCAGTCATAAACTCTACGTACTTTGCAGAGGTAATTTTCACACCGTCAGGGACCCTAAAGGGGCCTACCAGCTCTCTCCCCATGATTCCAGCCCAAAACATGACTCCGCAACCTCCATCCACTACTCCATCCATCTGGAACATCCAGGGTTGCACAGCACTCATCAGTAAACAACACGGTTTGAAAATTAGTCTTCATGTATTTCTGATCCCACTGCAACCATTTCTGCTTGTGAGCATTGTTTAGGGGTGGCCGAATAATAGCTTTATGCACACTTGCAAACCTCTGGAGGATCCTACACCTTCAGGTTTGCGGGACTCCAGAGGCACCAGCGGCTTCAAATACCTGTTTGCTGCTTTGCAATGGCATTTTAGCAGCTGCTCTCCTAATCCCATTAATTTGTCTGGCAGAAACCTTCCTCATTATGCCTTTATCTGAACGAACCCGTCTGTGCTCTGAATCAGCCACAAATCTTTTCACAGTACGATGATCACGCCTACGTTTTCTTGAAATAGCCAATGTTTTCATACCTTGTCCAAGGTATTTCACTATTTCACGCTTTTCGGCAGCAGAGAGATGCTTTTTCTTTCCCATATTGCTTGAAACCTGTGGCCTGCTGAATAATGTGGAACGTCCTTCTTAAGTAGTTTTCCTTTGATTGGGCACACCTGGCAAACGAATTATCACAAGTGTCTGAGATTGATTACAATGATCCAAAGAGCACTAAGACACAATACCATCCATGAGTTTAATTGAAAAACGAATAACTAAATGTTTATGACACTTAAATCCAATGTGCATAATAATTTGGAACACGGTGTATATGCAGGAATGATGGGTAGTCCAGCCATCATCCCTGGATTAATCCCCTTCATCCCTGTATTAATAAGCCAATATCCCTGTATCCAAACCCCATCATCCCTGTATCCATTCATTATTGAGTAGGGGTGCTTGCTCACCCTCTCTTCTAACACGCAGGCTTCTTCTGCTCCTCTCTGGTGGACAGTTTTAGAGGTGTGCTCTGCTCTAGCAGACGTGCCTAGCGTCTGTCCCTGATTATAAGAGCACCATACACTGTGTCCCACACACACAGGGCTCCCTGTAGATAGTGCCCCACTTAAAGCCCCCACTGTAGATAGTGCCCTACATATAGCATCCCCTGTAGATTGTGCCCCACATATAGCCCCCCTGTAAATAGTGCCCCACATATAGCCTCCCCTGTAGTGTCCCACATATAGCTCCCCCCGTAGATAATGCCACTCACACTTTTAAGTGAAAAAAAAAACTTTACATACTCGCCTTGAACTTGTTCCCGCACCGTCCTGTGTCAATGCAGGCCTGCTCTCTTCTGAGCAGGTCTGCTGGGGCTGAATGACGCAAGCGGTGCAATGACGTTATTGAGCCGCTAGCGTTGTTGATAGGCGCTGATTGGCAGGGCAGAATGACAAGCCCCGCCAATCATCGCCTTTCAACAACGGAAGTGCTTGTGTCGTTGAAAGGTGCTGATTGGCGGGGCAAGTCATTCTGCCCTGCCAATCAGCATCATTGCTAGGCTCTGAAGGGTCAGGCACGGAACGTGCCCGGCCATTCAGCGCTTATACATGTTATTGTATCCGCGCCCTATAGGCAGAGGTACAATTAGTGCAGGAGGGGGTGCCGCCACCCCCTGTGACATGCAGCAGGCCACCCTGTGTGGCGTGGCCACAGCGTTCATGGCGGAAGCAACAAGAGCGGCGGTCATGGCAGCGGTCCCCATCATCTCAGTGGGCATGTGGCCACCGCCCCCCTTGCCTCCCCCGCTAGCTACTCTACTGCCTCTCCAACATGTTTCACCCTGCATTCAGTGATCATCAGGTAGAGTTTGGCTATACAGATTTCTTCTCAATACAGGTGCAGTGCAATGGCTGCATGCGCTCGGGAACGCTGAGCTTGAGACTCCTAAAGGCCTCCCACAGAGGGGACGGATCCACCATAAATCAGCCAATCGGCAGAGGGGTTAGTCTCTGACGACGTTGAGCTAAACCTCCAGCTTGTCAGCTTATCAGTTAAAGGCATCCCCTCCCTGAGTTCAGCATTCATTGCCATGGGGACCTAGATTGCGTCCCCGGCCACATTCATGCAGCGTTACAGAGTAACTATACCTAAATGGCTCATCCAATGCCTTTATATGTCTTAAGCCACAAATACCTTGTGTTCTAGAGTTTAATATATAAATATGAATGCTGCAAAGCCTGTATATATCTTAAGCAACAAATGTGAACCTTGTGTTCTAGAATTTTATGTACAAATGTGGGTCAATGTGGATAGAAACCGGGAGTGCAGTGGTGCATTTGGATGGAGTCAGAACTTTTATTTTTTCAATGACATAGCCAGATGGGGGATTGTTTTTTGCAAAACGAGTTGAATATTTTAATTGTACCATTTTTGGGCACATATAATATATTGATTCACTTTTTTGGGGGGGAATTGAAAAGACAGCTATTCCTGCATTATTCTTAGCGTTAACTATTCGGCGTAAATAACAGGTTATCTTTATTCTATGGGTCGATACGATTATGTCGATATCAAATATGCATAGGTTTTTTATATTTTACTACTTTTGCACAATAAAAAACACCTTTGAACAAAAATTATTTGTTTTTGCATCAATGCATTTCAAGAGCCACAACTTTTATATTTTTGTGTCGAGGTAGTTATATGTGGGCTTGTTTTTTGTGGGACAAGGTGTAGCTTCCATTTGTACCATTTTTGGGTACATGGAACTTATTGATTAACTTTTTTTATCGTTTTTTGGGGAAATCTTCTGATTGCTGATATAATGCCTTGGCATATTCAGTATAACAAAGCATGACCATGGGATAACAGAGCTCGCCCCATTTCGAACCCTTTTGCTTAACCTTCCCTTCAATACTGTCCACCCCCTTTCTTGCTTCCAGGCCTTTTTTCCCTCCTCCCATGTCACTCTCCCATCCCCAGTGAGACACACGAGACAGTGGGTTGGAAATTTTCGGCCACAGCAGCCATTTTATTAACAAATTTACATGAACATAAAACATAACTTTATAATAACATTACTAGGAAAGTGGAAGTCCTTGGAGCTCCAAAACTTTGGCGCCTAACTGCCTCCTGTATAGCTACTTACCCCCAGCCGTCCCCTACAGGCTCAGAGGCACCTTTCTGCTCCGCAGTTGGCTTGCCAAGTATGTAAAACCACTCCCCGGGACACCACCCAGCAGGAGACCAAAATACGCCCATCTCCATGAGCAATTATGTATTTGTTAGGGACCATACCTCTGATGAATCCCCCACTTCAAATTACCACCAACTCCAAGGACCCCCCAATCCGCCAACAAAGCCACCGTGACTCCGCTCCTACCAGTCACCACCAGCCGACTCCTGTAAAAGAAAAAACACCAGCAGCAACAAAGAATCCACATTGCTAAACAAAACATAACCCTATCTTAAGGGAGGGCGGGCGGGACAAGGCTAACTGCTTTCCTGGGGTGTGAATGGCGCGAAACTGTCTCTCACCCTTCCTATATGCCCTCTGTTAACCTCGCCCCCTCCCCTCCACCTTCCTCCCCCTCCTCCCCTTGAACTTTTCAACTCATTCCTTCTCCCCTGCAACCCTGGTCATGTTTGCCTCCCCCAATCATTGCATGATGTGTCCGGCTATTTCTTGACCATGGGATTACAGAGCTCGCCCCATTTCGAACCCTTTTGCTTAACCTTCCCTTCAATACTGTCCACCCCCTTTCTTGCTTCCAGGCCTTTTTTCCCTCCTCCCATGTCACTCTCCCATCCCCAGTGAGACACACGAGACAGTGGGTTGGAAATTTTCGGCCACAGCAGCCATTTTATTAACAAATTTACATGAACATAAAACATAACTTTATAATAACATTACTAGGAAAGGGGAAGTCCTTGGAGCTCCAAAACTTTGGCGCCTAACTGCCCCCTGTATAGCTACTTACCCCCACCCGTCCCCTACAGGCTCAGAGGCACCTTTCTGCTCCGCAGTTGACTTGCCAAGTATGTAAAACCACTCCCCGGGACACCACCCAGCAGGAGTCGAAAATACGCCCATCTCCATGAGCAATTATGTATTTGTTAGGGACCATACCTCTGATGAATCCCCCACTTCAAATTACCACCAACTCCAAGGACCCCCCAATCCGCCACACGAGCATACTTAGACCACCTTTAAGTATGCGAGCCCCCACCATCCATCATTGCCCGCTCGATTCCTTCCTGAATCCGCAAAGCCCAAAGGTCAATGCCCACCGCATTGAGATGCACTCCTAGCCAATACTTCCCTTGGCCATCCTCGAAATCGTAGTGGCGCACAAAAAAATCCCCCGTTTTTTACCACAAAGCTGGAAACCGCCCGATTGACTTTCACCCGGGCCTTGTTTACACGCTCTACCGAACGCGCATTCCTCCATACACTACGCGGCACTATTTCCGACCAAATCACCTTTACCTTCGGAAAACAGGACCAAAGCCGAATTATACTTCACATCCCGAATTAATTCTCTAAACGGGCGAGTACCTAAGTCGTTTCCTCCTACATGAAGGACCAACAAATCAGGAACCCGATCCAACTGCGCATACCGATGGAAATCCGGCAAAACTCGACTCCACACCATACCGCGCGTGCCCAGCCACCGTATCACCACCGCCGACCGTTGGAACCCCAGTTGCCGCCCATCTGGCCGCACATCAGCCCTTAATGCCCCCCAGTGCACATATGAGTGCCCAAGAATCCACACCAGTGCAGGTGTACCATCTGAAATAGAGGAATAACAACGATAACACCAACCAAAACAGCATGCTGATACGAGAAAACAAATCACATAAAGTGGAGACGCACGTAGGAATTATACCTCCCCGAATCCCAACGACCTATGCGCTTCACCACATCAGGCCCCAACCCCCATGGCGCAGCCTCCGTGGCTGCCCCAATACGAAAGTAGTGTGGTGAATAAATACCCTTATCCAAACCCAACACCTGCAAACATCTACGGAAGACAGCTGTAAACTGGCATCTTGACAAGAAAGCCCCATCCGTATGACATAACAGCGGCCCCCCCCTACACCCTCGCAGCGCGACGTATCGCTCATAGCATTTCACCGGGCACATCCCCGCCCTTGCCACCGCCCCAGAACCACTCGTTTACCTTTTCCACTTTGATCCGATTTTGACCGCCTTACCCAGAATTCCACTCTCCCCCCTCCTCCTGTTACATCTTCCGCTTGCAAACCCCCCGCTCTCTTCTTACTAGGGGAAATTAACTCGCCCACTCTTAAAGCTCCAAAAAACACCCATGAAAAAGCCAACTGAAACAATGCTACCTCATAGCCCGAGAAACACACCTTCCCCAACACTTCACCTAACTGCTCCAAAAGCGCGAAAGAAACCGGGCGACGGCCGTCCGGCCGCCCCGCCCCCTTTTTCCGAAACCCCTTCAACGCCTGGACAATCAAGAAATCTTTCGTCACGTCCCCCAACCCCCTTAGTTTAAAACCAAAGGCCAAAGCTGACACAAAATGATTCACTTTAGACACCGACCAGCCTTCCACTGAGACCCATCCCAAAAACCCCAACAAAGCTACCACTTGTTCCTCCATCGACCCACTCTCGGGCGAACCTGTCAACCACGACACCCAGTCCCTCCACGCCGCGTCGTACGCCAACCATGTACCAGGCGCTAGAGAAGACTTGATCAAACCTCGTGCTGCTCGTAAACCACGTCCCAAAGCCATCCCGGGAACGCAACCCCTTCCAGATCCGCCTCCGGTGCCAACCGACGAAACCGCTCCCACTGTAGGCGAGAGAGAGAATCTGCGATGTCATTCTGTACCCCCGGAACATGAACCGCAACAATCCACGCATTGAGTTCCAAACAACGCAACACCAGCCGCCGTAACAACCTTACCACTGGGGGTGAAGAAGACGTTAAATTATTGATTGCCAACACCACCCCCATATTATCACAGTGGAACCGCACCTTGCTATTACGGAAACGCTCCCCCCAAATCTCCACCGCCACCACAATTGGAAATAGTTCCAGAAGTACAAGATTACGAACCAGTCCCAACGACACCCATTCCTCCGGCCACTGCCCCACGCACCACTGTCCTCTACAATAAATACCGAAACCCGCACTACCTGCATCATCGGTAAACAATTCCCATTGCACATTATCCACCATCGGCGAGATCAACAACGATTTTCCATTATACAAATTCAAAAACTCTCTCCATACTGCCAAGTCATCCCGATGCTCCCGCGTCAACCGCACAAAATGATGCGGGGCTCTAACCCCCGCCGTCGCTGACGCCAACCTCCTGCAAAAAACTCTGCCCATGGGCATTATCCGACAAGCAAAATTACGTTTTCCTAACAACGACTGCAAATCCCGCAGCTGAATCTTATGAAGCCGACCCGTCCTGCTCACTTCCAAACGCAACGCTTCCAACTTGTCCTTAGGAAGTCGACACTCCAATGCCACCGAATCCAGGGTAATGCCAAGAAAAACTATACAAGTACTGGGACCCACAGTCTTCTCTGGAGATAACAGAACCCTAAACCGCTGAGCGACCCACTGTATTGCCCCCAGCAAATTGACGCACACCTCCGACCCCGCTGGGCCCACACACAGGAAGTCATCTAGATAATGTATGACCGACTCTAACCCTGCCACGTCCCGGATTACCCACTCTAGGAACTAACTAAATGCCTCGAAGTACGCGCAAGATACTGAACAACCCATCGGGAGACACCGATCCATATAATAAGCCCCCTCCCAGTAACACCCTAACAGCCGCTGGCTGTCCGGATGAACCGGGAGAAGCCGGAAAGCTGATTCCACATAGGTCTTTGCCATAAGGGCCCCCGCCCCGTATCGCCGCACCCACTCAACTGCCGCGTCAAACGACGTATATACCACCGAACATAGCTCCGGCGCAATGCCATCATTTACAGAAAACCCCCGCGGATGCGACAAATGATGGATAAGCCGGAATTTATTTGGCTCCTTTTTTGGAACAACCCCTAACGGTGACACAACCATGTCCTCAACGGGCCGCACCGGGAACGGTCCCGCCATACGCCCTAACCCCACTTCTTTACGCAACTTGTCTGACACTACCTCCGGATACTCCATTGCCGACTTTAAATTCCGTAGGGAAAGGGGGACCGCATGAACCGGGGAAGGGATCACAAAACCAAACTGAAAACCACGCAACAACAACAACTCGCCTTTCTCCCTGTCCGGGAACCTATTTAGGTACGGCTCCATCTCTTCCCACCTCACCGGCGTCAGCCCCCTGACCCCCACCACTTCCCCCTTTTCCCTTCCCTTTTTTGAAACACTTGGCGGACCCGTGCGAAGTCCCGCCGCAAGAGGAGCAAGAGTGCTTAAACTTACATCCCGCCCCAAACTCGCATTGACCGTCGTTAAACTGCCAGCACAAGCCCGCCCTTCCTCCTGTTCCTCCCCCCGCTTGCCCCGATTGTCCTGAGGGGCCGGCAACCCCAGCCCCCCCCCTTGAAAGGACTGCCCGAACTTAGCCGGGGCCATTACTTTTAACCAAAGCCCAATGTCTTTATTATCCCATCTAATGTTGGGACGAACCGCTTTCCTCTGACGAAACTGTTCGTCATACCGCAGCCAAGTCTGACCCCCATACGAGCGATGCGCCTCCCCTATCGCATACATGTATCCGAAAAGGGCGGAGCAATTCTCCGGCGCCTTTTCCCCTATAACACTGGCCAGTATGGCAAACGCCTGCAACCAATTCACAAACGTCTGCGGGATTAGACGATATCGACGCTTCTCTTCCTCCTCCTTTTTACTTTCCCACCTTTTACCCTTGTCTAAATTAAACTTTTCCAGAGGAAGAAGCGAAAAGATTTCTACGTACTCATCCCTCCAAACTTTTTCTTTCACTTTAGTCTTCAAATGCGACCCCAACAACCCCTCAAAACAAACGTACACCTCGCCTTTAGCTTTATCATCTAATCTCACCCTATCCACATCCTTATCTTTATCAGTCTGAACCGCAACCGTCACTCCCCCGACCTCCACCTCGGGTACCGTCCTCGGGGGTTGCACCGATTCACCACTTCCCCCCGCTACCGGAACCCACGCCTCAACCGGGGATGCAGCAGGCAACCTACCCCCCTCACAACGCGCTAGCAACGCCTTTACACAGCCAAGCAATTCCTGCACATCTCCCCCCCCTCTCCCAACAGACAACAACCCACTATTTTCAACATTCCTAACTGCCTCCCCTTGGGAACCCTCCCCAAACCCCGGGGATCTAAATATCGCTGGAAATGTATGTAATGGTGACATCGACTCACCAGACTGCATGGGCGCTGAGTTCCCACCAGCCGGGGCGACGGGACCTCCACGACGATCATCCTCCATTGGCACCCCTCCGTTTTCACCCACCTCCGGACATCTGGGGCCTGAAGCCGCACCGCAGGCTCTGCAGCCGTGCGCACCATCCTGAACCGCATAAGTGTCGCCAGACGTCAGGGGCCGTTCCGGCCTCCGCTCTCTCTCCACCGCTGCCCCCTCCCTCCGTCTCTGCAGCACCACCGATTGTGGCCTGCGTGACCGTCCGGGGACATCTTCCTGCTGACAGGCGGGCCGCCCGACTGGTGCATCGCCAGATCGGCCCGCCGCAAATCCTCGTGGTGCTGACCTGGAGACGGGAGGCTGTCCCACTGGCCTGGGACCCTGCCCTCCACTCTCCGGAGGGCCCGACCGGCGACCGGGATTCCTCCCGGACCGGGACCTCCGCCCCCCTAGCGGTGGAAGCGGAAACCCGGCCCGGAGCGTCCCTCAAGGGGCTCCCAAGCCTGCGTCGAGCCCTAGGCAATTCGTCCGGGCTAAGACGTTCTGGCGGCCGCACCCGCCGCGACCGCCGGAGGGGGGATGTCATCACCTCAGGCACTGCCTGCGTCCCGGCCGCACTCGAACCCGCTGCCTCCTCCAGCCCTGCCGACAACTCCGTCCCCGATGCCACTGGACCCGTCCTCCCGAGCTCCTCCTCAAGCCAGGCCATGCCCCGTTCCGCCACAGCCTGCCGCACTTGCTCCATCAGGGCCTGCATCGTTCTTAAGGTCAGTACAAGGCTAACTGCTTTCCTGGGGCGTGAATGGCGCGAAACTGTCTCTCACCCTTCCTATATGCCCTCTGTTAACCTCGCCCCCTCCCCTCCACCTTCCTCCCCCTCCTCCCCTTGAACTTTTCAACTCATTCCTTCTCCCCTGCAACCCTGGTCATGTTTGCCTCCCCCAATCATTGCATGATGTGTCCGGCTATTTCTTTACTGCATGTCAGTGTAAAACTGACAGCCAGTCTATTAGTACCTAATATGCATACAGTCATAGCAGACCTGGGGCTTTTGTTAGGCCCCCAGGTTCCAATAGCAACCCATCGGTGGCCAGCAATCGCTTTGGCAGGCTGCTGATGGGTGACAGAGGGAGGCTCCTCCCTCTGTCAAACCACTTGAATGCGTGGTCGCTATTGAGGGAGTTAAACGCTCGGAATCTGATGTTTCTCTGTGGCTTCTGTTCCTGCGCAATCCTCATCACGTACATGCACGTTGAAATGCGGGAAGGGGACCCTTCCCATAATGTGCATGTAGGTGATAATGCGTTAAGGAGTAAAGAATACAATGTGTGCTTATCTTATTACAAAGAAAAGCAGGGCACTTTTCCACTACATGTAGAGTCCTTAGTATCTCTTCCACAAGTCTGTGTCTGTATATCCACCTTTCCAGCATTATTAAATCAGTGACACTGATATCTGTGCCAAATTCAAATTCTGCGGAAATCAAATTTTATTAGGCTATAAACATGATTGGATGGCAGCCAAATAAAATGTTTTGAGTTCAGATCATATCCAATCTACTTCCTTCTTCTTTATCCCTTCCTGGTTTCATTCTTCAATAGATCATATTATATAGAAATCCTGTTCACTGCAAGATGCTGCTAGTAGGAAAGGCTTAACCCCTTCAGGACTAAGCCTGTTTTGGCCTTCAGGACGAAGCCGATTTTTCAAATCTGACATGTGTCAATTTATGTGGTAATAACTCCAGAATGCTTTTACCTATCCAAGTGATTCTGAGATTGTTTTCTCGTGACATATTGTACTTTATGTTAGTGAAAAAATTTGGTTGATAAATTCAATATTTATTTGTAAAAAACAAGATTTGGAGAAAATTTGCAAAAATTAGCATTTTTCTAAATTTAAACAGGCTCTGTCACCAGATTTTGCAACCCCTATCTGCTATTGCAGCAGATAGGCGCTGCAATGTAGATTACAGTAACGTTTTTATTTTTAAAAAACGAGCATTTTTGGCCAAGTTATGACCATTTTTGTAGTTATGCAAATGAGGCTTGCAAAAGTCCAAGTGGGTGTGTTTAAAAGTAAAAGTCCAAGTGGGCGTGTATTATGTGTGTACATCGGGGCGTTTTTAATACTTTTACTAGCTGGGCGTTCTGATGAGAAGTATCATCCATTTCTCTTCAGAACGCCCAGCTTCTGCCAGATCGCGCTGTGACGTCACTCACAGGTCCTGCATCGTGTCAGACGAGCGAGGACACATCGGCACCAGAGGCTACAGTTGATTCTGCAGCAGCATCAGCGTTTGCAGGTAAGTAGCTACATCGACTTACCTGCTAACGCCGATGCTGCTGCAGAATCAACTGAAGCCTCTGGTGCCGATGTGTCCTCGCTCGTCTGACACGATGCAGGACCTGTGAGTGACGTCACAGCGTGATCTGGCAGAAGCTGGGCGTTCTGAAGAGAAGTGGATGATACTTCTCGTCAGAGCGCCCAGCTAGTAAAAGTATTAAAAACGCCCCGATGTACGCACATAATACACGCCCAATTGGACTTTTACTTTTAAACACACCCACTTGGACTTTTGCAAGCCTCATTTGCATAACTACAAAAATGGTCATAACTTGGCCAAAAATGCTCGTCTTTTAAAAATAAAAACGTTACTGTAATCTACATTGCAGCGCCTATCTGCTGCAATAGCAGATAGGGGTTGCAAAATCTGGTGACAGAGCCTCTTTAAATGTATCTGCTTGTAAAACAGATAGTTATACCACACAAAATAGTTACTAGTTAACATTTCCCATATGTCTACTTTATGTTTGCATCGTTTTTTGAACATTCTTTTATTTTTCTAGGACATTACAAGATTTAGAACTTTAGCAGCGATTTCTCATATTTTCAAGAAAATTTCAAAAGGCGATTTTTACAAGGACCATTTCAGTTCTGAAGTGGCTTTGAGGGCCTTATATATTAGAAAGTACCCATAAATCACCCCATTTTGAAAACTGCACCCCTCAAAGTATTCAAAACAGCATTCAGAACCCTTTAGGCGTTTCACAGGAATTAAAGCAAAGTAGAGGTGAAGTTTACAAATGTCATTTTTTTTTACAAAATTCATTTGTAATACATTTTTTTCTATACGACAGAAGGTTTTACCCAAGAAATGTAACTCAATATTTATTGCCCAGATTCTACAGTTTTTAGAAATATCCCACATGTGGCCCTAGTGCGCTAATTTACTGAAATACAGGCCTCAGAAGCAAAGGAGCACCTGTCTTGAGACCCCCAAAAGTAACCTCATTTTGGAAACTACACCCCTCAGGGAATTTATCTAGGGGTATAGTTAGCATTTTGAACAAACAGTTTTTCTGCTAAATTTATTTGAATTAGTATGTGAAGATGAAAATCTACCTTTTTTCTGAAAAAACTTAGAAATTTTTAATTTTTTCAAGGAATAAAAGAGAAAAAACACCCCAACATATGTAAAGCAATTTCTCCTGATTATAGCAATACCCCATATGTGTAATAAACTGCTGTTTGGACCCACAGCAGGACTCAGAAGGGAAGGACCACCATTTGGATTTTGAAATTCTGATTTTGCTGGAATAATTTTCAGTGCCGTGTCACGTTTGCAATGCACTAGAGGGAACAAAATAGTGGAAACCCCCGGAAAGTGACCCCATTTTGGAAACTACACTTATCAAGGAATATTCTAGGGGTAAAGTTAGCATTTTGACCCCACAGTTGTTTTGCTGAATTCATTGGAATTATTCTGTAAAGGTAAAAATCTACTTTTTTTCTGAAAAAAGGTAGCCATTTTGAATTTTTACAAGGAATAAATGAGAAAAAGCACCCCAACATTTGTAAAACAATTTCTCCCGATTACGGAAATATGCCATATGTGGTAATAAACTGCTGTTTGGACTCACAGCAGGGCTTAGAAGGGAAGGAGCGCTATTTGGCTTTTGGAGCTCAAATTTAGCTGAAATGGTTTTCGGGTGCCATGTCGCATTTGCAAAGCCCCTGAGAGGCCAAAACAGTGGAAACCCCCCAAAAGTGACCCACAGAATCTATCTAGGGATATAGTGAGCATTTATACCCCACAAGTCTTTTGCAGGCTTTATTAGAATTAGGCCGTGAAAATGAATATCAACATTTCTTCCACTAAAATGTTGCATTTTTTTCAATTCCACAAAGGATAAAGGAGGAAAAAGCACCCCAACATTTGTAAAGAAATTTCTCCCGAGTACGGCAATACCCCACGTGTGGTCATAAATGGTTTTTCATTAGAAAGTAATTAACCCTTTCCGGACTGATCCATTTTTTTATTTTCCTTTTTAGTTTTTTCCTCCCCGCTATCCAAGAGCCATAACTTTTTTATTTTTCCGTCAATAGAGTGGTGTGAGGGCTTATTTATTGAGGGACGAGCGGTCGTTTTTATTGGTACAATTTTTTGGTACATAAGGGTTTTTGAGCGTTTTTTATTACATTTTTTGGTAGAGCCAAAGCGACCAAAAAACAGCGATTTTGCTGTTTTAAATTCTTTATTTTTCACGTGGGACGCTCCATACATCACCCCCCACACTACGACATGCTATGTCGTGGTGCGCGAAGGGTTTAATGTGCAGCGGATGGTGCAGAGTGAAAATTAAAATTTTCCACTCATATGCGATTTAGTGCACTATATGTTATGCCCAGTTTGTGCCACTGAAGACAAATACCTTATAAAATATTAACCGGGTTCTCCCGGGTATGGCGATGCCATATCTGTGGACGTAAACTGGTGTTTAGGCACGCTGCAGGGCTCAGAAGGGAAGGAGCGCCATTTGGCTTTTGGGGTGCAGATGTAGCTTGGTAGTTGTTCTGTTTGGGGTTTTACTGGTGTTTCAGTTTATAATGTGGGGGCATATGTTATCTGTGCGGGGTACATCAGGGTATAATAAGAGGGTATAATAATGCAGTAAATAAATAATAATTCATAGATATGTGGCCGGTGTCGCACTGATAAATGGCGCCCAATCTTATCCGCTTTTGAACACTCTGCACATTTTGCATCGCCATATTCTGAGAGCCAGAACTTTTTTATTTTTTCTCCACCAGAGCGGTGTGAGGGTTTATTCTTTGCGGGACAATCTGTAGTTTTCATTGGTACCATTATACCTAAATGGTTCATCCAATGCCTTTATATGTCTTAAGCCACAAATACCTTGTGTTCTAGAGTTTAATATATAAATATGACTGCTGCAAAGCCTCTATATATCTGAAGCAACAAATGTGAACCTTGTGTTCTAGAATTTTATGTACAAATGTGGGTCAATGTGGATAGAAACCGGGAGTGCAGTGGTGCATTTGGATGGAGTCAGAACTTTTATTTTTTCAATGACATAGCCAGATGGGGTATTGTTTTTTTGCAAAACGAGTTGAATATTTTAATTGTACCATTTTTGGGCACATATAATATATTGATTCACTTTTTTTGGGGGGGGGGGGGAATTGAAAAGACAGCTATTCCTGCATTGTTCTTAGCGTTAACTAATCGGCGTAAATAACAGGTTATCTTTATTCTATGGGTCGATACGATTATGTCGATATCAAATATGCATAGGTTTTTTATATTTTACTACTTTTGCACAATAAAAAACACCTTTGAACAAAAATTATTTGTTTTTGCATCAATGCATTTCAAGAGCCACAACTTTTATATTTTTGTGTCGAGGTAGTTATATGTGGGCTTGTTTTTTGTGGGACAAGGTGTAGCTTCCATTTGTACCATTTTTGGGTACATGGAACTTATTGATTAACTTTTTTTATCGTTTTTTGGGGGAAATCTTCTGATTGCTGATATAATGCCTTGGTATATTCAGTATAACAAAGCATTACTGCCTGTCAGTGTAAAACTGACAGCCAGTCTATTAGTACCTAATATGCATACAGTCATAGCAGACCTGGGGCTTTTGTTAGGCCCCCAGGTTCCAATAGCAACCCATCGGTGGCCAGCAATTGCTTTGGCAGGCTGCTGATGGGTGACAGAGGGAGGCTCCTCCCTCTGTCAAACCCCTTGAATGCGCGGTCGCTATTGAGGGAGTTAAACGCTCGAAATCTGATGTTTCTCTGTGGCTTCTGTTCCTGCGCAATCCTCATCACGTACATGCACGTCGAAATGCGGGAAGGGGACCCTTCCCATTATGTGCATGTACGTGATAATGCGTTAAGGAGTAAAGAATACAATGTGTGCTTATCTTATTACAAAGAAAAGCAGGGCACTTTTCCACTACATGTAGAGTCCTTGGTATCTCTTCCACAAGTCTGTGTCTGTATATCCACCCTTCCAGCATTATTAAATCAGTGACACTGATATCTGTGCCAAATTCAAATTCTGAGGAAATCAAACTTTATTAGGCTATAAACATAACTGATTGGATGGCAGCCAAATAAAATGTTTTGAGTTCAGATCATATCCAATCTACTTCCTTCTTCTTTATCCCTTCCTGGTTTCATTCTTCAATAGATCAAATTATATAGAAATCCTGTTCACTGCAAGATGCTGCTAGTAGGGAAGGCTTAACCCCTTCAGGACTAAGCCTGTTTTGGACTTCAGGACGAAGCCGATTTTTCAAATCTGACATGTGTCACTTTATGTGGTAATAACTCCGGAATGCTTTTACCTATCCAAATGATTCTGATATTGTTTTCTCGTGACATATTGTACTTTATGTTAGTGAAAAAATTTGGTTGATAAATTCAATATTTATTTGTAAAAAACAAGATTTGGAGAAAATTTGCAAAAATTAGCATTTTTCTAAATTTAAATGTATCTGCTTGTAAAACAGATAGTTATACCACACAAAATAGTTACTAGTTAACATTTCCCATATGTCTACTTTATGTTTGCATCATTTTTTGAACATTCTTTTGTTTTTCTAGGACGTTACAAGACTTAGAACTTTAGCAGCGATTTCTCATATTTTCAAGAAAATTTCAAAAGGCGATTTTTACAAGGACCATTTCAGTTCTGAAGTGGCTTTGAGGGCCTTATATATTAGAAAGTACCCATAAATCACTGCATTTTCAAAACTGCACCCCTCAAAGTATTCAAAACAGCATTCAGAACCCTTTAGGCGTTTCACAGG
Source organism: Rhinoderma darwinii (assembly GCF_050947455.1). Lineage (NCBI taxonomy): Eukaryota > Metazoa > Chordata > Amphibia > Anura > Rhinodermatidae > Rhinoderma > Rhinoderma darwinii. The sequence continues at coordinate 294,635,826 of NC_134687.1, read as the reverse complement.
AATTAAAGCAAAGTAGAGGTGAAGTTTACAAATGTCATTTTTTTTTACAAAATTCATTTGTAATACATTTTTTTCTATACGACAGAAGGTTTTACCCAAGAAATGTAACTCAATATTTATTTCCCAGATTCTACAGTTTTTAGAAATATCCCACATGTGGCCCTAGTGCGCTAATTTACTGAAATACAGGCCTCAGAAGCAAAGGAGCACCTGTCTTGAGACCCCAAAAAGTGACCTCATTTTGGAAACTACACCCCTCAGGGAATTTATCTAGGGGTATACTTAGCATTTTGAACAAACAGTTTTTCTGCGAAATTTATTTGAATTAGTATGTGAAGATGAAAATCTACCTTTTTTCTGAAAAAACGTAGACATTTTTAATTTTTTTCAAGGAATAAAAGAGAAAAAACACCCCAACATATGTAAAGCAATTTCTCCTGATTATAGCAATACCCCATATGTGGTAATAAACTGCTGTTTGGACCCACAGCAGGACTCAGAAGGGAAGGACCACCATTTGGATTTTGAAATTCTGATTTTGCTGGAATAATTTTCAGTGCCGTGTCACGTTTGCAATGCACTAGAGGGAACAAAATAGTGGAAACCCCCGGAAAGTGACCCCATTTTGGAAACTACACTTATCAAGGAATATTCTAGGGGTAAAGTTAGCATTTTGACCCCACAGTTGTTTTGCTGAATTCATTGGAATTATTCTGTAAAGGTAAAAATCTACTTTTTTTCTGAAAAAAGGTAGCCATTTTGAATTTTTACAAGGAATAAATGAGAAAAAACACCCCAACATTTGTAAAACAATTTCTCCCGATTACGGAAATATGCCATATGTGGTAATAAACTGCTGTTTGGACTCACAGCAGGGCTTAGAAGGGAAGGAGCGCTATTTGGCTTTTGGAGCTCAAATTTAGCTGAAATGGTTTTCGGGTGCCATGTCACATTTGCAAAGCCCCTGAGAGGCCAAAACAGTGGAAAACCCCCCAAAAGTGACCCACAGAATCTATCTAGGGATATAGTGAGCATTTATACCCCACAAGTCTTTTGCAGGCTTTATTAGAATTAGGCCGTGAAAATGAATATCAACATTTCTTCCACTAAAATGTTGCATTTTTTTCAATTCCACAAAGGATAGAGGAGGAAAAAGCACCCCAACATTTGTAAAGAAATTTCTCCCGAGTACGGCAATACCCCACGTGTGGTCATAAATGTTTTTTTATTAGAAAGTAATTAACCCTTTCCGGACTGATCCATTTTTTTATTTTCCTTTTTAGTTTTTTCCTCCCCGCTTTCCAAGAGCCATAACTTTTTTATTTTTCCGTCAATAGAGTGGTGTGAGGGCTTATTTATTGAGAGACGAGCGGTCGTTTTTATTGGTACAATTTTTTGGTACATAAGGGTTTTTGAGCGTTTTTTATTACATTTTTTGGTAGAGCCAAAGCGACCAAAAAACAGCGATTTTTCTGTTTTAAATTCTTTCTTTTTCACGTGGGACGCTCCATACATCACCCCCCACACTACGACATGCTATGTCGTGGTGCGCGAAGGGTTTAATGTGCAGCGGATGGTGCAGAGTGAAAATTAAAATTTTCCACTCATATGCGATTTAGTGCACTATATGTTATGCCCAGTTTGTGCCACTGAAGACAAATACCTTATAAAATATTAACCGGGTTCTCCCGGGTATGGCGATGCCATATCTGTGGACGTAAACTGGTGTTTAGGCACGCTGCAGGGCTCAGAAGGGCAGGAGCGCCATTTGGCTTTTGGGGTACAGATGTAGCTTGGTAGTTGTTCTGTTTGGGGTTTTACTGGTGTTTCAGTTTATAATGTGGGGGCATATGTTATCTGTGCGGGGTACATCAGGGTATAATAAGAGGGTATAATAATGCAGTAAATAAATAATAATTCATAGATATGTGGCCGGTGTCGCACTGATAAATGGCGCCCAATCTTATCCGCTTTTGAACACTCTGCACATTTTGCATCGCCATATTCTGAGAGCCAGAACTTTTTTATTTTTTCTCCACCAGAGCAGTGTGAGGGTTTATTCTTTGCGGGACAATCTGTAGTTTTCATTGGTACCATTTTGGGTTACAAGAAATTTTTTTGATCACGTTTTATTCAAGGTGACCAAAAACCATCAATTCTGACAATGTTTTTTATTCTTTTTTTTTTTATGGCATTCACCCTGGGCTATAAATGACAATTTTACTTTATTCTGCGGGTCAATACGATTATGGCGATACCATATGTATATAATTTTTTTATGTTTTGCAGTGTTTGTGCAATAAATTCACTTATTTATAAAATAAATTATTTTTTGTGTCACCTTATTCTGAGAGCCATAACTTTTTTATTTTTCAGTCAAAAATGCGGTGTAAGGTAGTTTGTATTGGTACCATTTTGGCTTACATGCGACTTTTTTATCACTTTTTATTGTATATTTTGGGAGGGGTGATAACCAAAAAATTGTGATTCAGGCACTGTTTTTCGTTAATTTTTTTCGCAGTGTTCACCGTGCGGGAAAAATAATATTATAGTTTTATAGTTGGGGTCGTTACGAACGCGGTGATACCAAATATGTGTACTTTTTTTAAAGTGTTAATTTTTTTCCTATAATAAAAGACTTATTATAGGAAAAAAAGCATTTTTTGTTCATGTCACTTCTAACTTTTATTTTTACACTTTTTAAAAACATTTTTATTATCTTTTTTTTACTTTTTTTACTTGTCCCACTAGGGGACACGAAGAATTGCAGCTTTGATCGCTGCTAGAGCACATTACACTACCTACGTAGTGTAATTGTAATGGCAGGAAGGAGGTTAAGGGAAAGTGAGCCCTAATCTACCCACCGCCCTGTCCCTGCCTACTTGCAACGACCCGCCCTAGGCGACGGGGTACAACTGGGCAGCGGTCCCTACGCTGTCTAAGTGCACGGGAGAACAAACAGGGAACACGCAAGGGAAGGGGCAGTAGCCCACGGAACGCCGCAAGGAAACGGAGCGGTGAAGGAGTAGTCAGGACCAGGATGAAGTGGAGTATACCAACGTGAGCACGGAGAAGGAAGCAAGCCAGGGGCAAAGCGAAGCAGGTTAAGCGGAACTGCAGCAAGGCAGAAGCACGGCAGAAGCAGGCTGGAGCAAGCAGCAGTGGGGCCAGGAATCCAGAAGAATTACAAGCACTGAGGAAGAGAACACGGCAGGTAATAATGGACAGGGGGCGGAGCTAACTCCGACTGACCAGGCCGCGATAGGCTCTCCCACTCCTGAGCCTGCCACCCTGGTTGGTGGGAGCCGGTGTCAGTCTAAGAGGTCTGGCCTCAGGTGTGGATTGATTAATCCCAGGAGTATACCTAGACGTAGTACCTGGCAGATCCCTAACAGTACTCCCCCTTTTATGAGGGGCCACCGGACCCTTACTAAGAGGACCCGGTTTAGTAGGGAAGAGAAGGTGGAACCTCCTGATCAATACCCCAGCTTGAACATCACGAGCAGGTACCCAAGTCCTCTCCTCCGGCCCGTATCCTCTCCAATGGACCAGGTACTGGAGGGAGCCCTGGACCATCCTACTGTCCATAATCTTGGCCACCTCGAATTCCTCCCCCTCAGGGGTGAGAACGGGAACAGGAGGTTTCCTCGAGGGGGACCAGGACGGGGAGCAGCGTTTAAGGAGGGAGGCATGGAAGACGTCATGTATGCGAAAGGATGGGGGCAGCTCCAGACGGAAGGATACAGGGTTGAGGACTTCAATGATCTTATAAGGTCCAATAAATCGGGGAGCAAACTTCCTGGACGGGACCTTAAGGCGCAAGTTCCTGGACGACAACCAGACCAAATCCCCGACGACAAACCGGGGGTTAGCAGAACGTCTACTATCAGCCTGAATCTTTTGTGCGCTCTGGGACGCCTCTAGGTTCTTCTGAACCTGGGCCCAGACTGTGCACAGTTTCCGATGAACATCCTCTACCTCAGGATTATTGGAACAACCAGGGGAAACGGAGGAGAACCTTGGGTTAAACCCGAAATTACAGAAAAACGGGGAGACCCCTGACGAGTTACTGACCCGGTTATTCAGGGAAAATTCAGCAAGGGGAAGGAATGAGACCCAATCGAATTGACAGTCAGAGATGAAACACCTTAAATATTGTTCCAGCGATTGGTTAGTCCTTTCCGTTTGGCCATTAGTTTCGGGATGGAAGGCGGAGGAGAAGGACAGATCAATCTCCAACTTTTTACAAAAAGCTCTCCAAAATAAGGAAACAAATTGTACCCCTCTGTCAGAAACGATATTGACTGGGGCCCCATGGAGACGCAGGATGTGTTTCACAAACAAAGAAGCTAACGTCTTGGCGTTAGGTAGCTTCTTAAGGGGCACAAAGTGGCACATCTTGCTGAAGCGGTCTACTACCACCCACACCACCGACTTGCCCTGAGATGGGGGCAAATCGGTGATAAAATCCATGGAGATATGGGTCCAAGGTCTCTGGGGAATGGGCAAGGAACGTAGTAGGCCCGCAGGTCGGGACCTAGGGGTTTTGGACCTGGCGCAAACCTCACAAGCGGCGACGTAAGCCCTAACGTCTTTAGGCAACCCAGGCCACCAATAGTTTCTGGTAATGAGGTGTTTGGTGCCCAAGATGCCAGGATGACCAGATAGAGCGGAGTCATGGTTTTCCCTGAGTACCCTTAGCCGGTATTGCAGGGGAACAAACAGTTTGTCCCCAGGGACGTTCCCGGGAGCTGAACCCTGATCAGCCGCGATATCAGAAGCTAAATCAGAATCCGTGGCAGAAACGATTATACCAGGGGGTAAAATACAAGCAGGATCCTTCTGGGAAGGAGGATTGGCCATGAAACTACGTGACAGAGCATCAGCCTTAATATTCTTGGACCCAGCCCTATAGGTAACCAAGAAATTAAATCTGGTAAAGAATAGTGCCCACCGAGCTTGTCTAGGATTAAGCCTCCGGGCCGATTCTAGGAAAACCAGATTCTTGTGATCCGTAAGGACCGTTACCTGGTGTCTGGCCCCCTCCAGGAAGTGCCGCCACTCTTCAAAAGCCCATTTAATGGCTAGAAGTTCGTGGTTGCCAATGTCATAGTTACTCTCCGTGGGCGAAAACTTCCTAGAGAAGTAAGCACAGGGGCGGAGATGGGTGAGGGAGCTGGTACCCTGGGACAAGACGGCCCCCATTCCCACCTCGGATGCGTCAACCTCCACAATAAATGGCTCCTCTTGGTTGTGCTGAATCAGCACGGGGGCCGAGATAAAGCACTTCTTGAGGGTCTCAAAGGCCTGGACGGCCTCAGGGGGCCAATGGAGGACATCAGCACCCTTGCGAGTAAGGTCCGTAAGAGGCTTAGCGACGACCGAGAAGTTGGCAATAAATCTCCTGTAATAGTTGGCGAACCCTAAAAAACACTGTAACGCCTTAAGGGAGGCAGGTTGGACCCATTCCGCCACAGCCTGAACCTTGGCAGGGTCCATGCGGAATTCATGAGGAGTGAGGATTTGCCCTAAAAATGGTTTCTCCTGTACCCCAAAGACACATTTTTCAGTCTTAGCAAACAGATTATTCTCCCGAAGGACCTGGAGCACCTTCCTGACATGCTCCACGTGGGAGGACCAGTCCTTGGAAAACACCAGTATGTCATCAAGGTACACAACAAGAAAATTACCCAGGTAATCTCTCAGGATTTCATTAATAAAATTCTGGAAGACAGCAGGGGCATTACACATCCCAAAGGGCATGACCAGGTATTCGAAATGACCCTCGGGTGTGTTGAACTCAGTTTTCCACTCATCCCCCTCTTTGATGCGGATAAGGTTATATGCCCCCCGTAGATCGAACTTAGAAAACCATTGGGCTCCCTGAACCTGATTAAAAAGATCCGGAATCAAAGGAAGTGGGTACTGGTTCCTTACGGTGACCTTATTCAGGTTACGATAATCAATGCACGGCCTAAGACCACCATCCTTCTTCCCCACGAAGAAGAAGCCAGCACCTACAGGAGAAGTCGAGGGGCGAATGAAACCCTTGGCCAGGCATTCTTGGATATACACCCTCATAGCTTCACGTTCAGGACATGAAAGATTAAATATCCTACCCTTAGGAAGCTTGGCACCAGGCACCAAATCGATGGCGCAATCGTAATCTCTATGGGGGGGCAACACCTCGGAGGCCTCCTTAGAAAACACATCGGCAAAGTCCTGAAAAAACTCAGGAAGCGTGTTTACCTCCTCCCGGGGAGAAATAGAGTTAACAGAAAGACATGACATCAGACATTCAGTACCCCATTTGGTGAGATCCCCAGTATTCCAATCAAACGTGGGGTTATGCAACTGCAACCAGGGAAGACCTAATACCAGATCAGACGATAATCCCTGCATCACCAGTACAGAGCACTGCTCCAAATGCATGGAGCCAACAAGGAGTTCAAAAACAGGAGTATGCTGAGTAAAATAACCATTAGCAAGGGGATTGGAGTCGATACCTACTACAGGGATAGGATAAGGTAAATCAATAAAAGGCATTTTTAGAGACATAGCAAATTCCACAGACATGATATTAGCAGATGAGCCAGAATCCACGAAAGCACTGCCCGTGGCAGACCGGCCAGCAAACGAGACCTGAAAGGGAAGCAAAATTTTATTGCGTTTCACATTAACGGGAAATACCTGTGCGCCCAAGTGACCTCCCCGATGATCACTTAGGCGCGGAAGTTTTCCGGCTTTTTATTCTTGCGCCTGGGACAGGTGTTCAGTAGATGCTTGTCGTCCCCACAGTAGAAGCAGAGACCATTCATTCTGCGAAACTCCCTATGTTGTCGAGGGGACATGGAGGCCCCGAGTTGCATAGGTACCTCCGAGTCCTCCGTGGAGGGGCGAGGAGACGGGACCTCGGGGGGGATCGCAGAAAAGTCAGAGGGGAGCACATTGAAACGTTCAAGATGACGTTCCCTGAGACGTCGGTCAAGTCGTACTGCTAGGGCCATAACCTGGTCAAGGGAGTCAGAAGAGGGGTAGCTAACCAGCAGATCCTTCAGGGCGTCAGATAATCCTAACCTAAACTGGCACCTTAGGGCCGGATCGTTCCACCGAGAAGCTACGCACCACTTTCTAAAATCAGAACAGTATTCCTCAACCGGTCTCCTACCCTGACGTAAGGTCACCAGCTGACTCTCGGCTAAAGCAGTCCTGTCAGTCTCGTCGTAAATGAGTCCGAGGGCAGAGAAAAAACGATCAACAGAGGAAAGTTCAGGGGCGTCAGGAGCCAAGGAGAAGGCCCACTCTTGGGGCCCTTCCTGGAGTCGGGATATGATGATACCCACCCGCTGGTTCTCGGAACCTGAGGAGTGGGGTTTTAGGCGGAAATACAGTCTGCAACTCTCCCGGAAGGAGAGAAACGTCTTACGGTCCCCTGAGAACCGGTCAGGTAACTTGAGGTCGGGTTCTAGAGGTGAGGTGAGGGGTACTACTAAGGCAGCGTCACCCTGGTTGACCCTCTGGGCCAGGGCCTGGACCTGTAGGGAGAGGCCCTGCATCTGCTGGGTCAGGGTCTCAAGGGGGTCCATGATAGCGTCAGCGTAGGAGAAATGGTAGACTAGGTATAGGCTTGTAATTATGTAATGGCAGGAAGGAGGTGAAGGGAAAGTGAGCCCTAATCTACCCACCGCCCTGTCCCTGCCTACTTGCAACGACCCACCCTAGGCGACGGGGTACAACTGGGCGGCGGTCCCTACGCTGTCTAAGTGCACGGGAGAACAAACAGGGAACACGCAAGGGAAGGGGCAGTAGCCCACGGAACGCCGCAAGGAAACGTAGCGGTGAAGGAGTAGTCAGGACCAGGATGAAGTGGAGTATACCAACGTGAGCACGGAGAAGGAAGCAAGCCAGGGGCAAAGCGAAGCAGGTTAAGCGGAACTGCAGCAAGGCAGAAGCACGGCAGAAGCAGGCTGGAGCAAGCAGCAGTGGGGCCAGGAATCCAGAAGAATTACAAGCACTGAGGAAGAGAACACGGCAGGTAATAATGGACAGGGGGCGGAGCTAACTCCGACTGACCAGGCCGCGATAGGCTCTCCCACTCCTGAGCCTGCCACCCTGGTTGGTGGGAGCCGGTGTCAGTCTAAGAGGTCTGGCCTCAGGTGTGGATTGATTAATCCCAGGAGTATACCTAGACGTAGTACCTGGCAGATCCCTAACAGTAATGTGTTCTAACTGTCATTGTGACGTGACAGTCACACTGACAGGAAGTCTCGGAGGACCGGCCGGAGGCTGCTCCTCCGAGGCTTCCGTACATGGCAGCCCGGAGGCCATTTTCTGGCCTCTGGTTGCCGTGATAAGGATCGCCAGCCCCCGCAAATGTAGAATTCGAGGTGGCCAAGATTATGGACAGCAGGATGGTCCAAGGCTCCCTCCAGTACCTGGTCCATTGGAGAGGATACGGGCCTGACGAGAGGACTTGGGTACCCGCCCGGGATGTTCACGCTGGGGTATTGCTCAGAAGGTTCCATCTTCGGTTCCCCAATAAGCCAGGTCCACCTAGAAAGGGTCCAGTGGCCCCTCATAAAAGGGGGGGTACTGTAAAGGATCTGCCAGACACAGCTTCTGTGTCGACGCCCGTGGTTAATCAGTCTGCACCTGTTCCTAAGTCTGATAGAGTGACTCGATCTGCTACCACTCAGGCTGGGAGGCTGAGGAGTGGGAGAGCCTATCACAGCCTGGCCAGACGGAGCTAGCTCTCGCCCTCTGTCTATTTATACCTTCATTTCCTGCTCCTCCTTTGCCTGTGATTCTGCCTGTTTCCTGGCTCTGCTGCTGCTGCTTGTACTATTGTCCTCTGCTTCATATTGACCCTGGCTTTACTGACTACTCTCCTGCTCTGCTTTTGGTACCTCGTACACTCCTGGTTTCACTCGGCTCGTTCACTACTCTTGTTGCTCACGGTGTTGCCGTGGGCAACTGCCCCATTTCCCTTAGCTTCTGTGTACCCTTGTCTGTTTGTCTGTCGTGCACATATTGAGAGTAGGGACCATCGCCCAGTTGTACGCCGTCGCCTTGGACGGGCCGTGCAAGTAGGCAGGGACTGAGTGGCGGGTAGATTAGGGCTCACCTGTCTGTCTCCCTACCCCATCATTACATGTATAATGTGCATACTCATGTGTGTTTACAATGTGTACTTTATATGTGTATAATGTGCATACTCATCTGTCTCTGTGATGTGTACATGTGTATGTATGTATATGTGTGTGTGTGTGTGTGTGTGTGTGTGTGTATATAGTGTGTGTATGTATGTGTGCATGTATGTATATATACATATGTATAGTGTGTGTATGTATGTATGTATGTGTGTGTATATATATATATATATATATATATATATATATATATATATATATATAGATAGATATTTCTGCAGCAATTCCGCAGAAACCAGCAGAAATTCTGCTGCAGAAAAAAAAGCACCATTTCCTGTATTTTTGCTGCAGTAAATGGTACGTATTTTGCTGCGTTTTTCTCACTGCTGGGAGATGGTGCCATCTCCTCTGAAAAAACGCAGCAATTCAGTCACTTTCCGCAGCAGGAATTGACATGCTGCAGTACGAGAAATACGCACCACAGGACAAAATGTCTGGTCGGAAATTTTACGCAGCGTCTGGATGAGATTTGGTAAATCTCATTCACTTTGCCACTACTGTATTCTGCGTATTTTCCGGGCGGAAAATACGCAGCAATTCCGTTAACTGTGGACAAGCCCTAATACAGTAGCAGCAGAGTAGATTAGATGTGAACAATTCTCATCCACACGCTGCGTAAATGATAAGTGGGGAAAAAAAGCTCAGAAATTGACCTGCGGTGCGGTTTTTTATTCCGCAGCATGTCAATTGTATTTGCGTAAATGCTGCTCATTTGTTTCGGGTTTTCCCATTTAATTCAATGGGGAGGTAAAACCCGCAACAAATAACAGATGTTATATAAAAACGCAATTTAGAAAAAATAAAAATCTTATACCCAGAATTATGTTTCTTGGTCCGGGCCGGCCACCTGGTATGACGTTTCACCCCATGTGACCGCTGCAGCCAATCACAGACTGCAGCAGTCATATTGGATAAAATGACACCCCAGGGCTGCACTGTAGCGACGCTGTGTAGCACTATATACAAGGGGAGGGGGGAGTGCTGTGTGGCACTATATATAAGGAAGGGAGCACTGTGTGGCACTATATACAAGGGGGGAGTGCTGTGTGGCACTATATATAAGGAAGGGAGCACTGTGTGGCACTATATACAAGGGGGAGTGTTGTGTGGCTCTATCTATAGGGGGCTGTGTGGCTATATCTATAGGAGGCTGTGTGGCTCTATCTATAGGGGGCTGTGTGGCTCTATCTATAGGGGACTGTGTGGCTCTATCTATAGTGACGGTGTGATGCTATCTATAGGGGGCTGTGTGATGCTATCTATAGGAGGCTGTGTGGCTCTATCTATAGGGGGCTGTGTGATGCTATCTATAAGGGGCTGCGTGATGCTCTCTACAGGGGGTTGTGTGTGTGGCGCTCTCTACAGGTGTGTGTGGCGCTATCTACAGGGGTGTGTGTGTGGCGCTATCTACAGGGGGTGTGTGTGCCGCTGTCTACATGGAGGGTTGGCGCTATCTACAGGGGGCACTGTGTATGTGGTGCTTTACTCTACAGTGTGTGACACAATTATATTCAGGGGCGCAGTGCATGGTGATATTATATTTAAGGGCTGCAGAAATGGGTCATGGCCAGGAGAAGTCGTCATGAGCTCTGGACCGGATGGAGATGAAAAGAGGAAAAAAACTACTAGCATCTGAGACGTCGTCACCTGTGAGTCACTGGATTTGTAGAGAATCTGTCCCCTCTCCTGACATGTTTATTATAGGAAATCCTTGTATTCCACATAACGTCTTTGTGCAGTCCAGGACTGATAGAAAAATTGGTGTTACCAATCCCCTTGTCAGGAGGATGTGTCCCTGCACAGTGTGATACTGTCAGTATGTAGGGATACAGCCCTGTGAAAGGGGAATCGTAACACCCATTTGTTAATGCTTGTGCAAAAAGGTAGTGTTAGCAATAGTTACAGCGCGGCAGGGTGGCGGTGGTGAAGAGGGGCCCAAGTTTGGGTAACAGCCCAGGGCCCATGGTCTTCTTAATCTGCCACTGCTTATGATAATACACAAATATATATTTACCAAGATTTGGCACCTTCAACAATGATGAAAAGGAGGTTGCTGAAAACTTTCACAAACGCTGTAAGGCGTAGTCAATTTTCGTTTTAGATGGCTCTTTCCTTTTTGGATCTCCATCTCGGCCAATGGCAGGAATTTTACATCTAGATCCTCTTTGGACATTTGCAAAGAACTCAACATTATATTAGATGAATATCCTGACCTGGAAGCTACCCATACTGCCTCTCATCTTCGACCCATGCCTCAACCTCCACAATGGGAGACTGTCTTGGCGCCAAAAGGACAAAGAGCAAGACAATGCCTACATGAGGTCCTCCCAGCAGGTTCTACACCAGACCTCATTTGAAGCTAGATGGATAGTCTAGTCCGTCTTTATCTGTCGTCGTATGCCAGAGTCATAGACACTACCATATCCTTTTCTGAATGATATGTCTAATATTGTTGCTTGTTGTATTATTCAGTTCCTCTTTCCCAAGGTTATGGCTGCCATTTACATTCAAGTCTCCTATTTTACCAGCCGCCAGAGAAAGGAGCGCTAATGACAAGATCCACCTATGACGGAATAGTTGGACTTTATCCCGCTCAAGGATCCCTTTGCTTCCTTTACCATACTGGACGAAGAGACTCAGATAAGACATTTTTCAGCATGTAACGACAGCCTGTTTCATATTTAGATGGTGTTTTTAGCAGTTAATCTAAATTTAGACCTAGGTGATTGGTGGTGTTTAGTAACAATTGTGTCATTATGAGAATTATTTCTCTTGGTGTTCACTGGCTTAGTCTAGTCTATCCTAAAGTCAGGTTTATTAGAAGGAGCTGGCATATTCCCATATATTCATACACATAGTTTAACAACAATAGTCATTGGAGTTGAGAATTGTTTGAGAGGCATAGCTCCCTACACAAATATTTTAAGACTTATTTTATTGATTTCAAGGTGAAGATAAAGTGCTGACGGGCGCTAGCCACTGGGTGCTACAAACCGAAGTCAGGGAATTTGCTAGTTCAATTGATAAACTGTGGTACACTTAAATAATAATAACTGTTATTATGTTTTTATGGTAACATATGAGACTGTTTTTCATATTCTCTCTAATTGCCCTCTAGATTATATCTAACTCTTTTCCAGATGTTTCTTGCGGTTATACTATTGACCGCCTCTAATGTTCTTCTCCACAAATCCAGCTTCACCCCTCACATACCTTCCTTTTTTCTAGTTCTCCTTCATACTCTTTCCAATTATACCCTCCACTCTTGCATACGAGGTACAAACTATACAGGCTCAACTCTCACGTCACAAATATGACTGACCACACACCCACCTGGTCCTGGATCTCATATAATGTAAGAGGTCTCAATTACCCGGTTAAAAGGACGCAAATACTCACCGCCCTGAAAAAAGTAAGTGCGGATATAGTGCTGTTGCAAGAAACCCATTTTTTGGCAAACAGAGCACCTAGGTTCGACAATTCGTTATAGTCAGTGGTACCACTCTTTCTCCCCAACAAAGAACTCTTGTGGTGTTGCCATTGCTCCCCTTCACTCTGCAGGATTCTTTAAAAGATGAAGAAGTGCGATACTTATTTATAAAAGGAATGTTAGCAGGTTCCTTAATCACCATAGGGAATATATATGTGCCAAATATGCATCAATCCTCTTGGATTCCATTAATTCTAAATAATGTTAGATCATTTATTGAAGGCACTCTAACTTTAGGAGGAGATGTGAACGTTTCACTTGACCCAAGTATAGATACATCCGCGAGTAAATCCATACACTCTAGAAAAGCACTTTCTCGTATCAAGAAAGCTGTAGCATCCATGGCCACGGGCCGTCGGGTTTACTCACCTCCCAACGCCCGCAGCCACGGATCCGTGAGCGCTGGTCCCCATCTCCTTCCTAGTAGACGCCAGTACTCACTTCCGCTCCGTTCTGCTGTGTCCCGTAGAGTGCGCGCACACGCTCGTTCCCGTCCTTAAAGGGCCAGCGCGTGCACATCAGGAAATCATCATCATCAACGGCCCATGATTTCCTGGCCTATAAGAAGGTCCCAACCCTTCTGATTCTTGCCTGAGCGTTGTTAGTTTATCCCAGTCTGTCTTGCAAATGGTCCCTTAGTATTTCCCGTTCCAGTTGTTACCCGTGCCCCGTTACCTGTTCCTGTATCCCGTACTGTTCTTGTTCCTGTGCCTACCAGTGTTGGAGTCATGTCTACGGCACCTGCTGTCGTTTGCCACGTCCAGTGTCTTCTGCTACGTCCAGTGTCTTCTGCCATGTCCAGTGTCTTCTGCCATATCGGATACTGCCCGCCATGTCTGGCGCTACCTGCTGCACCGGTCTCCATTCGTGCTGAAGCCACAGCCACCGTCTGGACTAGTTCAGGTACCCAAGCGTTACTATCTACTATTGACTTTGATATAGACTGTGACCTGGTCAGCTGCCTCTCCGATACGGCGAAGCGGCCTAGTGGGTCCACATACCCTGTGACCGTGACAGTACGCTCAGGCCATGGAACCCGCTAGCCAGCCCAAGACCGCAGTCCAGAGGATACAGACGGAGATGCATGACCTACGCATATGTCAGGATCAACTCCTTGAGGCTGTGAATTCTATCCTGGTCCGTCTGGATCTACTCACTGTTCCACCTCCGGTTCTTCCTCCTGAAGCTGTTGCTGTGCCACTGCCCGTTGCTCCTCCTGTTTGTTCCAGATCCACAGTTCCTTTGCCTCTTCCTCCTCGCTACGACGGTGATCCCAGAGCATGTAGAGGATTTATTAACCAATGCACGGTTCATTTTAGGCTACCCGCTCATCTCTTCCCCTCCGAGTGGGCCAAGGTAGCATTTATCATCTCCCTTCTTGCTGGCAAACCCAATCTTGGAGCAACAAGGACCTGTATCCTCGGACCTAGCCTTGTTCCTGCAGTCCTTTCGTGCAGTGTTCGAGGAGCCGGGTCGAACATTCTCTGCCGCAGCTACTCTGTTGACCCTCAAGCAAGAAGGTTCCACAGTAGGGGAGTATGCTATCTCCTTCTGTACCCTGGCAGCTGAGCTGGCATGGAACAATGAGGCACTGGTGGCGACCTTCTGGCAGGGACTGTCCTCTCACATCTAGGACGAGCTGGCAGCCCGCGACCTTCCATCTACCTTGGATGCCCTCATCCTGTTAGCCACCCAGGTTGATATGAGAATCCGGGAGCGCACTCAAGAGGTTCGACAGGAGAGCCGGGTTCACAGACCAGCACCCTCGGTCCAGAGACCACTATTGCCTTCCCCTAGTGCGATACCTGAAGAACCCATGCAGGTAGACAGAGTCCGGCTATCTGAACAGGAGAAGCAGCGCAGACGCTCCTCTGGACTATGTATGTATTGTGGCCTTAAAGTTTTGCCAATGCCAACGCCAATGCCCACAGAAACTGGGAAACTCCAGTACCTAGGGTTGGTTGGAGAGGCAACTCTAGGTGGAACGTCTCCAAACGTTAAAACCTCTCCCAAATTATCGATTCCTGTGTCACATCCTTCCTCCGCCTATCTTCACTCTGGAGCGGCTGCTAATTTCATTCAGCAGGATCTAGTGGATCGTCTACGTCTACCCACAGTCCGTTTGGAGAGACCCCTGGCTGTTGCCTCTGTGAATGGTCTACCATTGCCCAATCCGATTATGCTCATCACGGAGCCGTTGACACTACGGGTCGGAGCTGTTCACTCAGAGCAGATCCAATTCCTGGTACTACCTAAGGCTATCAATCCTATCCTGCTGGGTCTGCCATGGCTCCGCCTCCACGCGTGGGTTCTTGACTGGAGTTCCGGAGAAGTTCTTCAATGGGGTTCCAGATGCCATAGCCATTGCCTGTCACAAGCCCGTCCTGTTATGCCCCCTCTGCCTCAATCACTCTCCGGTCTACCATCTCAGTATGCCAGTTTTGCGGATGTCTTCTGCAAACGAGAAGCTGAGACGTTGCCTCCACATCGGAATTATGACTGTCCCATTTAACTGGTTCCTAATGCTTCTATTCCTCGTGGTCGAGTATATCCTCTCTCCTTGCCAGAGACTTTATCAATGTCAGTCAAAGAGAATTTGGAGAGGGGATTTATTCGAAAATCTTCCTCTCCAACTGGGGCCGGCTTCGTCTTCGTTAAGAAGAGAGATGGATCTCTTCGACCCTGCATTGACTACCGTGATCTCAACCAAATCGCGGTCAAGTACAAATACCCGTTGCCAATTATATCCGAGCTGTTTGATCGCATACGAGGAGCCAAAAAATTTTCTAAACTAGATCTGCGGGGAATTTATAACCTAATCCGGATTCGCCGGGGTGACGAATGGAAGACGGCATTTAGCACCCGCGATGGGCACTACGAATACCTAGTGATTGCATTTCGGACTGTGTAGCGCACCCGCAGTATTTCAGGAATTCGTCAATTATATTTTCCGAGATCTCCTCTATATGTGTGTTGTAGTTTATCTCGATGATATTTTGATTTTCTCCCCAGATCTGATGACCCATTGGAGGCATGTCCGTCAAGTTCTTCTACGACTAAGAGAGAATCGCTTTTATGCCAAGTTGGAGAAGTGCGTCTTTGAAAAGAAGTCTTTGCCCTTCCTGGGCTACGTCATCTTGGTTCAAGGTCTTAATATGGATCCTGAGAAACTAAAGTCTGTCCTGGAGTGGCCACGTCCTCAAGGCCTAAGGGCCATACAACGGTTCCTGGGATTCGCCAATTTCTACCGGCAGTTTATTCCAAACTTTTCATCTCTGATGGCTCCTATCTCTACCCTTACCAAGAAGGGTGTGAACGCCAAGGTATGGACTCCAGAGGCAGAGTCCGCATTCATTAGCTTCAAGAAAGCCTTCACTTCAGCTTCGATCCTCCATCACCCATACGTATCTCGACAGTTCTCATTGGAGGTGGACGCTTCATCTGTTGGTCCAGGTGCACTTCCAGAGGAGCTCCAAAGGAAAGGCAGTAGCATGTGGCTACTACTCAAGACTTTTTTCTTCTGCTGAGCGCAATTACTCTATTGGAGATCGGGAGCTACTGGCCATCAAATTGGCTCTGGAGGAGTGGAGACATCTTCTAGAGGACGCAGCTCATCCCATCTTGATCTACACCGACCACAAGAACCTTACCTACCTTCAGTCTGCTTAAAGACTGAATCCTCGTCAAGCCAGGTGGTCGTTGTTCTTCACCCTTTTTCCAGTTTCTGTTCCACTACTGTCCCGCTGACAAGAATGTGAGGGCCGATGCCCTGTCCAGATCGTTTAAGACGGAAGACACAGTGGAGTCCCTTCAGACTATCATAGATCCGTCCTGCATTGTTACTGCTAATCCTCTGCAGATTAGAGACATCCCTCTGGGGAGGTCTTTTGTTCAGTTGGCGGACAGGAGAAGAATTCTCTGCTGGGGACACAGTACTAAACTAGCTGGGCACGCTGGTGTCCATAAGACCCGAGATCTGATTGCTCGTCACTCCTGGTGGCCCACGCTACCTAAAGATGTTCTGGATTTTTTCTCTTCTTGCACATTGCAATGGACTTTGTCACAGACCTTCCCCCCTCAGCAGGATGTAACACTGTCTGGGTGGTGGTGGACCGGTTCCCTAAGATGGCACATTTTATCCCGCTGACCGGCCTACCTTCTGTTGCCAGACTGGCGAGTCTCTTCATTCAACACATCTTTCGCTTGCATGGCTTGCCTCTTCACATTGTGCCCGACCGGGGGGTTCAGTTTACCTCAAAGTTCTGAAGAGCTCTCTGTAAACTCCTGGATGTGAGATTGGACTTTTCCTCAGCCTATCACGCCCAGTCCAATGGGCAAGTTGAGAGGATCAACCAGATCATGCAGAATTATCTCCGCCACTTCATCTCTTCACAGCACGATAACTGGGTACAGCTTCTTCCATGGGCCGAGTTCTCATACAACCACACAAGTGAGTCCACCACTTCCACTCCATTTCACATTGTATACAGTCAACATACTAGAGTCCATCTTCCAGTGTCGACTTCATATCAGGTACCCGCTGCTGACTCTGCATACGGGGACTTTCTGCAAATCTGGCAACAGACCCGGTCCTCTATTTTGCTGGCAGTTGATCGCATGAAGCGAAAGGCAGATACAAAGAGAAGAGAGCTGCCTCAGTATCTTCCGGGTACTAAAGTCTGGCTGTCCTCTCGGAACATTCGCTTGAAGGTACCCTCATACAAGTTTGCTCACAGGTTCCTTGGTCCTTTCGAGATTCTGCAACAGATAAACCCTATCTCCTATAAGCTGCGGCTGCCTCCTACCCTCAGAATCCCCAACTCCTTCCATGTGTCCCTCCTGAAACCAGTGGCCCTGAACTGCTGCAGCAAGATCTCTAGTTCCACAGTTGCTCCCAGCGGTTCTTCTGATGTATTCGAGGTGAGGGAGATCCTGGATTGCAAAAGGGTAGGAGGAAGGACCTTCTATTTGGTGGACTGGAGAGAGTTTGCTCCTGAGGAGAGGTCCTGGGAGCCAGAAGAGAACCTCAGTGCTCCAGCTCTTATTAAAAGATTCCTCTCTCACGCTGGCCCCAAGAAGAGGGGGTGTAAGAGGGGGGATACTGTAGCGTCGATGGGCACGGGCCGTCGGGTTTACTCACCTCCCGACGCCCGCAGCCATGGTTCTGTGAACGCTGGTCCCCATCTCCTTCCTAGGAGATGCCAGCGCTCACTTCCGCTCCATTCTGCTGTGTCCCGTAGGACGGTCACGAGCGTGCACGCGCACATCAGGAAATCATCATCATCCCTATAAGAAGGCCCCAACCCTTCTGATCCTTGCTTGAGCATTGTTAGTTTATCCCAGTCTGTCTTGCAAATGGTCCCTTAGTGTTTCCCGTTCCAGTTTTTACCCGTGCCCCGTTACCTGTTCCTGTATCCCGTACTGTTCTTCTTCCTGTGCCTACCAGTGTTGGAGTCGTGTTTACTGCACCTGCTGTCATTTGCCACGTCCAGTGTCTTCTGCCATGTCCAGTGTCTTCTGCCATATCGGATACTGCCCGCCACGACTGGCGGTACCTGCTGCACCGGTCTCCACCGGAGTCTTGTGGCAATTATAGACCTATTTTGCTACTAAACACTGATCTTAACATTTTTGCAGGTGGGGTTTGTACAGGGTAGGGAGGGCAGAGACAACTATCTATGTCTTCTGCTTCTGATGCAGCTTGCCAAGGAGAGACGTCTACCTCTGGCCTTCCTGAGTACGGATGCTGAAAAGGCCTTCGACAGGGTATACTGTTAGCCTGCTTCAATCTGCATCCTTTTATATCTTCCGTACTTCAGATGTACAATCATCCAACAGCAAGTCTTGGAATCAATGGCACCCTTTCTGCACACTTTCACATCCAAAATGGCACCAAGCAGGGTTGACCCGTCACCCCTTCTATTTGTGTTAGTTATGGAAACGCTCATACAGAAAATACGACAACATCCCAATATTGAGGGAATAAAAGTACAAAATACGCATCACACCACGGCCGCGTTCGCGGATGATCTACTAATAATAATGAGAAACCAAAGTCACAATTCCCTTTCAAATGGCCCCCAAACATATTACGTATCTTGGAATTAAGCTTTGTAAGAGGTGGTCAGATCATTTCCTTCTTAATTATATGGCACTAATCCAAACTGCAAAGGACACTGTTGATTCCTGGAGAGCTCCATTTATTTCTTGGATAGGCCGGAAAAATTTAGTCAAGGGCATAGTCTTACCCAAATTTAGCTACTTATTTCAGATGTTGCCAATTCCCATCCCTATCACCTTCTTTGCAAAACCAAAATCCATTCTCTTTCATTATATCTGGAACAACAAGCATGCAAAAATTAGTTCTGCTACACTCTCTCTCCCTAAGTCATTAGGAGATATTGGCGCCCCAGACTTTAAAATATATTATCATGCAGCGGTTCTAACTAGAGTGATAGATTGGGTCCGAAAACCAGAACATAAACTATGGGCTTCTGTAGAGGTGGAATTGGCTCCATTTTCACTGGGAGCCGTAATTACAGCTCACTCCACTAGCTTGAATACTTTTACTTTCAAGAATGTCCTCACAAAAAACACAAACAAAATATGGTCGTTATATGGAAATGCATTAGTTCCTACACCCTCACCATTGGCTCAAGTATGTGACCTCATTGACCTGTATCGACTAGCTCAGCACTCTAGCAACCCCGTCATAAAAATACAAGACCCTATAGATTCTATATTAAGAGACGCCGCTCTAATTTCTTACTCAGAATGGAATGGCGATCCTCACTGAACAAATCTTCACCCACTTCACTATGCCTCCCTAAAAAATTCTGTAATTTCTTATATTTCAAGAGGTCCCATACACAGACCTCTCCATGAAATAGAGACTATATTGACACAAATGAAATAACCTGGTAAGGTCTTCTCGTCTTTGTATAGGTGCCTCATCACCAGAGGAGTTCCTTTGAAAAGATCTTACTTTTCAGGATGGGAAAAAGATTTAGAGATATCATTATCTTCGGCAGACACCAAAAAGGTATATCAACGTTCTCACTGTCACTCTCATTGCATTAGACTCCAGGAAAACTCATATAAGATAATATCCAGGTGGTATACTACTCCTGACAAAACTCACCTGTGGTATCCCTCGATACCAGACACTTTTTGGAGATGTGGCAATGATACTGGTACATACTTCCATATCTGGTGGTCGTGTCCTTTGTTGTTTAGGTACTGGGATTCTATTATATATTTAATTAAAGATATATATGCCATAGCTCACATTCGATAACTCCCACTTCCATTTTCCTGAACCTACCAGTTAAAGAGCATAATTCTGAAACTAACCACTTCATTCGTTCCTTTTAGCCGGATTCAAATTACTAATTCCACCTCTCTGGAGAACTTCTAGAATACCATCAGTGCCTCAGTGGCTGCTTAACCCCTTAAGGACACAGCCTGTTTTGGCCTTCAGGACACAGCCGATTTTTTCAAATCTGACATGTGTCACTTTATGTTGTAATAACTCTGGAATGCTTTCACCTAGCCAAGCGATTGTTTTCTCGTGACATATTGTACTTGATGTTAGTGAAAAAATTTGGTCGATAAATTCAGTATTTATTTGTGAAAAACACCATAATTTAGAGAAAATTAGTGAAAATTAGCATTTTTCAAAATGTAAATGTATCTGCTTGTAAGACAGATAGTAATAACACACAAAATAGTTACTAGTTAACATCCCCCATATGTCTGCTTTATGTTTGCATTGTTTTTTGAACGTCCTTTTATTTTTCTAGGACGTTACAAGGCTTAGAACTTTGGCAGCAATTTCTCACATTTTAAAGAAAATTTCAAAAGGCTATTTTTACAGGGACCAGTTCAGTTCTGAAGTGGCATTGAGGGCCTTATATATTAGAAAGTCCCCATAAATCACCCCATTTAAAAAAATGCACCCCCTCAAAGTATTCAAAACAGCATTCAAAAAGTTTCTTAACCCTTTATGTGCTTCACAGGAATTAAAGCAAAATAGATGTGAAATTTACTAATTTCATTTTTTTTTTGCCAAAATTCATTTGTAATAAAAAAAAATTGTACCACAGAAAGCTTTAGACAAGAATTGCCAATCAATATTTATTACCCTGATTCTACAGTTTTTAGAAATATCCAACATGTGGGCCTAGTATCCTTTCGGACTGAAACACGGACCTCAGAAGCAAAGGAGCACCTAGAGGATTTTGGGGCCTCCTTTTTTAGAATATATTTTAGGCACCATGTCAGGTTTGAAGAGGTCTTGTGGTGCCAAAACAGTGGAAAGCCACCAAAAGTAAGCCCATTTTGGAAAATAAACCCCTCAGGGAATTTATCGAGGGGTGTAGTTAGCATTTTAACCCCACAGGTTTTTTGCTAAATTTATTGGAAAAAGTCTGTAAAATTGAAAATCCACCTTTTTTCTGAAAAAACATAGAATTTTTTAATTTTTCCAAGGAATAAAGGAGAAAAAGAACCCCAGTGTTTATAAAGCACTTTCTCCCGATTACGGCAATACTCCATATGTGGTAATAAACTGCTGTTTGAACCCACGGCAGGGCTCAGAAGGGAAACAGCGGCATTTGGATTTTGGAGCACAAATTTTGCTGGAATGATTTTCTGTGCCATGTCATATTTGCAACGTCCTGGAGGTACCAAAACAGTGGAAACACCCCAAAAGTGACCCCATTTTGGAATCTACACCCCTCAAGGAATTTTCCTAGTGGTATAGTTAGCATTTTGACCCCACAGGTTTTTTGCAGAATTTAGTGGAATTCGGCCATGAATATGAAAATCAACTTTTTTTCTAAGAAAACGTAGAAATGTTTAATTTTTACTAGGAATAAAGGAGAAAAATAACCCCAAAGTTTGTAAATAAACTTCTCCCGATTACGGGAATACCTCATACGTGGTAATAAACTGCTGTTTGGACCCACGGCAGGGCTCAGAATAGAAACAGCGCCATTTGGATTTGGGAGTCCAGATTTTGCTGGATTGGTTTTCGGTGACATGTCCTGGAGGGACCAAAACAGTGGAAACACCCCAAAAGTGACCCCATTTTGGAAACTCAAGGAATTTATCTAGGGGTATAGTTGGCATTTTGACCCCACATGTTTTTTGCAGAATTTAGTGGAATTCGGCCGTGAATATGAAAATCGACTTTTTTTCTGAGAAAACGTAGAAATGTTTAATTTTTTACTAGGAATAAATGAGAAAAAGAAAGCCAAAATTTGTAAAGCAACTTCTCCCGATTACGGGAATACCCCATGTGTGGTATTAAATTGCTGTTTGGACCCACGACAGGGTTCAGAAGAGAAGTAGCGCTATTTGAAGCTCAGATTTGTCTGGAATGGTTTTCGGGTGCCATGTCGCGTTTGCAGAGCTACTGAGGTACAAGTACAGTGAAAACCCCCAGGAAGTGACCCCATTTTGTAAACTACACTCCTTAAGGAATTTATTTAGGGGTGTAGTGAACATTTTGACTCGAAAGGTGCTTCTTAGAAGTTATAAACACTGGGCCGTGAAAATGCAGAATTTAATTTTCTCCAATGAAGCTTATCCTGCTTTATCCTCAAATTTTTCTTTTATACAATGGTAACAAAAAAAAAAAAAAAGCACCCCAAAATTTGTTGTGCAATTTCTCCGGATAAGGCCAATGCCCCATATGTGGCCATTAACTGCTGCCTGGGCACACTGTACGGCTCAAAAGGGAAGGTCTACCATTTTGTTTTTGGATCTTGTGCTGAATAATACTCCATATATGATTTTTACACAGTTCTAGTAGGTTTCTAGGGCCTACTTTTTACGTGGATGATTTTTAAGCAACACCTTAAGTTTGCAGAGTCTCCAGAACATAAAGTAAATTCAAGAAATGCCTCATGTAATAAAATTGCACCCTTCAAAGCACAGTATTCATCTAGGGGTATAATGGGAATTTGTATTTTTTTGGGGGTGGGGGAGGCGGGTGTGGTATTATTGAGATATCAAATTAATTTGGAAAATAAATGCCCAGGGGGTATTTAACAAATAAATGGAATGGATGTGATGTCATTGGAGTAGTAAAAATTAGATTTAACAAATATCAACAGAGGTGTGATAAAAACGGAAGCATTCTCCGATGCAGAGGCCTGGTTTAGAGGGACAGGTCATACAGTAGTGAGTGGTGTCTTTCCTAATCCCTCTGCTTGGGCAAACTCTACACCTTTTCTGGGGTTTTTGGTTTTTTTTCTGTGGGGGGAAGTACTCCTGGGAAATGCTGGCCATGTATTATTCTGGAAATCCCAGAAGTGCTGCTACCTTCACTGCTGCACTATCTATGAGTAATGGCTCTTGAGAGCTAGAAATGCATCAGAGGGAATGTATGTTTTATGTTTCTTGTCCACTGTTTGCTGTTCAGTCTTCCGCTGGCTATCTATTTTAACCAATAAAGAGGATTTTTTCATGTTCCACAAGGAGTGCTGAACCTTTTCCTTCTGGATTGTTTACCTTCACTGCTGCCCTCTGCTTCCTGGTCTCCAAAAATCATTTTTTTAATATTTTTTTCTTGGAATCCCATTGAAAGTCTCCGTATTGCTGGCTGTTCTGTAGAGAACAAAGGCGTTATACAGTGCCACTTGGGTGAGGTATATCGCCAATTTTTTATACCACACCTTAGATTTTCTTAGGGCACTGTAGGGCTGCAGTACCTGGTCCGAAAGATCCACCCCTCCCATGAATTGGTTATAGTCCTGGATGCACACAGGCTTGGTGGTCTGCTCTGTGGCTCCTCTGACTGGAACTGGGTGGATCGATCAGCATGCAGTGTGGTCAAAATAAAGACATCACGCTTGTCTTTATATTTGACAAGCATGCCCCTGGCAGAAAGCTACTTCAGGAGGGGGACGCTATTGTAAAAATTGTCCACATACAAGTGGTATCCTTGGTCTAGTATGGGGTGGAGCAAATCCCATACTATCCTCCCACTTATTCCCAAGACAGGGGGACAGTCTGGTGGCTCGATCTTCGAATGCTTCCCTTCATATACACAAAAGCGCAGTGTATACCCAGACATACTTTCGCAGGCCTTATACAGCTTCACGCCATACCTAGCCCTTTTATTGGGCAGGTACTGGCAGAAGTGTAATCTGCCTTTAAAGTGGACTAGGGATTCGTCCACTGCTAGGCATTTTTGGGGCGTATAGACCTGACTGAATTTTAAGTTGTAGTGGGCAACTACTGGCCTAATTTTATACAGTCTATCATAATTGGGGTCGTTTTGGGGTGGGCACTCATCGTTATTGTTGTAGTGAATGAATTTTAATAAAATTTCAAAACGGGTCCTGGGCATGGCAAGAAAATAAAGAGGGGAATGATAAAGGATGTCTCTGTTCCAATAGGAACGTATCGTGGGTTTTTTGATAATGCCCATACTCAATCGAAGTCCCCAGAACTTGCGGATTTCAGTGGGGTTTGTGGGGGTCCATTTTTGGGGCCTGGCATAAAAACTATTTGGATTGCGGGAAATAAATTGCTGGGCATATATGTTAGTTTGTGCCACAATCAAATTTACAAGGTCATCAGTGAAGAACAGTTGGAAATAGTTCATTTCACTGAAGCCTGCGGTATCTACATTGATGCCTGGAGTCGCAGTGAATTCAGGCACCTGGGGCACAAAATTATCTGCGGGGATCCATGTGGAGTCAGCTGTACTGGGCTGAGATTGTGCACTACTGACACCTACCCTTGGACACCTACGTGGCGCTTCATCAGTAGATGAGTCACTAGACGAAGAGGACACTAAAAATGGCACCTCTTCTCCACTACCAGAATAAGAGTCCTCAAAGAGCATTGCACATGCCTCTTTGGCAGTATACAGACGCTTAGTCCTTTTTTTTTTCTTCTGTAAACTTAGTAACAAAGAGTCAATGGCGTTGAAAGTAACGTAAAAAATTTTTTGTATTTTTTTTTTTGTTTTTTTTTTGTGTTTTTTTATTTTTTATTTTATAGAATAACTAATTCCCTAAAACCAAGGTATTTTTTTTAAATCTATCTACAAAAACTCCCGGGTAACAGGTGTCAAACGCAGGTGGATGGAGTTTGGTATGTCCCAATTAGGCGCAGAATACAGGACGGTAGCGATGAGACAATGAAGGGGTGAATTTATTTTACACCTCACTTTTCACACACGTCGCTGGGCAGTGATTTGCAGGTATCACAGGATAATTACAGATGGGCAGTGATTTGCAGGGATCACAGGTGATACTGGTGGCAGAGTGCTGATGAGGCTGATTGGTGCCAATCAAGCACAGGAGGGTGGCGAGGCAATGACGGGATTATTTTTTTTATTTTAAACGCTGGGCAGTAACAGACGTCTTGGTGCACAGGAGCCTGAATGCGGCACAGGGGGGCTGGATGCGGCACAGGGAGGCTGGATGCGGCGCACGAGGCTACTAGTCTTATTATAGGGCACCAAGGGTACTGTGGTACAGATGGCTGGTGATGGACACCTATATAGGTCACAGGACAGCTGTATAAGTCACAGGACAGCTGTATAGGGAAAGGACACCTGTATAGAGCACAGGACACCTGTATAGGGCACAGGACACCTGTATAGGGCAAGGACAGCTGTATAGGGCAAGGACACCTGTATAGGGCACAGGACACCTGTATAGGTCACAGGACACCTGTATAGGTCACAGGACACCTGTATAGAGCACAGGACACCTGTATAGGGCACAGTAGATTGGCTGCTGGGTGATCCAGGGGTTAATTTACATGGTTAATTACTAATTTATAATCTATCTAGCAATAGCTCCTTCTCCGATCGCTTCCCTGACAAAACTGAAGCGATCAGAGACGGAGACTACACTAAACTCCCCTCTCCAACTGTCATAATAAACTGTGATTGGTCCATCAGCACTGATGGACCAGTCACAGCGATCGCCGGCCGAGGACAGCTGTGGTTGGTCCTCGGCCGGCATCCCCTGTTACTAGGCTGTCTTGGACAGCCTTATTTCCAGAACTGTAATGCTGTCAAAGTCAAATTAAGCTGTGATTGGTCCATCTGCACTGATGGACCAATCACAGCGATCGCCGGCCGAGGAAAGCTGTGATTGGTCCTTGGCCGGCATCCAGAGTTGCTAGGCTATCTCTGACAGCCGTCTTTTTTAAACTTCCGCCTAGGGATGTGCGGCGGAAGTTTAAATCGTTCGAAACATCATACTAAGCTGTGATTGGTCCATCTGCACTGATGGACCAATCACAGCCATCACCGGCCGAGGACAGCTGTGATTGGTCCTCGGCCGGCATCCTCAGCTGCTAGGCTGTCTCGGACAGCCGTCTGTTTTAAGCTGCCGCCGCACATCCCGGTGCGGCGACAGTTTAAAGCGTTCACGTAACTGTACGTGAAATTGCGGGAAGGGGTTAAAGTAGATCAAATATTCCACATAGAAGAAATAGCAGCTATCTCCACTCGTTCTATTCCTTAATTTTCAAGAATCTGGAAACCTTGGAGGACAATCCGAGATTCATCTTAATTCAGAAACCTCATTATGGAGTCCGAGTAGCTACCAAACCACAGGTCTATAGTGGTTTTTTGGTTTATACGACCTAGTTCGGGCATAGATCAGAGTTGGATACTAAGTAACTATGTATAATTATTCCACAATATTAAGTACCTCATCCCCTTCCTTTCTTCCTTCCCCTTACTCCCTTTCCTACTCATCTTACCTTTTCCTTTATATTCTAGCGTATTGTTTTTATTCTGAGAATTATCACCTAATTGGAATTAATGTTGTAGTTCCTGTCTTTGAGTAAGATTCCGTTTAATGTATGTGAAAATAATGGATATTAGTTGTTCAACTGTTTTTACTATTTACTCTTCAATAAAAAGAAAATTGAAAGAAAGAAAGAAACAGTTTGGGCCTATAGTTTCTGCTAAAGTAATTGATTGAATTTTTTTTAAAATTCTGCATTCATTTATTTCGGGTCTGCGCCAGCTAAATGTGAATTGAGGGGTATATATGTAATGGATTTGCCTGACACAGCATCTTTGTCGACGGTTAATCAGCCTGCATCTGTGCCTAGGTCTTTTAGAGTGACTCGATCTGCTACCACTCAGGCTGGGAGGCTGAGGAGTGGGAGAACCTATCACAGCCTGGCCAGATGGAGCTAGCTCCCGCCCTCTTTCTATTTATACCTTCGTTTCCTGCTCCTCCTTTGGCTGCGATTCTGTCTGGTTTCCTGGCTCTGCTGCTCCTGCTAATACTATTGACCTCTGCTTCAAATTGACCCTTGCTTTACTGACTACTCTCCTGCTCTGCGTTTGGTACCTCATACACTCCTGGTTTGACTCGGCTCGTTCACTACTCTTGTTGCTCACGGTGTTGCCGTGGGCAACTGCCCCATTTCCCTTAGCTTCTGTGTACCCTTGTCTGTTGGTCTGTCATGCACTTATTGAGCGAAGGGACCGTCTCCCAGTTGTACGCCATCGCCTAGGACGGGCCGTGCATGTAGGCAGGGACTGAGTGGCGGGTAGATTAGGGCTCACCTGTCTGTCTCCCTACCCCGTCATTACAATATATATGTTTCATAATGTACTTGAAGGAGTTTTGACTGCATATTTTCTGGTCTTATAGGTTTTTCCAATAATATCGGGAAAAATAGTTTTTTTTAGTTTCTTCCCTATTTTTGTAATTTATTAAATCATTACTTGTGGCATGCTAAGAATTTCAGTTCAATAGTGATACTAATAAAATAAATTATCTTTGAAATTATATATTTTTAAAAATGATTTGGCCCAGCAGACAGTATCAAACATGATAGCCTTAGATACATGCCCCAAACAGTCAGTATCACACATGATAGGCTTAGATGCTTGGCCCTAGCTGACAGTATCAAACATGATAGGTCTCATGGTCTGTGGGTATGTGGACTCACTGTGCCGCACCGCCGTAGCAGGGAGGCAGCTGGCCAAACAACAGAGCACCCCAGCATTACAAAGTCCTGCACTAGGGTACCTGAATAGTCCAGACAGTAGCCGAGGCTTTGGCACGGATGGAGGTGGGTGCAGCAGGTTACACCAGATGTGGAGGATGACAGCAGGTGCCACAGGTTGCGCCAGACGTGGAGGATCACACTGGAGGTGGAAGATGACACAGGACATGGCAGACGACAGCAGATGCAGTGAAAACACGACTCCAACACTACAGGCTCAGGAACAAGAACACAGTACGGGATGCAGGATACAGGAAACAGGGCACAGGCAACATCAGGAACTAGATAACACTAAGGGACCATTTGCAAGACTGTCATGGGATAAACTAACAACACTCAGGCAAGGGTCAGAAGGGAAGGGCCCTTTTTATAGTCCAGGGAATCATGGGAGCAATCAGTCAATCTAAAATATGTGTGTGCTCTGGCTCATTAAGGCCGGGAATGAGCTCGAGCATGCACCCTAGTGGTCACTGCAGGACAGGACGGCCACATGTTCCGGGATCTCTGGGGAGGAAGACGTCTGCAGGATGATAGGAGTCTGCGGTCTGCGACCGCGGAAGTTACAATAGGCTTCGAGACAGGGCCCACAACCGTCGGTATTACACATGATAGACTTGGATACATGGCCCCCCTGTCTTCATGGCCCTGTCCCATCTGCTACTGATTATTATATATACTATATGTATTTCTTTACCTATTTAGTAAATATTTCAGGGGTAGCTAGGAATTCACAATAATGTAATGTACAGAATTTGTAGAATATCCAAATTAAGCAACTTTAAATGGTGTTTCTGCCCTTCAAAAAGTTAGTTGATTTAGAGAAGTATCTCCTTCTTAATGTTGAAATCCTTGCACTGATGCGAGTGTAACGTCCTCCGGGGTTATGGACCCACTGGGCTATTCCGCCATAACGGAGCAGCAGCTGGCCAAACAAATAAAGAACAGTCACTGGTCGATGGTACCTGAATGGCACGCTGGTGCGGGATATCTGGAAGCTCGCTTGGGCCAGATTATCGAACGCTGGCTTGTGCCGGATTATCGGACGCTGGCTTGTGCTGGTTTATCAGGCGCTGGCTTGTGCTGGTTTATCAGAAGCTGGCTTGTGCTGGATTATCGGAAGCAGAACAGGTCTCGGACACTGGACTCATCTTGGACAGTGGAATCCGATACCGGACTCGACACGAACACTGGATACAGATACTCAAGTTGTCATGGACACTGGACACGGATACTGAAGTCGTCATGGACACTGGACTTGACAAGGACACTGGACGCAGGGGGAACTTCTTGATAAGAGCTGGGGCATCAATGTTCTCTTCAGGCTCCCCAAGATCTCTCCTCAGGACCAAAGCCCTCCCAGTCCACAAGATAAAAAGTCTTTCCTCCAACCCTCTTGAGGTCCAGAACCTTCTTGACTTCAAAGACATCAGCTGAACCCCTGGGGACAGTAGAATTGGAGGACTTGTTGTACCGGTTAAGGATCACAGGTTTCAGAAGAGATACGTTGAAGGAATTTGGAATCTTGAGGGTAGGAGCTAAACGTAACTTGTAGGATACCGGATAAATCTGTTCCAAGACTTCAAAGGGACCGAGAAACTTAGGAGCAAATTTGTAGGAGGGAATTTTCAAGCGTATATTCTTAGAAGATAACCAGACCTTAACTCTGGGAAGGAACTGAGGAGGCGGCCTTCTTTTCTTATCAGCATTCTTCTTCATGTTATTCACTGTCTGCAGGATCGCAGACTTGGTTTGCTGCCAGATCTGGAGAAAAGAAAAGAAACATTAGCTGCAGGCACTTGAGATGTAGCAGGTACAGGAAGAGGAACACTTGGATGTTGGCTGTAAACAATGAAAAATGGAGATGTAGCACTCGTGTGATTATTATAAGAGAATTCGGTCCATGAAAGGAGATGTACCCAGTTGCCGTGTTATGCAGATACAAAATGGCGTAGATAATATTCAAGCACTTGGTTAATTCTTCCAACTTGGCCGTTGGAGTGTGGGTGGTATGCAGACGAAAAGTCCAATTTCACATCTAGAAGCTTGCACAGATCTCTCCAGAATTTGGACATGAATTGCACGCTCCGATCAGACACGATATAGAGGGGCAAACCGTGCAGACGAAAAACATGTTGAACAAATGGACTTGCCAGACGAGGAGCTGATGGAAGACCAGAGGAACAAAATGTGCCATCTCAGAAAAACGGTCCACAACAACCCAAATAGTGGAGCATCCATCAGAGAGAAGAAGATCTGTAATGAAGTCCATGGCTATGTGTTGCCAAGGGCTGGAGTAGACCTGCAGGCCTGGAGTGAGTAATTTTATTTTGAGCGCACTTGGTACAAGAGGAAATATAGTCCATAACATCTTTGGGCAATGTGTGCCACCAATAGTGGCGAGAGATAAAGTCCCCAGTCTTGCGAATGCCCAACTGACCCTCCAACTTGGAGTTATGACCCCAGATGAGAATTTTCTGTTTGTCAATTGGGCGAACAAAAATTTTTCCCGGGGTAATGTCTTTAATCTGCAGACGGTTGACAGGAATTATAAGGCTGGGTTCACACGACCTATTTTCAGACGTAAACGAGGCGTATTATGCCTCGTTTTACGTCTGAAAATAGGGCTACAATACGTCGGCAAACATCTGCCCATTCATTTGAATGGGTTTGCCGACGTATTGTGCAGACGACCTGTAATTTACGCGTCGTCGTTTGACAGCTGTCAAACGACGACGCGTAAATTGACTGCCTCGGCAAAGAAGTGCAGGGCACTTCTTTGCAATGTAATTTGAGCCGTTCTTCATTGAACTCAATGAAGAGCAGCTCAAGATATACGAGCGTCACAGACGCCTCGTATATTACGAGGAGGAGCATTTACGGCTGAAACGACGCAGCTGTTTTCTTCTGAAAACAGGCTGTCATTTCAGCCGTAAAAGCCAGCTAGCATGTGAACATACCCTAAAGGATAGGTCAATAATATGTTGAGGGGTCTCTTCTAGGTCATCTGTTTCAAATGAACGAGACAGTGCATCATCCTTGACATTTTTATCAGCAGGACGGAAATGGAGTTGGAATTTGAATCTGGAAAAAAAAAAGTGACCATCTGGCTTGACGTGGGTTCAGACGTCGTGCAGAGTGTAAATAAGTGAGATTCTTGTGCGCAGTGTAGATGACAATTTGGTGAGCCGTACCCTCTAGTAAATGTCTCCACTCTTCTAAGACCAATTTGATGTCAAGTAGCTCACAGTCTCCAATAGAGTAGTTCCTTTCGACTGTAAAGAAGTGGTTTTTGAGAGGAAGCCACAGGAGACCGCTGTACCCTTGAAGTTTTTCTGAAAGAGAAGTGCTCCAGCACCAATGGAATAGGTATCAACCTCCAGCGAGAACTGCCGGGACACATCAGGATGGTGAAGAACTGTGGCAGAAGTGAAGGCCCACTTGAGATTAGTGAATGAAGATTCTGCTTCAGAGTGGTGAATGATGAGAAGTTTGGGATGAACTGGCCCAAAAATCTTTGTATGGCACAAAGACCTTGAGGACGAGGCCATTCTAAGATGGATTTTACCTTTTCTGGATCCATCTGGAGTCTATGATCATAAACTATATACCCCAGAAAGAGCAAGGATTTATTTTCGAATACACACTTTTCCAATTTGGTGTAGAGATTGTTCCCCCTTAACTGCGACAGGACTCGGCGGACTTGCTTCCGGTGAGTAGTCAGATCTGGTGAGCAGATCAAGATATCGTCCAGATACACCACCACACAGACCTACAGTAGATCCCAGAATATGTCGTTCACGAATTCCTGGAACACAGCTGGAGCGTTACACAGTCCAAAGGACATTACGAGATATTCATAGTGACCGTCTCTGGTGTTGAATGCGGTTTTCGATTTGTCACCTTTATGGATACGGATCAAGTCATTAGCCCCACGTAGATCCAGCTTTGTAAAAATCCTGGCCCCACGTATTCTGTCAAAGAGCTCAGAGATCAGCAGTAAGTACTTGTTCTTGACAGTAATTTGGTTCAAACACGATAATCGATATAAGGGCGGAGGGATCCAACTTTTTTTTCAACAAAGAAGAAGCCGGCTCCACCAGGAGAAATGGACTTTCTAATGAACTCCCTCTTCAAGGTTCTCCTTGACGTGTGTTGACATGGCTTGGGTCTCAGGCAGAGCGAGTGGAAATAATCGTCCTCGAGGAGGTGAAGTCCCAGGTAGCAACTCGACTGGACAATCATAAGGACAATGGAGAGGCAGAATTTTGGCCTCCTTCTTTTTAAATACGTCAGCATAACAAGCATACTGTGGAAGCGGATCAGGAAGAGACTGAAGTACAGAAGGTCGAATAGGATGAACCTGGGACAGACTATTATGTAAACACAGAGATCTCCACTGAAGGATTTCTCTGGAATTCCAGTCATGAATCGGAGCATGTTTACGAAGCCAGGGAAGTCCCAGTAGGATTGGGTTAATAGCCTCAGGAAGAACATAGAAGACTATCTGTTTAGTGGGAAGTGCTCCCACTTGTAACTTTAACAGTTCGGTAGTGGAGATAATTGGATCCGGCAGCTGACATCCATTCACCCAGTGTTGAAGACCAACACTAGGTTAGCGACAACATTGCTCAGGCACTTGGGAGATGGAGAAGGTGCCTTAAATAATCCTGGGAAACAGCAGGGGTGAAAGGGAAACTTTTAGAATTTCACGTGCACTAGCCCTTTAAGAGGTGGCCACAGCACGTGCGTGCACTAGGGATCCGGCGGGAAGCATAAGACCCTTGGCAAGGACCGCTGGAAGATACGGGGCCCGCTGCCGGCGTTACAGCGAGAGACTGGTGTGTATATTAAATTACGTATATTAAACCTTAAGATACAATATTTCCAGGTGATATCCCCAAGCATTCTCATCTCGGAAATCAGAGAGGATTTAGAAATGGTGTGGCTTACGTCCACCTTTAATTATGTCATCAACTTTGCTGTTATCTTTTGCATACAGAAGCCATATCATCAGTAAGGACCAAACTGTATCTAGCATGTAAGAACCCATTAGCTCAAATGGGGGTTACTGTTGATAACCAAGGAGAAGAGAAAACACAAGAGAGAATGAAAGTCATTATAATGATAAACTTTCGATTTATTATAAACCACATATACCCTCAAGATAGTCAATACTCATAGTATTACCCATAGTGCCAGCCTCATAGCAATGCCCATAATGCTAGCATGACAGCTATCTCCTAAGGCTGGGTTCACACGACCTATTTTCAGGCGTAAACGAGGCGTATTATGCCTCGATTTACGCCTAAAACTACGGCTCCAATACGTCGGCAAACAGCTGCCCATTCATTTGAATGGGTTTGCCGAAGTACTGTGCCGACGACCTGTAATTTACGCATCGTCGTTTGACAGCTGTCAAACGACGATGCGTAAAATGACTGCCTCGTCAAAGAAGTGCAGGACACTTCTTTGGACGTTTTTGGAGCCGTTTTCTCATAGACTCCAATGAAAACAGCTCCAAAAACGGACGTAAAAAGCGCTGCGAAAACGCCGCAAAAAACGCAGCGAAAAACGCGAGTTGCTCAAAAAACGTCTGAAAATCAGGGGCTGTTTTCCCTTGAAAACAGCTCCGTATTTTCAGACGTTTTTGGTCACTACGTGTGCACATACCCTAATAGTCCCCAAAATGCAATATTCATTACAATGCCAATAGTGACAGCCTCCAAATAAACCACGCCACACATATCTACTGTTGCCACAATGCTCACTTCTCTAGTACTGGCTACATGAAAGTTCCTCTTCCAGTTCTGATTTCTGTCAGCCAAGTTGAAGGATGTCTGTGCAACAGATATTACTGATCCCCCTTGCTGGGACAGCATAGGGCATACAGCAAGAACAGATGGCATATTTGCAGAGTCAGGATTAGGGGTATAGGCAGAGTAGGTGGCCTGGGGGCACCATGGAGGGAGTTGGGGGGTGAAATGTATGCATTAAAAAGATTAAAAAACATGGAGATGAGGGGAGAGGCAAATGGGTAGTATGTATAATTATTATCACTAGGGATCGGTGATGGGGCAATTAAATTAAAAAAGTAAAACATGGCATCAGCATATAGTTATTTCATCCTTTATTGTAGATGCCCCATACAATACCATTGCTGTTATTGGTATTGTATGGGACATTCACAACAAAAAGACATTGGTATTGTATGGGGAATCTACAATCAAGGATAAAATAACTATATGCTGATGCATGTTTTACTTTCTTGCCATTGGTATTGTATGGGGCATCTACTCTAAAGGATGAAATAACGATATTCTAACTATCTTTTACTTTCTTGGACTATGTGATTGTAGACTTGGACAGATCCACTCTGTGGGGCAGTCTGATTTATTTTACATCCTTAGGGCCCTTTTACACGGCCAATTATCAGGCAAACAAGCGTTCACAAAACACTCGTTCCCAATAAAAACCAATCAGCCGATGAACAAGCAAACGCTTGTATAGTTTATAATAACCGAAAGACACAGCATGGATCTGGACAGCCCAAGAGAAGTAAAATGCAGCCGTCAGCGAACATATGATCAAGTGTGAGCTAGATCCTGGGGCGTGTACCCACAAAGCATCCAAAGCATATATATATATATAACCTAAAGAAAAAGATGCCGATAGACTAGAAATATGAGAAAGTAGAAAAATACTTTATTGAAGATAACACATAGGTATACAAAGAAACAGCCGGACACATCAAGAAGTAATTGGGGGAGGCAGACATGACCAGGGTTGCAGGGGAGAAGGAATGAGGTGAAAAGTTCAAATGGAGGAGGGGGAGAAAGGTGGAGGAGAAGGGGGGCGAGGCTAACAGAGGGCATATAGGAAGGGTGAGGGACAGGTTCGCGCCATTCACGCCCCAGGAAAACAGTTTAGACCTTGTACTGACCTGAGGCGTGATGCAGGCCCTGATGGAGCAAGTGCGGCAGGCTGTGGCGGAACGGGGCATGGCCTGGCTTGAGGAGGAGCTCGGGAGGATGGGTCCGGCGGCATCGGTGCCGGAGTTGTCGGCAGGGCTGGAGGAGGCAGCGGGTACAAGTGCGGCCGGGACGCAGGCAACGCCAGAGGTGATGACATCCCCCCTCCGGCGGTCACGGCGGGTGCGGCCGCCAGAGCGCCTTAGCCCGGACGATTTGCCTAGGGCTCGACGCAGGCTTGGGAGCCCCTCGAGGGACCCTCCGGGCCGGGTTTCCGCTTCCACCGCTAGGGGGCGGAGGTCCCGGTCCGGGAGGAATCCCGGTCGCCGGTCGGGCCCTTCGGAGAGTGGAGGGCAGGGTCCCAGGTCAGAGGAACAGCCTCCCGTCTCCAGGTCAGCACCACGTGGAGTTGCGGCGGGCCGATCTGCAGGATGATATCCCCGGACGGTCGCGCAGGCCACAATCGGTGGTGCTGCAGAGACGGAGGGAGGGGGCAGCGGTGGAGGGAGAGCGGAGGCCGGAGCGGCCCCTGACGTCATGCGATACTTATGAGGTCCAGGACGGTGCATACGGCTGCAGAGCCTGCGGCGCGGCTTCAGGCCCCAGATGTCCGGAGGGGGGTGAAAACGGAGGTGTGCTGATGGAGGATGGTCGTCGTGGAGGTCCCGTCGCCCCGGCTGGTGGGAACTCAGCGCCCATGCAGTCTGGTGAGTCAATATCACCATTACATACATTTCCAGCGATATTTAGATCCCCAGGGATTGGGGAGGGTTCCCAAGGTGAGGCAGTTAGGAATGTTGAAAATAGTGGGTTGATGTCTACTGTTAGGGGGGGGGGAGAAGTTCAGGAATTGCTTGGCTGTGTAAAGGCGTTGCTTGCGCGTTGTGAGGGGGGTAGGTTGCCTGCTACATCCCCGGGGTCGGCGTGGGTCCCGGCAGCGGGGGGGGCGGAGAATCGGGGCAACCCCTGAGGACGGTCCCCGAGGTGGAGGTCGGGGGAGTGACGGTTGCGGTTCAGACTGATAAGGATAAGGATGTGGATAGGGTGAGGTTAGATGATAAAGCTAAAGGCGAAGTGTACGTTTGTTTTGAGGGGTTGTTGGGGTCACATTTGAAGACTGAAGTGAAAGAAAAAATTTGGAGGGATGAGTACGTAGAAATCTTCTCGCTTCTTCCTCTGGAGAAATTTAATTTAGACAAGGGAAAAAGGTGGGAAAGTAAAAAGGAAGAGGAGGAGAAGCGTCGATATCGTTTAATCCCGCAGACGTTTGTGAATTGGTTACAGGCGTTTGCCATTCTGGCCAGTGTTATAGGGGAAAAGGCACCGGAAAATTGTTCCGCCCTTTTCGGGTACATGGATGCGATAGGTGAGGCGCATCAGTCTTATGGTGGTCAGACTTGGCTGCGGTATGACGAACAGTTTCGTCAGAGGAAAGCGGTTCGTCCCAACATTAGATGGGATAATAAAGACATTGGGCTTTGGTTAAAAGTAATGGCCCCGGCTAAGTTCGGGCAGTCCTTTCAGGGGGGGGCTGGGGTTGCCGGCCCCTCAGGACAATCGGGGCAATCGGGTGGAGGGACAGGAGGAAGGGCGGGCTTGTGCTGGCAGTTTAATGACGGCCAATGCAAGTTTGGGGCAGGATGTAAGTTTAAGCACTCTTGCTCCTCTTGCAGCGGGACTTCGCACGGGGCCGCCAAGTGTTTCAAAAAAGGAAAAGGAAAAGGGGGAAGTGGTGGGGGCCATGGGGCTGACTCCGGTGAGGTGGGAAGAGATGGAGCCGTACCTAAATAGGTTCCCGGATAGGGAGAAAGGCGAGTTATTGTTGCGTGGTTTTCAGTTTGGCTTTGTGATCCCTTCCCCGGTTCATGCGGTCCCCCTTTCCCTACGGAATTTAAAGTCGGCAATGGAGTATCCAGAGGTAGTGTCAGACAAGTTGAGTAAAGAGGTGGGGTTAGGGCGTATGGCGGGGCCGTTCCCGTTTCGGCCCGTTCAGGACATGGTTGTGTCACCGTTAGGGGTTGTTCCAAAAAAGGAGCCGAATAAATTCCGGCTTATACATCATTTGTCGCATCCGCGGGGATTGTCTGTAAATGATGGCATTGCTCCAGAGCTGTGCTCGGTGGCATATACGTCGTTTGACGCGGCGGTTGAGTGGGTGCGACGGTACGGGGCGGGGGCCCTTATGGCAAAGACTGATGTGGAATCGGCTTTCCGGCTTCTCCCGGTTCATCCGGACAGTCAGCGGCTGTTAGTGTGTTACTGGGAGGGGGCTTATTATATGGATCGGTGTCTCCCGATGGGTTGTTCGGTGTCTTGCGCGTACTTCAAAGCGTTCAGTTAGTTCCTAGAGTGGGTAATCCGTGAAGTGGCAGGTTTAGAGTCGGTCATACATTATCTAGATGACTTCCTGTGTGTGGGCCCAGCGGGTTCGGTGGTGTGCGCCAATTTGCTGGGGGCAATACAGTGGGTCGCTCAGCGGTTTGGGGTTCCGTTATCCCCAGAGAAGACTGTTGGTCCCAGTACTTGTATAGTTTTTCTTGCCATTACCCTGGATTCAGTGGCGATGGAGTGTCGACTTCCTAGGGACAGGCTGGATGCGCTGCGTTTGGAAGTGAGCAGGACGGGTCGGCTTCATAAGATTCAGCTGCGGGATTTGCAGTCGTTGTTAGGGAAACTTAATTTTGCTTGTCGGATAATGCCCATGGGCAGAGTTTTTTGCAGGAGGTTGGCGTCAGCAACGGCGGGGGTTAGAGCCCCACACCATTTTGTGTGGTTGACACGGGAGCATCGGGATGACTTGGCAGTATGGAGAGAGTTTTTGAATTTGTATAATGGGAAATCGTTATTGATTTCGCCGGTGGTGGATAATGTGCAATGGGAATTGTTTACGGATGCTGCAGGTAGTGTGGGTTTCGGTATTTATTGTAAAGGACAGTGGTGCGTGGGGCGGTGGCCGGAGGAATGGGTTTCTTTGGGACTGGTTCGTAAT
Source organism: Rhinoderma darwinii (assembly GCF_050947455.1). Classification (NCBI taxonomy): domain Eukaryota; kingdom Metazoa; phylum Chordata; class Amphibia; order Anura; family Rhinodermatidae; genus Rhinoderma; species Rhinoderma darwinii. The sequence goes on along the minus strand of NC_134687.1, from coordinate 294,598,164 downwards.
CTTGTACTACTGGAACTCTTCCCGATTGTGGTGGCGGTTGAGATTTGGGGGGAGCGTTTTCGTAATAGCAAGGTGCGGTTCCACTGTGATAATATGGGGGTGGTGTTGGCAATCAATAATGTAACGGCTTCTTCCCCCCCGGTGGTGAGGTTGTTACGGCGTCTGGTGTTGCGTTGTTTGTCACTCAATGCGTGGATTATTGCGGTTCACGTTCCGGGGGTACAGAATGACATCGCGGATTCTCTCTCTTGCCTACAGTGGGAGCGGTTTCGTCTGTTGGCACCGGAGGCAGATCTGGAAGGGGTCGCGTTCCCGGGATGGCTTTGGGACGTGGTTTGCGAGCAGCAGGAGGTTTGATCAAGGCCTCTCTAGCGCCTGGTACATGGTTGGCGTACGACGCGGCGTGGAGGGACTGGGTGTCGTGGTTGACAGGTTCGCCCGAAGTCGGGTCGATGGAGGAACAGGTGGTAGCTTTGCTGGGGTTTTTGGGATGGGTATCAGTGGAAGGCTGGTCGGTGTCTAAAGTGAATCGTTTCGTGTCAGCTTTGGCCTTTGGTTTTAAACTAAGGGGGTTGGGGGACGTGACTAAAGATTTCTTGATTGTCCAGGCGTTGAAGGGGTTTCAAAAAAAGGGGGCGGGGCGGCCGGACGGCCGTCGCCCGGTTTCTTTCGCGCTTTTAGCGAAGTTAGGTGAAGTATTGGGGAGGGTGTGTTTCTCGGGCTATGAGGTAGCATTGTTTCAGTTGGCTTTTTCATGGGCGTTTTTTGGAGCTTTAAGAGTGGGTGAGTTAATTTCCCCTAGCAAGAAGAGAGCGGGGGGTTTGCAAGCGGAAGATGTAACAGGAGGAGGGGAGAGAGTGGAATTCTGGGTAAGGCGGTCAAAATAGGGTCAAAGTGGAAAAGGTAAACGTGTGGTTCTGGGGGCGGTGGCGAGGGCGGGCATGTGCCCGGTAAGATGCTACGAGCGATACACCGCGCTACGAGGGTGTAGTGGGGGGCCGCTGTTATGTCATACGGATGGGGCTTTCTTGTCAAGATGCCAGTTTACAGCTGTTTTCCGTAGATGTTTGGAGGTGTTGGGTTTGGACAAGGGTGTTTATTCACCACACTCCTTTCGTATTGGGGCAGCCACGGAGGCTGCGTCATGGGGTTTGGGGCCTGATGTGGTGAAGCGCATAGGTCGTTGGGATTCGGGGAGGTATAAGTCCTACGTGCGTCTCCACTTTATGTGATTTGTTTTTCTCGTCTCAGCATGCTGTTTCCGGTTGGTGTCATCGTTGTTATTCTTCTATTTCAGATGGTTCACCTGCACTGGTGTGGATTCTTGGGCACTCATATGTGCACTGGGGGGCGTTAAGGGCTGATGTGCGGCCAGATGGGCGGCAACTGGGGTTCCAAAGGTCGTCGGTGGTGATACGGTGGCTGGGCACGCGCGGCATGGTGTGGAGTCGAGTTTTGCCGGATTTCCACCGGTATGCGCAGTTGGATCGGGTTCCTGATTTGTTGGTCCTTCATGTGGGGGGAAACGACTTAGGCACTCGTCCGTTTAGAGAATTAATTTGGGATGTTAAGTATGACCTTCTCCGGCTTTGGTCCTGTTTTCCGAAGTTGAAGGTGATTTGGTCAGAAATAGTGCCGCGTAGTGTATGGTGAAATGCGCGTTCGGTAGAGCGCGTAAACAAGGCCCGGGTGAAAGTTAATCGGGCGGTTTCCAGCTTTGTGGTGAAAAACGGGGGTTTTTTTGTGCGGCACTACGATTTTAAGGATGGCCAAGGGAAGTATTGGCTAGGTGATGGAGTGCATCTGAATGCGGTGGGCATTGGCCTTTGGGCTTTGCGGATTCAGGAAGGAATCGAGCGGGCAATGATGGATGGTGGGGGCTCGCATACTTAAAGGTGGTCTAAGTATGCTCGTGTGGCGGATTGGGGGGTCCTTGGAGTTGGTGGTAATTTGAAGTGGGGGATTCATCACAGGTATGGTCCCTAACAAATACATAGTTGCTCATGGATATGGATATTGCTCATGGATAATTGCTCATGGATAATTGCTCATGGATATTGTTTAGCGATGTGGATTCTTTGTTGCTGCTGGTGTTTTTTCTTTTACAGGAGTCGGCTGGTGGTGACTGGTAGGAGCGGAGTCACGGTGGCTTTGTTGGCGGATTAGGGGGTCCTTGGAGTTGGTGGTAATTTGAAGTGGGGGATTCATCAGAGGTATGGTCCCTAACAAATACATAATTTCTTATGGATATGGGCGTATTTTGGACTCCTGCTGGGTGGTGTCCCGGGGAGTGGTTTTACATACTTGGCAAGCCAACTGCGGAGCAGAAAGGTGCCTCTGAGCCTGTAGGGAGACGGCTGGGGGTAAGTAGCTATACAGGGGGCAGTTAGGCGCCAAAGTTTTGGAGCTCCAAGGACTTCCCCTTTCCTAGTAATGTTATTTATAAAGTTATGTTTTATGTTCATGTAAATTTGTTAATAAAATGGCTGCTGTGGCCGAAATTTTCCAACCCACTGTCTCGTGTGTTTCACTGGGGATGGGAGAGTGACATGGGGGGAGGAAAAAAGGCCTGGAAGCAAGAAAGAGGGTGGACAGTATGGAGGGAAGGTTAAGCAAAAGGGTTCGAAATGGGGCGAGCTCTGTAATCCCATGGTCATGATTTAAAAGGAATCCATAAACCGACAAGTTAAAAAGACATACAAGCCATGCAATTTACAGAATGAATATGCCATGTAGACAAAAAAATGAATAATAAGTGCCTGGTGGCATAGTCAAACGCTGGATGCGTCTGCAAGCTATGTTCTGCCCATGCAGTTACATAAAATAAATAAACATATGCCATATAAAAGGGTATAGGAATGAGTAACCAAGTACCTATGAAAGACACGGCAGGAAATAGACAATGCTGACATATAAAGAAGTGTTTACAGCAGGTGACAACAATTGAACATACCCATAATAGGTCCAGGCTAGAGTGCACAGGAAGATGTCCGCCCCAACGCGCGTTTCGGCGCAACTGCCTTCGTCTGGGGGTGAATGCACTTGCGCCGAAACGCGCGTTGGGGCGGACATCTTGCTGTGCACTCTAGCCTGGACCTATTATGGGTATGTTCAATTGTTGTCACCTGCTGTAAACACTTCTTTATATGTCAGCATTGTCTATTTCCTGCCGTGTCTTTCATAGGTACTTGGTTACTCATTCCTATACCCTTTTATATGGCATATGTTTATTTATTTTATGTAACTGCATGGGCAGAACATAGCTTGCAGACGCATCCAGCGTTTGACTATGCCACCAGGCACTTATTATTCATTTTTTTGTCTACATGGCATATTCATTCTGTAAATTGCATGGCTTGCATGTCTTTTTAACCTGTCGGTTTATGGATTCCTTTTAAATCATTGTATACCTATGTGTTATCTTCAATAAAGTATTTTTCTACTTTCTCATATTTCTAGTCTATCGGCATCTTTTTCTTTAGGTTATATATATGCTTGTATAGTTTATGCAGAATTAAATATTATCGTTGTTGGCAGCACATCTCCCTGTGTAAACAGGGAGATGCGCTGCCGACGTGATAGAAATGTATGGGGACGAGCCATCAGAGTAACGATCAACGAGCTGTCTGTGCGATAGGACCCTTACCTACACTGGAGACAATGCTGACAATTTTATCTTTCTATTTGTTGTAGCAATTAAATGAGCAATTAAATGAGTAATTGTCTGGCAACTATTCTGATTGTCTTCAAGAACCAGGGGTGGAGGTGAGATGGCATATTCCAAAACCCCTTCCTTGTGTAATGACGGGGGTGGGGAGACAGACAAGTGAGCCCTAATCTACCCACCACTCAGTCCCTGCCTACTTGCAACGACCCGCCCTAGGCGACGGGGTACAACTGGGCGACGGTCCCTACGCTCAATAAGTGCATGACAGACAAACAGACAAGGGTACACAGAGCTAGGGGGAGAAAGGGGCAGTTGCCCACGGCAAAACCGTGAGCAACAAGAGAAGTGAACAAGCCGAGTCAAACCAGGAGAGTACGAGGTGCCAAACGCAGAGCAGAAGAGTAGTAAACAAGCCGAGTCAAACCAGGAGTGTACGAGGTACCAAATGCAGAGCAGGAGAGTAGTCAGCAAGCCGGGGTCAATATGAAGCAAGGACAATGGTACAAGAAGCTGCAGCAGGGCCAGGAAACCAAACGAGAAGAATCACAAGCAAAGGAGGAACAGGAAAGGCAGGTATAAATAGACAGAGAGCGGGAGCTAGCTCCGTCTGGCCAGGCTGTGATAGGTTTTCCCACTCCTAAGCCTGCCACCCTGAGTGGTGGAAGATGGAGTCAGTCTCACAAGCAGGTGCAGGCTGATTATCTATGGGCGTTAACCCCGAAGCTGTGCCTGGCAGATCCTTTACAGTACCCCACCTTTTATGAGGGGCCACCGGACCCTTTCTAAGTGGACCTGGTTTACTGGGGAAACGAAGGTGAAACCTCCTGACCAATATCCCAGCGTGAACATCCCGAGCGGGTACCCAAGTCCTCTCCTCAGGCCCGTATCCTCTCCAATGGACCAGGTACTGGAGGGAGCCTTGGACCTTCCTGCTGTCCACAATCTTGGCCACCTCGAATTCTGCCCCCTCAGGGGTGAGAACAGGGACCGGAGGTTTCCTCGAGGGAGCCAAGGACAGGGAGCAGCGTTTAAGGAGGGAGGCATGGAACACGTCGTGTACTCGAAAAGATGGGGGCAACTCCAGTCGGAAGGAGACAGGATTGAGGACTTCAATGACCTTGTACGGCCCTATAAACCGGGGAGCAAACTTCTTGGACGGGACCTTAAGGCGCAAATTTTTAGACAATAGCCACACCAGATCCCCGACCATAAACAAGGGGTTAGCAGAACGTTTTCTCTCTGCCTGAGTTTATTGTATGCTCTGGGACGCCTCTAGGTTCTTCTGAACCTGAGCCCAGACTGTGCACAGTTCTCGATGAACGACCTCTACCTCGGGATTGTTGGAACTACCAGGTGAAACGGAAGAGAACTGTGGATTAAACCCAAAATTACAGAAAAAGGGGGAGACCCCTGACGAGTTACTGACCCGGTTATTAAGGGAAATTTCGGCGAGGGGAATGAATGAGACCCAATCATATTGACAGTCAGAGATAAAACACCTTAAATATTGTTCTAGAGACTGATTAGTCCTCTCAGTTTGGCCATTAGTTTCAGGATGGAAGGCAGAGGAGAAGGACAGATCAATCTCCAACTTTTTACAGAAGGCTCTCCAAAACAATTAAACAAATTGTACCCCTCTATCAGAAACAATATTGACAGGGACCCCATGGAGACGCAGGATGTGTTTGACAAACAAGGTAGCTAACGTCTTAGCATTGGGTAGTTTTTTGAGGGGCACAAAGTGGCACATCTTACTGAAGCGGTCTACTACAACCCACACCACCGACTTGCCTTGAGATGGAGGCAAATCGGTGATAAAATCCATGGAGATATGGGTCCAAGGTCTCTGGGGAATGGGCAAAGAACATAGTAAGCCCGCTGGTCGGGACCTGGGAGTCTTGGACCTAGCACAAACTTCACAAGCGGCGACGTAGGCTTTAACGTCTTTAGGCAACCCAGGCCACCAATAGTTTCTGGCAATGAGGTGCTTGGTACCAAGGATGCCTGGATGGCCAGATAGTGCAGAGTCATGATTTTCCCTAAGTACCCTTAGCCGCAATTGCAGGGGAACAAACAGCTTGTTCTCAGGAAGGATCCCGGGAGCTGAACCTTGATCAGCCGCAATTTCAGAGACTAAATCAGAATCAATAGCGGAAATGATTATACCTGGAGGCAAAATACAAGCAGGATCTTCCTCCGAAGGAGGGCTGGCCATGAAGCTACGTGACAGTGCATCAGCCTTAACATTTTTAGACCCAGCCCCATAGGTAACCACAAAGTTGAATCTGGTAAAAAAATAACGCCCAACGAGCTTGTCTCGGGTTTAGCCTCCGGGCAGATTCTAGGAAAACCAGTTTCTTGTGGTCTTTAAGGACCGTTACCTGGTGCCTAGCCCCCTCCAGGAAGTGAGGCAACTAGTGGAAGACCACCTATCTCACAATGTTGTAAACAGATCACATTGGTGTGCACCACCTGTAGTAACTATGTATTTAGGGAAGGAAGAAGAAGAAGTATGTGATCTGAAATTAATATGTAACTTTTATTAATATGCATTAAATGAAATGAAAATAAACAGTAAAATATCCTGCAGGAAGTGGCGTCACTCTTCAAATGCCCATTTAATGGCTAAGAGTTCGCGGTTGCCAATATCATAGTTACTCTCAGTGGGTGAAAACTTCCTGGAGAAGTAGGCACAGGGACGGAGATGGGTGAGGGACCTGGTACCCTGGGACAAGACAGTCCCCACTCCCACCTCAGACGCGTCAACCTCCACGATAAATGGCTCCATTTGGTTGGGCTGAACCAGCACCGGGGCCGAGATAAAGCACTTCTTAAGAACCTCAAAAGCCTGGACAGCCTCAGGAGGCCAGTGGAGGAGATCAGCACCTTTGCGAGTGAGATCCATAAGAGGCTTAGCGATGACCGAGAAGTTAGCAATAAACCTCCTGTAATAATTAGCGAACCCCAGGAAGCACTGTAACGCCTTCAGGGAGGCAGGTTGGACCCATTCCGCCACAGCCTGGACCTTGGCGGGGTCCATGCGGAATTCATGAGGAGTGAGGATTTGGCCCAAAAATGGTATCTCCTGCACCCCAAACACACATTTTTCGGTCTTAGCAAACAGTTTGTTTTCTCGAAGGACCTGGAGCACCTTCCTGACATGCTCAATGTGGGAGGACCAGTCCTTGGAAAACACAAGTATGTCATCAAGGTACACTACAAGAAATAACCCCAGGTAGTCTCTTAAAATCTAATTTATGAAATTATGGAAGACCGCGGGAGCATTACACAACCCAAAGGGCATGATGATGTATTCAGAATGACCTTCGGGCGTGTTAAAAACAGTCTTCCACTCATCCCCCTCTTTGATGCGGATAAGGTTATACGCCCCCCGTAGATCAAACTTAGAGAACCATTGGGCCCCTTGAACCTGATTAAAGAGATCAGGAATCAGAGGAAGGGGATACTGGTTCCTTACAGTGAGCTTATTCAAGCTTCGGTAGTCAATGCATGGCCTAAGACCACCATCCATCTTCCCTACGAAGAAGAAGCCAGCACCTACCGGAGAAGTAGAGGGGCGAATGTAACCCTTGGCCAGTCATTCCTGGATATACTCTCTCATGGCTTCACGTTCGGGACAAGAGAGATTAAATATCCTACCCTTAGGGAGCTTAGCTCCTGGTACCAAATTGATTTCGCAATCATATTCTCTATGAGGAGGTAACACTTTGGAGGCCTCCTTAGAGAAAACATCGGCGAAGTCCTGAACAAACTCAGGGGGAGAAATAGAATTAACAGAAAAACATTACGTCAAGCATTCATTACCCCACTTGGTAAGGTCCCCAGAATTCCAGTCAAATGTGGGATTATGCAACTGCAACCAGGGAAGGCCTAAAACCAAATCGGACCATAATCCCTGCATTAACAGTACAGAGCACTGCTCCAAATGCATGGAGCCAACAAGGAGTTCAAAAACAGGGGTATGCTGTGTAAAATAACCATTAGCAAGAGGAGTGGAGTCGATACCCACTACCGGGACAGGTTTAGGCAAATCAATCAAAGGCATAGCTAGAGACATAGCAAATTCCACAGACATGATATTAGCAGAAGACCCTGAATCCACAAAGGCACTGCCGGTAGCAGACCTACCACCAAAAGAGACCTAAAAGGGAAGTAAGATTTTATTACGTTTCATATTTACGGGAAATACCTGTGCGCCCAAGTGACCTCCCCGATGATCAATTAGGCGCGGAAGTTCTCCGGCTGCATTCTTACGCTTAGGACAGTTGTTCACTTGATGCTTGTCATCCCCACAGTAGAAGCAAAGACCATTCTTCCTCTACGTTGTTGGGGGGACACGGAGGCCCCGAGCTGCATAGGTACCTCCGAGTCTTCCGGGGAGGAACGAAGCAACGGAACCTCGGGAGGCATCATGGGGGAGTCAGAGGAGAAAACATCAAGACGTTCAAGTCGTCGTTCCCTGAGACGTCGGTCAAGTCGTACCGCTAAAGCCATAACCTGGTCTAGGGAGTCAGAAGAGGGATAACTAACTAGCAGATCTTTCAGGGCGTTCGACAGACCCAACCTAAACTGGCACCTTAAGGCAGGGTCATTCCACCGAGAAGCTACGCACCACTTCCTAAAGTCAGAGCAATACTCCTCAACAGGTCTCTTACCCTGACGTAAGGTCACCAGCTGACTCTCGGCAAAAGCAGTCTTGTCAGTCTCGTCATAGATGAGTCCGAGAGCAGAAAAGAAAAGATCAACGGAGGAAAGTTCAGGGGCGTCAGGAGCCAAGGAGAAGGCCCATTCTTGGGGCCCTTCCTGGAGCCGGGACAGTGGGGCTTTAAATGAAAATAGAGCCTACAACTCTCCCGAAAGGAGAGAAAAGTCTTCCGGTCCCCTGAGAACCGGTCGGGCAACTTGAGGTGGGGTTCAAGAGGTGAGGTGAGGGGGACTACCATGGTAGCATCAGGCTGGTTGACCTTCTGAGCCAGGGCCTGGACCTGTAGAGAGAGACCCTGCATTTGCTGAGCCAGGGTCTCAAGGGGGTCCATAGTGGTGTCAGGGACCAGGGTAGACTAGGTATTGGCTTGTGATTATGTAATGACGGGGGTGGGGAGACAGACAAGTGAGCCCTAATCTACCCACCACTCAGTCCCTGCCTACTAGCAACGACCTGCCCTAGGCGACGGGGTACAACTGGGCGACGGTCCCTACGCTCAATAAGTGCACGACAGACAAACAGACAAGGGTACACAGAGCTAGGGGGAGAGAGAGGCAGTTGCCCACGGCAAAACCGTGAGCAACAAGAGAAGTGAACAAGCCGAGTCAAACCAGGAGAGTATGAGGTGCCAAACGCAGAGCAGAAGAGTAGTAAACAAGCCGAGTCAAACCAGGAGTGTACGAGGTACCAAACGCAGAGCAGGAGAGTAGTCAGCAAGCCGGGGTCAATATGAAGCAAGGACAATGGTACAAGAAGCTGCAGCAGGGCCAGGAAACCAAACGAGAAGAATCACAAGCAAAGGAGGAACAGGAAAGGCAGGTATAAATAGACAGAGAGCGGGAGCTAGCTCCGTCTGGCCAGGCTGTGATAGGTTCTCCCACTCCTAAGCCTGCCACCCTGAGTGGTGGAAGATGGAGTCAGTCTCACAGACATAGAAGCAGGTGCTGACTGATTATCTATGGGCGTTAACCCCGAAGCTGTGCCTGGCAGATCCTTTACACCTTGAGCACAAAGAGAGTTTGTCGGGACTCTGCCTATCTGTTACATTACCATCCTGCTGCACCTAGGTAAATAGCAATGCCAAATATGAAATGTTTTGGAAAATCTAAAGTTTATTCATATTTCATACTTAAGTGCTGGGGTTTCTTCGTTATTAATATTGTGCGGACTCTGACCCGAACCCTGATAGCACCAACACCCAACCTTAGGAGTGCAGCCCATCTTACTACTACATATTGGCTGGACTTGGACACTTGCACACTAACTCAATGACGTCCGAAACCTTCACCTACGATACATCAACGACAGCCTGCTTTCACGTTGGGTCCGTTGACCCACTGGACCGTACCGCCTTGACGGTATGGCAGCTGGCCAACAGGACACAGGTCACAGTCTATAGTTCGTATAGTGTACCTGTGGTAGCTCAGACAGTAGCAAGACAGGCTCGGCTGGGACTAGGCAGCAGGCAGGTGCCAGGCGTGGTGTAGCAGGACAGGCGTGGTATAGAAGGACAGGCATGGTATACAGCACTGCACGATTTCAGCTCAACACGGCACTTGACCAGGATAGCACGGGATACAGGTTACAGGTAGCAGGAACGGGAAACACTGGGAACTGGAAAACACTTAGGAGACCATTTGCATAGACAGACTAGGGTAACTACAATAAGACTCAGGCAAGGCATGAAGGGGCTGGGCCCCTCTTATAATCCAGGGTGCTCATGGGCTAATTTTGACTTAATTTCAGGTGCGCGCGCTGGCCCATTAAGAGCGGGCACAAGCCGGGACCCGGGACCGGGCCGGGAGAAGCGGAAGTGAGCGCTGGCGTCTCCTGAGAAGGAGATGGGGACCAGCTCTCACAGTTCCATGGCTGCGGGCTTCAGGAGGTGAGTGAGCCTGACGGCCCGCGGCCATGGGCATGACACCTGCATTATATAACAAGTCACTAATTCTGGAGACTTTCCTTGGATTCCACCACAAGAACTACGCACAAGAGACTACGAAAAGGAACTACGTAAATACCAATCGCAAGATCTACATTGTACCACACTAGCGGAATATCATCGTCTGAACAGGATCCCATGGGCCTTACGAAGCCACCTTAGACCGACCCTCTTCTCTGAAGACAGAAAATACTGTGAACAGTTCCAAAAAATCTTAAATAAGTGTTCCCTTGATTTAATTGTCCTAACTATTGAACACTTGCAAAAGTCATTAAAAGAATCTGACGAAAAAATAAAAGCACTGGACAACAACTATCCTCCTCTCTCTCTAGCAGTGACTGGGACAATTTAAAGACCCTTACCGACAATGTCATAAAGGAATATACTAAAGAGGTCAGACACAGGGAAAAGGGAGACATTTCAGAGAGACGCAAGCGACTATCAGAATAACAAGGTACACAGATGGCAACACTCCAAATTCGGACACCCACGCAGAAACTACAATACTGGCAACCGATCCAGCTCTGGAAGCGACACCTCAATAGAGAGACCACCATATCGACAGCAACATTTTTTGACCAATCACCAAGGAAGAGGCACCCCACCAGAAGGGCGGGGAGGAGAATGACGAGGTTGTGAAACAGGAATTCAGACGAGGTCCCAGTTAAGGAGAACAACCTGGTAGTGAACATCTCCTCCCTTACCCTGAGTCCGATAGAACTCTCTGTCCTACAAAAAGGTTTATCTTTTTATCCTACTGTTCCAAGCAATACGTTCATATTAGAACAGGAACTGAATAGATTTTAGATTTTATAGATCTTTAAGACTAATAACAACTCACTTTAGATTATCCGAAATGAGTCCTATTTCTACTACCTTGGACCCCCAACAGTCACAATCATCAATCACTCATCTAGACTTACGTAACCCAAGCAACTTTGCTCCCCCTAGAACATACCATGCCACTGAAGCGGTGATAGAAATGATAGAGAGAGACACCAAATTTATACTACATGATTACAAGTTAGGCACTTGCCCTCATAAAAACAATAAGCCAACAGAGGAATTTAAAGCCTTAACAAGCCTAAGTAAGAACAAAGAGTCATAAAACCAGCAGACACGGGAGGCGCCATAGTGGTTTGGGCCAAAAGAGACTACATGACGGAGATAGGGAGACAATTATCAGACCTGAACATTTATCAACAAATTCACCCTGACCCTACCTCCACGATGCGGAATAAAAATAAATTGGTTCTGGAACATTACCAACGTTTAGGAACCATTGATGAGAAAATAGTCACATTTTTGCTACATCCTCATCCAGTTACCCCCGTGTTCTACGTTTTACCCGCCAGGCAGACCAATAGTAGCCACTACCGACTCAATTCTCTCACCTCTGTCTATTTTATTGGTAAAAATCCTCACTCCATTAATTAAGAGCACACGTTCCTTTATTCTAGATACCGGTCACATCCTCCAAAACATTAGAAACTTGTCCAAAGTGAAGCGAACCCTCAACGTCAATAGCCTATACACTTCAATATACCATCATAAGGGGATACAAGTCGCTACACAACTCCTTGCATCAACCCATATGACACCAGACTCCATCAAACTTTGTCTAAAGCGACTGTACTTGATCCTACATCAGAATTTCTTTGTCAACGTACAAACTTGCAGTACCACAATGGGGTCAAACGTAGCACCACCATATGCCAAAGCTTATATGTCATAATTTGAGGAGGGCTACATTTACATCAACTCCCATTTCCAGAAACATGCTAGATGTTGGTATAGATACATAGATTAATTTTTTTGCATGTGGGACGGCCCGCAACAATCCCTTGATGATTTTCTGCTTTACATCAACCAAATTAGAGATTAATTAAAAAACACATTAAACTCTGACACACACAAAAAAAATTCTCGACACCACTGTCATCAACAATGATGATGGCCACCTCACAACTGATCTATTTTCTAAACCTTCCGATATGAATGGATTGATACACTACAAGAGCAACCATCTTAAAAACACCAAACACTCTTAACCGAAATCTCAATTCACGCGAGTATCTAGAACTGTGTCCAACACAGAAAAAAAACAAACAGACTAGTACAGAGGTCAGATAAATTTAGAGAGCGAGGCTATCCATCGAAACTCTTAGACCAAGAACTGTCTAAAGCGCTACTCCTAGAGACCGATAGACCCACAAGAACACCCGATAAAGCAGAACAAACAAGACTACCATTCGTCCACACTTGTCACCCAATAATACCCAAGTTACAAAATGTTATTCGTGAACACTGGCCAGCATTACATACTGCTTATCCCCAAATTGAGGCATTTACACATCCTACCTTAATGTGTCTAAAAAGACCCCCTCTGGGCTACCTATGTCCGCGTCATTAGTGCTCATATACCATAGCGATATACGTTGGGTCACATTGGAGCAATGATTTCTTCATCCTTCCCATAGTCGTTGATGGCATTCCTTAAGCCACGGTAGTCCATAGACTACATTACTCTTCTAACAATCACATTCCTATTTGACGTCATTACATCAATACATTGTTACAAATGCAATATTATCATGTCATTGTAAATGAGTGATCATGTTACATAGTTACATAGTTAGTACGGCTGAAAAAAGACATATGTCCATCAAGTTCAACCAAGGGACGGGAAAAGGGAAGGAAAAAATTTCTACACATAGGAGCTAATACTTTTTTGTTCTTGGAAATGCTCTAACCCTTTTTTAAATCCATCTACTGTCCCTGCCGTGACCAGCTCCTGCAGTAGGCTATTCCATAAATTCACCGTTCTCACAGTAAAGAAGGCTTGTCGCCTCTGTAGGTTGAACCTTTTTTTCTCCAGAGGGAGGGAGTGCCCCCTTGTTTTTTGAGGGGGTTTTACATGGAACATGTTATACCTTATTTTTCTGTGATTATTGTACTTATGTTTTATTTCTGTATTATACTGACAGCAATTGTGACAAAAGACTAGGGTAGGCCGAAACGACTGTAAAAGATCGCAAAAATATAAAAGAATTCACTACATTTTGGAGTACGTGAACCAACGTACGAATAAAAAACGCATTTTGAAAAATCTAAAGTTTATTCATATTTCATACTTGAGAGCTGGAGTTTCTTCATTATTAAAGATGAAATGTTCAACACATCCCATAAAAAGCGAATGCATACATCTATGAGGAAGTGCCAATTTGTATACATTAGGGCACTGGGTGGGTTGCTTTAACCTGCACTATACTCTGCAATGATGTGACTTTTAGGGTATGTGCACACACACTAATTACGTCCGTAATTGACGGACGTATTTCGGCCGCAAGTACCGGACCGAACACAGTGCAGGGAGCCGGGCTCCTAGCATCATACTTATGTACGATGCTAGGAGTCCCTGCCTCTCCGTGGAACTACTGTCCCGTACTGAAAACATGATTACAGTACGGGACAGTTGTCCTGCAGAGAGGCAGGGACTCCTAGCATCGTATATAACTATGATGCTAGGAGCCCGGTTCCCTGCACTGTGTTCGGTCCGGTACTTGCGGCCGAAATACGTCCGTCAATTACGGACGTAATTAGTGTGTGTGCACATACCCTAAAGGTGAACACTATGACAATTTTCTGGCACTCAAAATGTTTAATAATGTATTAAGCAATCATGACATGACCTTGTGTTAGTTTTGGATCTGGTCTTATTATCACTGACCTTCACCTGCGTACACATAACACTTCATTTTGATGTGCAAATATTTTCAACATAAACACAATGCATAATCTTCAACCATCTGAAGATGAGATCATTTCGCCCTCTCAGAACAGTAGAAAATAAATCCATGAATACTACTGTTTCCTGCTGATATGGTTTCTAATGACAGGTCAATGGCACTGGAAATGAACTTTCTTTTTTGCTATGATCATCAATCTAATGTAGAATGCAACCTAGAGAACTACAACTGAAAAATGCGGTACATTTTTCTGCGTAAAGTTTAAATTAAGTAATTGTTAACATAGTTTTGATATTTATATAATTTCGAAATTTAATTATTTTTGTATAAAACAACTAGAATAACAATTTAGCATTTTGTCTTGAATTTTTCATTAGAAAAATAGTCAGCAAAACTTATTTTGGTTAAATCCGTGCCAATAATTTATATATCTTTTATTCAACTAAAACTAAAGATTTTAAGAACCCCTCTTTTACTTATATCAACACATTCTTACCATTAGACCCAGTAGATTATATTTTTGATGTTTATTTCTAAGGGCTTTAGACGGATTTCAGACGGATGTGTGCGTAATCGGCCATGAAAAACTGCAGTTTTTCACGTTCGATTCGCACCCGTGTGGGACCTGATTTTACGGATCCCTCATAGACTTGAGTCTATTAAGAGATTCGTGAAAACTGACAAAATAGGACATGTCCTATTTTTTCATGAGCCATTCACACATTCTGTTAAAACAACGGCCGTGTGAATAGCCCCAAAGAAATACATGCAGCCAAAATTGCAGTTAAAAAAACGGCCATCACACGGACTATTAATACGTTCGTCTGAATAAGTCCTAAAAGTCAACTTTAGGAATGCTGAAGCATTGTAGAATAATCTTCACAATCTGTAATGGCCGGGGTAGGGAGACAGGCAGGTGAGCCCTAATCTACCCACCACTCAGTCCCTGCCTACTTGCGCGACCCATCCTAGGCGACGGCGTACAACTGGGCGACGGTCCCTACGCTCAATTCGTGCACAACAGACAAACAGACAAGGGTACACAGAAGCTAAGGGAAATGGGGCAGTTGCCCATGGCAACACCGTGAGCAACAAGAGTAGTGAACGAACCGAGTCAAACCAGGAGTGTACGAGGTACCAAATGCAGAGCAGGAGCGTAGTCAGTAAAGCCAGGGTCAATCTAAAGCAGAGGTCAATAGTACTAGCTGAACAGCAGAGCCAGGAAACAAGACAGAATCACAGGCAAAGGAGGAGCAGGAAATGAAGGTATAAATAGACCGAGGGCGAGAGCTAGCTCCTTCTGGCCAGGCTGCGATAGGTTCTCCCACTCCTCAGCCTCCCAGCCTGAGTGGTAGAAGATCGAGTCACTCTAACAGACCTAGGAGCAGATGCAGACTGATTAACCAGGGGCAAATCCTTTACAGTACCCCCCCCCTTTTATGAGAGGCCACTGGACCCTTCCTAGGTGGACCTGGCTTATTGGGGAACCGAAGATGGAACCTCCTGAGCAATACCCCAGCGTGAACATCCCGGGCGGGTACCCAAGTCCTCTCCTCAGGCCTGTATCCTCTCCAATGGACCAGGTACTGGAGGGAGCCTTGGACCATCCTGCTGTCCACAATCTTGGCCACCTCGAATTCTACCCCTTCAGGGGTGAGAACAGGGACCGGAAGTTTCCTCGAGGTAGCCAAGGACGGGGAGCAGCGTTTCAGGAGGGAGGCATGAAACACGTCGTGTATTTGGAAAGACGGGGTAACTCCAGCCGGAAGGAGACAGGGTTAAGGACCTCAATGACCTTGTACGGCCCTATATACCGGGAAGCAAATTTTTTGGACGGAACTTTAAGACGCCAATTTTTTGAAGCTAGCCACACCAGATTCCCGACCACAAACAAGGGGTTAGAACGCCTTCTATCTGCCTGAGTCTTTTGTATGCTCTGGGACACCTCTAGGTTCTTCTGAACCTGGGCCCAGACTGTGCACAGTTCCCGATGAACTACATCTACCTCGGGATTGTTGGAACCACCAGGTGAAACGGAGGAGAACCGTGGATTAAAACCAAAATTACAGAAGAAGGGGGAGACCCCCGACGAGTTACTGACCTTGTTTTTAAGGGAGAATTCGGCGAGGGGAATGAAGGAGACCCAATCATCTTGACAGTCCGAGATAAAACACCTTAAATATTGTTCTAGAGACTGATTAGTCCTCTCAGTTTGGCCATTAGTTTCAGGATGGAAGGCCGAGGAGAAGGACAGATCAATCTCCAACTTCTTACAGAAGGCTCTCCAAAACAATGAAACACATTGTACCCCTCTGTCAGAAACAATATTGACAGGAACCCCATGGAGATGCAGGATGTGTTTGACAAACAAGGTAGCTAACGTCTTGGCATTGGGTAGTTTCTTGAGGGGTACAAAGTGGGACATCTTGCTGAAGCGGTCTACTACAACCCACACCACCGACTTTCCTTGGGCTGGAGGCAGATCGGTGATAAAATCCATGGAGATATGGGTCCATGGTCTCTGGGGAATGGGCAAAGAACATAGTAAGCCCGCTGGTCGGGACCTGGGAGTCTTGGACCTAGCACAAGTTTCACAATCGGCGACGTAGGCCTTAACGTCTTTAAGCAACCCAGCCCACCAATAGGTTCTAGAAATTAGGTACTTGGTACCCAGGATGCCTGGATGGCCAGATAGTGCAGAGTCATGATTCTCCCTGAGTACCCTTAGCCGGAATTGCAGGGGAACAAACAGCTTGTTCTCAGGAAGGTTCCCGGGAGCTGAACCTTGATCAGCCGCAATTTCGGAGGCTAAGTCAGAATCAACATAGGATATGATTATACCTGGGGGTAAAACACAAGCAGGATCCTCCTCAGGAGGAGGACTGGCCATGAAGCTACGCGAGAGTGCATCAGCTTTAATATTCTTAGACCCAGCCCTATAGGTGACCACAAAGTTGAATCTAGTAAAAAATAACGCCCATCGAGCTTGTCTCGGGTTTAGCCTCCGGGCAGATTCTAGGAAAACCAGATTCTTGTGGTCGGTAAGGACCGTTACCTGGTGCCTAGCCCCCTCCAGGAAGTGGCGCCACTCTTCAAATGCCCATTTAATGGCTAAGAGTTCGCGGTTGCCAACGTCATAGTTACTCTCAGTGGGGGAGAACTTCCTGGAGAAGTAGGCACAGGGACGGAGATGGGTGAGAGACCTAGTACCCTGGGACAAGACAGCACCCACTCCCATCTCGGAGGCGTCAACCTCCACGATGAATGTCTCCATTTGGTTAGGCTGAATCAGCACTGGGGCAGAGACAAAGCACCTTTAAGGACCTCAAAAGCTTGAACCGCCTCTGGAGGCCAGTGGAGGAGATCAGCACCCTTGCGAGTAAGGTCCGTAAGAGGCTTAGCGATGACCGAGAAGTTAGCAATAAATCTCCTGTAATAATTAGCGAACCCCAGGAAACACTGTAAAGCCTTCAGGGAGGCAGGTTGGACCCATTCCGCCACAGCCTGAACCTTGGTAGGGTCCATGCGGAATTCATTAGGAGTGAGGATTTGACCCAAAAATGGTATCTCCTACACCCACACATTTTTCGGATTTAGCAAAGAGTTTGTTTTCCCGAAGGGCCTGGAGCGCCTTCCTGACATGCTCAATCTGTGAGGACCAGTCCGTGGAAAACACAAGTATGTCATCAAGGTACACTACAAGAAATACCCCCAGGTAGTCTCTTAAAATCTCATTTATGAAATTCTGGAAGACCGCGGGAGCATTACACGACCCAAAGGGCATGACGAGGTATTCAAAATGACCTTCGGGTGTGTTAAACGCAGTCTTCCACTCATCCCCTTCTCTGACTCGGATAAGGTTATAAGCCCCCCGAAGATCAAACTTAGAGAACCATTGAACCTCCCCGATGGTCACTTAGGCGCCGAAGTTTTACGGCTGGAGTAATCTTACGCCTAGGACAGTCGTTCACTTGATGCTTGTCATCCCGACAATAGAAGCAGAGACCATTCTTCCTGCGGAGCTCTCTACGTTGTTGGGGAGACACGGAGGCCCCGAGTTGCATTGGTTCATCCGAGTTTTCCGTGGAAGAACGAAGCAACAGAACCTTGGGAGCCATCATGGTGGAGCCAGAGGAGAAGGCACAAAAATGTTCCAGTCGTCGTTCCCTGAGACGTCGGTCAAGACGTACCGCTAAAGCCATAACCTGATCTAGAGAGTCAGAAGAGGGATAGCTAACTAACAGGTCTTTCACGGCGTTCGACAGACCCAACCTAAACTGGCACCTTAAGGCAGGGTCATTCCACCGAGAAGCTTCGCAACACTTCCTAAAGTCAGAGCAATACTCCTCAACAGGTCTCTTACCCTGACGTAAGGTCACCAGCTGACTCTCGGCAAAAGCAGTCTTGTCAGTCTCGTCATAGATGAGTCCGAGAGCAGAAAAGAAAAGATCAACGGAGGAAAGTTCAGGGGCGTCAGGAGCCAAGGAGAAGGCCCATTCTTGGGGCCCGTCCTGGAGCCGGAAGACAATAATACCCACTCGCTGGCTCTCAGAACCTGAGGAGTGGGGCCTTAGACGGAAATAGAGTCTACAACTCTCTCGAAAGGAGAAAAAAGTCTTCCGGTCCCCTGAGAACTGGTCAGGCAACTTGAGATGGGGTTCAAGAGGTGAGGTGGAGGGCACTAGCTGGTTAGCATCACGCTGGTCGCACCTCTGAGCCAGGGCTTGGACCTGTAGGGAGAGACCCTGCATTTGCTGAGCCAGGGTCCCAAGGGGGTCCATAGTAGTAGGAACCAGGGTAGAAAAGGTATATGGGCCTGTTATTATGTTATGGCCAGGGTAGGGAGACAGACAGGTGAGCCCTAATCTACCCGCCACTCAGTCCCTGCCTACTTGCACGACCCGTCCTAGGCGACGGCGTACAACTGGGCGACGGTCCCTACGCTCAATTCATGCACAACAGACAAACAGACAAGGGTACACAGAAGCTAGGGGAAATGGGGCAGTTGCTCATGGCAACACCGTGAGCAACAAGAGTAGTGAACGAGCCGAGTCAAACTAGGAGTGTACGAGGTACCAAACGCAGAGCAGGAGCGTAGTCAGTAAAACCAGGGTCAATCTAAAGCAGAGGTCAATAATACTAGCAGAACAGCAGAGCCAGGAAACAAGACAGAATCACAGGCAAAGGAGGAGCAGGAAATGAAGGTATAAATAGATCGAGGGCGGGAGCTATCTCTGTCTGGCCAGGCTGCGATAGGTTCTCACACTCCTCAGCCTCCCAGCCTGAGTGGTAGAAGATCGAGTCATTCTATGAGACCTAGGAGCAGATGCAGACTGATTAACCAGGGGCGTCGACACAGAAGCTGTGTCTGGCAAATCCTTTACACAATCAATATAAGAAATATTTAGAAAGGCAGATTTATAGCAGACCTAGATAATTTCAGGGCAGAAAGATATTCGCTGCATTTAACAGATTGCTACAGAGAAGGAGTTGCTAGGCAATGTGAAAAATTTATCAGCTGTGACGCAGTGTTTTCAATGTTTTTTTTCATTTTTGTGATAATACTAAAGGTCCTTTTACATGGGCATATAAACTCCCTGTAACGAGTGCTGATCGATATATGAAGTCGATTGGCACTTGTTTACTTTAATTTTCCTTGGGGGCAATGATCGTTCATGCGATCATTTTATCGAACCCCCTCTGATACACTTTTCATTATTGTTGGCAGCACATCCCCTATTTACACAAGGCGATATGCTGCCAACAAACGATAATTGTTATGCCTGCATAAAGTATGCGATCAACGACAAACAAGTGTTTCAAAGTTTAACGTTTGATTATCGAGCATGTTTACACTAGGCAATGATCGAGAATAAATGTTCGTACCAATGATCAATCAGGTGTTTTACATGAAGTTTTTTGGCGCATTTTATTTTTTTTGCCCCACGGCCACTGCAGCCAGATGTTACTTTAAAGTCTATAGCAAAATATGAGAAAGCCTTTTTGGTGTTTTTGGGTTAGGGTTGCGAACTTAATTTTCTCTTTTTCTTTTTTAGGGCAATTAATCCAAAAATCACAGACAGACAATATTTTTTATGGACAAATTGGAAAACCATAATGAATCATAAAGATTATAAGTAATAGATGTTTATAGCTTAGAATAGGGATATTAAGACATTAGCAGCATTTACTATGACCTCTAAATTGATAGTAATTACAATCCAAATACAAGCTCCTCCAATTTTAAAAAAAAACACAGACGCATCAGTTTTGTTTAAGGACACTGGAAAAAAGTGCCCTATTTTTATGGACTGCCTAGATATTTACGGAAATTTACAAAATTTTAGGAAAGGAAGAGCAGCATAACCATACTTGTAGTGTCTGTAATGAAAGTTACATGACCAAGAAATCCATGTTTTAATGTCCCCTGGTGCCAAAATCGCAAGTGCCACAGAGGCAGCTTCTTCATGTTCAGTGTTCAGGGCTAGCTGTAATGGACGCTGCCAGTCCCTCATCTGTGAAGCTATATACCAAGCTAGATACCAATCAGGAGACCGCTAGAGCCGTCTCTCAGAGGAGAGGGGGCACTTACGATCACGGTGCCAGGGAACAAATATTTCTCGGTCAAGAAGCTTGCATGACCAACACCACAAGTATAATTACACTGCTCTCCCTGTCCTGTATATAGCGCTGTCAGCAGATTCCTTTTATTGTTTTCAGAGACAGCACATCTTCTTAGTCAGTAGTTAAAAAAAGACTCAAAATTAGAGACAAGTGATTATTGTTAGACTGCTAATTACATAGTTGCTATCTCTTTCCAAAAATTCTGTAACACCTCCTCCACCCACATTGCTCTATATTGACTCACAAGTACAGATGTGGAACAGAATCAAACACCAAAAATATCACATGAGAGGTGGTGAGTTTATGTATCAATATTCCCAAAAAAACGCATATTATGTAAAATAATAAAACATTTGTCTCTTTTCAAATTCCACTTTAAAATAACTGCGCCCCTTCAAGAAATAGGCCAAACATATAGTAAAATACACTACCAAATAAATCCATGTCCATATGATTTACACATTTTCCATCCTAGCTAACACAAACAAAATTACTCCTGTATTATAAATACTGTACATGCTTGGTATAGAGTACTAAAATACTGTGCTAGAGTGCACATAAGTGCTATACAGTGACCAGACCAATAGTTCCATAAACTGCTCAGGCTAGCAGTGCTATTCAGTAACCACAGTGTCCTTATATAGTTCCATAAAGTGCCGCAGGACTGATAAATAGGTCCAATAGTGCCATACAGCACCTCAGTAGTGCCACAGGCTGTGGCCTGTACTGTGTTAGTGTGTGTCAGAAAATGTAGGCCACAATGTGGACGCCTGAATCCTTGGACCTACCAATTGTAATGAAAAAGTAATAACATTAAATAATTACATTCATTTGTGAGGTCATCTTGCTCTGTCACAAATAAATTAATGACACAATCCACTTTCCTGACCCATTTCCTGTTTGTGATGTCATCGGACTATGACTTGCAGCCACCACAATGACCCTACAGTTACATTAAAGTGTTGAATGCAAATTCTTCTTACTGTGCGGATTTCTTTCACAAGAGATCAGCACTGGAGAAGACTGTAGAGACCATAAGCCCATATCCCAAGTTGCCCTTCCGCTCCCACAATAAAAACACAACAATATGTTAACTGTGATTGATGGGGGTCAGTCACAGCTTTATTAACCCCTTAATGATCAGCCTATTTTAGACATTAATGACCAAGCCATTTTTTATGTTTTTCCATCGTCTCCTTCAAAGAGCTATAACTTTTTTATTTTTGCGTCGACATAGCTGTATAAGGTCTTGTTTTTTGCGGGACAAATTGTAATTATGAATTTCTCGACGTTGGGGTACATAGAATTTATTGATTAATTTTTATTAACTTTTTTTGGGGGGAATAGGAAAAAAAACTGCAATTTCGCTACACTTTTTTGCATCCTAAATTTACGCCGTTTACCGTGTGGTATAAATAACACAATAACTTTATTAATTTGGTTGTTGCGAATGCAACGATACAAAATGTATATATATTTTGCATGTTTTACTACTTTTACACAGTGAAAACTTTTTTTTTCAAAATTATTTGTTTTTGTGTCTCCATATTTGAAGAGCCATAACTTTTTTATTTTTCCACCAATCCAGTTGTATGAGGGACGACTTGTAGTTGTTATCAGTACCATTTTGGAGTAGATGCGACTTTTTGATCACTTTTTATCAAATTTTTTTTTAAGGCTATATTCAAAGAAAACACCTATTTTTGCAAATTTTTTATTTTATTTTTTACGACGTTCACCGTGCGGGTTAAATAATGTAATAAGTTTATAGTTGTGGTCGTTACGGATGCGGCGATACCAAATAAGTGTTACTTTTTTACTTTATTTTGTTTTTTAATAATAAAGCAGTTTGTAAGGGGGGAATAGTGAGTTTTTCATTGTTTTAAAAAAAATTATTTTACTTTGACTTTTAATTAAACTATTTTTTTCGTTTTTTACTAGTCCCGCTAGGCGACTTCACTATGCGATTATCCAATCGCATTTATAATACACTGAAATACTTCTGTATTGCAGTGTATTATGCCTCTCCGTGTAAAACGGACAGGCATCTGCTAGGTCATGCCAGAGGCATGACCTAGTAGGCATTTACTACAGGCAGACCTGGGGGGCCTTTATTAGGCCCCCGGCTGCCATCGGAGACACAGACACTCGGCGATCTTATCGCCTGGTGCCGGTGGAATGAGAGGGAGCTCCCTCCCTCTCTCCAAAACCACTCAGATGCGGCGCTCGCTATTGAGCGCCGCATTTGAGGGCTTAAACGTGTGAGATTGATACTGATATCGATCTCACCTGTTAGAGCAGGGATACCCCCAGCCCTCAGCTACCTCTGGCAGCTGAGAGCAGGGAGATTTAACGGCTCCCTGCTCTGTTTATTTATTCCGATGCAGCGCCGTAAAAAGGCCTATGCATCGGAATAAAGCCCGTTAGTGGCCGCCGTAAAAACACTATGGGGTGGTCACTAACGGGTTAAATCTCCAATGTATAAAAAATCTCCACATATATGCACAGTATGCCTGCCACCGGACTCCCAGCGGGCAAGTCTGCCTTCAGCTCCACCATCAAAACCATCTCAGACCGCCAGCTGTGACTTGTACTTATAATAGAAAATATGAATAAACATATAAAGTATCAAATGTTGTATAAAGTGCAAATGCAATAAAACAGTATAACTTAGCAATATTTCACTTTTGTCCATTTATTAGTATGTAATCACTTTGTTTCCATACATTTGTTATTTTTTTTATTTTTATATATATATATTTTTTTTTATAAAGAAGATTACAACAATAATACATAGAGGCGGGCAACTCCAAGGAAAAGGCAACCGGAAAGAGGAAGAGTAGCTACTCTCCTCTGGTTAAAGAAAACCTTTCACCTCCCAAAACATGTGCAGCTGAGTGCAGCATGTTATAGCAAAGGCTTCACAAACCCTGTCTCACATAAAATTATTTTTCTAACTCCCTCCATTATTTACATATCGGTGCCGTTATATTTGCCACCCGATATGTAAATAAGCCCCTGAACAGTCAATGGGGCGTTTCTAACAAACTAAAAGGCAAGGGGGCGTGATGTCTTCGCTCTGACACTGTCCAATCAGCTGCGGACAGTGTCAGGATGGCTTGCGCTGTGTTCCCTCCCGCGAGAACACACACAGACTTGGTGTTTGTGCTGCAGATAAAGTGCGCGCGCCCGAACGCATGCGCACATGGCCGTTTGCTCACACATCGACGTCACCACTCCCGCCGCCACGGAACGAGAAGAGACAAGGAGAAGATGCAGAGACGAGGAGAAGAATCAGAGACGAGGTGAAGAAGGAGATGAGGAGATCTACTTACATCCGTCGATGTGCGCGCAAATGGCCGTGCGCGCCCACGCTATCTGCAGCACAACCACCAAGTCTGTGTGTGTTCTCGCGGGAGAGAACACAACGCTAGCCGTCCTGACACTGTCCGCAACTGATTGGACAGTGTCAGAGCGGAAACATCACGCTCCCTTGCCTTTAATTAGTTAGAAACGCCCCATTGACAGTTCAGGGGCTTATTTACATATCGGGCACCAAATATAACGGCACCGATATGTAAATAACGGAGGGAGTTAGAAAAATAATTTTACGTGAGACAGGGTTAGTGAAGTCTTTCCTATAACATGCTGCACTCAGCTGCACATGTTTGGGAAGGTGAAAGGTTCTCTTTAAAGAAGCTCTGTCACCACATTATAAGTTCCCTATATTGTACATGATGTGATCGGCGCTGTAATGTAGATTACAGCAGTGTTTTTTATTTAGAAAAACTATCATTTTTGACGGAGTTATGACCTATATTCGCTTTATGCTAATGAGTTTCTCAATGGACAACTGGGCATGTTTTACTATATGGCCAAGTGGGCGTTGTGGAGAGAAGTGTATGGCGCTGACCAATCAGCGTCATACACTTGTGTCCATTCATTTACACAGCACTAGCGATATAGCTATATTGCTATGTGCTGTGCTGTAGTCTCACACAGACGCTACAGAAGTGGTCAGGATTCTGAATACACATCCCGTCCTGACTGGAGGTAATGTATATTCGGAATTCTGTCACTTCTGTAGCGTCTCTGTGTGATTTACAGCAAGGCAAGCGTAATCTCGTTTGAAATGACAGGTCACATCGTAATCTCGCGAGATTACGCTTGCCTTGCTGTAAATCTCACAGAGACGCTACAGAAGTGACAGAATTCTGAATACACATCACGTACTGGCTGGAGGTAATGTATATTCATTGTCATGACACTGCAATAATGTTATAGTGTGTTTATGTGGCAGCACATAGCGATATAGCTATATCGCTAGTGCTGTATAAATGAATGGAGAGAAGTGTATGACGCTGATTGGTCAGCGTCATACACTTCTCTCCACAACGCCCACTTGGCCATATAGTAAAACAGGGCCCAGTTGTCCATTGAGAAACTCATTAGCATAAAGCGAATATAGGTCATAACTCCGTCAAAAATGATAGTTTTCCTAAATAAAAAAACACTGCTGTATTCTACATTACAGCGCTGATCACATAATGTACAATATAGGCCACTTATATTATGGTGAGAGAGTCTCTTTAAATCACATTGGGAGAGACCAGTATGCAAAACAAGGAAGGAGGGGCTCACCTCATATCCTAAGGGAAAGATGTTATCCAGGAGGAAAAAAAACCCTTTCTCTTTTGGTACCTTCCTTTTCAGGTTATTACAGGGAGGTTACACACAGCCAATAAGAGCTGCAGGGAAATTAACCCCTTGTAAACTTAAAAACATGCCTTCTAAAGTCAAGGGCTTCTTCCTTAGGCCTCATGCACACATCCTTCACCATTTTCACATCCGTTTAAAACGCATCCGTTGTGGCATCCGTGTGGTTTCCGTTGTCACTCCGCGTCTGTTCCGTTGTTCCGTTTTAAACGGATGCTGTGCTTTCGTTTGTCTTCCGTTTTAAAAGGTCTGTTAAAATCCATCTTGTGTGTTGAATGCCGTCCATGTGCCATCCGTTTTTTTGACAGACCCATAGACTTCAATGGGCCCCACGGTCACTGAACGACGGACAAAAGTAGGGCATGCACTACTTTTGACGGATCGGACGAACGTAACTGTCAAAACAACGGAAGTGTGTATGGCCCCATAGAAATTAATGTGTCAAGGTGCTATCAGTTAAAAAACCGGATAGCACCTCTGAGCATAAGGCCTTAGACAGTATGACGCCCTACAGGATGTCTGTGCAGTAGAAGAGCTCTTTTGCTAGGACACCACAAGGCATAAAGCAGGAATACATGGTATATCTACTGTCAGATTTCTACTGTCGCTCTGTCATCAGGGTACCATCTGTAAATAGCATCTCTTATAACAGTGGTTTTGCATTTTATCAGGACATTTTATGTTCCATAATGCTGTATATGGAAGCATTGAATATTGAGTATTTCTAAAAAGCTTGTACCAGCAAGATGGCAAATACCATGGTCAAACTAAAAAATGGCCACTGTCAGTATGAAATCTCAAATGTTTGTTATTTAAGAATATCTTTTACATTCTAGTAGACGCTTTATACAGAATTTAAACTTTGACATCAGAGAACCTTTATCTGTCGATCATTGTAAAAAAAAAAGCTGTGGTACAAAGTTGTAGCAAAACAAAATCTGAAAGTCCGGGGAGATTTGAATAGTTTTTATAAACACCGTGAGTGACGCCCAATAGTAAAAATGAAAAATCCTTCTCGTACATAATGCATGGAAATAGACACTTACTAGGAAACACCAAGGCAATAGGTATTACAGGACAGAATATTTGTTAAAGATGTGAGAATTTCTCAGAATATTCCCCCGTATAGCACAATACTCAATATAACGTCTATGGCCGCGGTCCGTCGTTCAGACTTACCCTCTGACGGCTCCGGCCATGGACGTCTGTGTTCTCGGCGGCATCTCCCTCCAGGGAGACGCCGGCACTCACTTCCGGGTTCTGAGAGTGTTTACTGTAGGGCGCGCGGCCTTAAAGGGTCAGTACGCGTCCTGTTGTTTATAATCAGTAATTAGCCCAGAATGCCGCTGGACTATAAAAAGGGCTCTGCCCACTTGTTCCTTGCCTGAGCATTGTTGTATACCTAAAGTTTGTCTTGCAAATGGTCTCCCAGTGTTTTCCAGTTCCCAGTGTTACCCGTTCCTGCTGCCTGTACCCTGTATCACGTGCTACCGTGCCTCTGTGCCATCTACAGTGAAAGTGAAGTCGTGTCTTCCGCTGCATCTACTGTGCCATCTACAGTGAAAGTCAAGTCGTGTCTTCCGCTGCATCTACTGTGCCATCTACAGTGAAAGTCAAGTCGTGTCTTCCGCTGCATCTACTGTGCCATCTACAGTGAAAGTCAAGTTGTGTCTCCGCCACTGTCTACATCGCCTCAGATACCCTTTCTGGACTATAGACATTGTTTTGTACCTAGTTTGCCAGCTGCTAGCCCACTACGCGGTACGGTCCATTGGGTCCACACCCCATGCCGTGACAGTACGCTCAGGCCATGCATCCCGCTAGTCAATTCAAGGGCATGTTACCCTCCCAAGCCATGCAGAGCGTACCTGCAGGATCTGCGAGCACGACAGGATCAACTTCTTGTGTTAGTAGACTCCATGGCACAGCAGCTAGGGGCGCTGGCTACTACCTTCTCTGCTCCTATTCAAGCTCCCCCGATCAACCCTCCTGCTACACCTCTTGGCAGCTCCGGTTCGGATCCTCGGTTCTCGCTGCCATTGCCACCTCGGTTCCATGGAGATGCAAGTTCGTGCAGGGTGTTTCTGAACCAATGCCATATCCACTTCACTCTGCACGCCCGAGCATTTCCTTCAGACGAAGCCAGGATCGCCTTCATTGTGTCTCTACTTGCCGGCAAGGCCCTGGCGTGGGTGAATCCAATCTGGGAACGACAGGGACCTGAGACTTCCAGGGGTTCGTGCGGTTGTTCCGTACCGTATTCGAAGAGCCTGGACGAGTCTCGTCGGCAGCCACTGCGATCATTAACCTTTGTCCTGGAACAATTAGGCCTTGGTAGCATCCTTCTGGCATGGCCTATCCCCCGAGATCAAGGACGAACTTGCTGCTCGAGATTTACCAGCTGCCTTGGACGACCTGATTCTACTTGCTACTCGAGTAGACATAAGGCTCAGAGAGAGATCTCAAGAGGTTCGACAGGAGAGATGGCTTCCTAGACTGGCGCCCAACTTCCAGCAACCCCTCTTGCCTTCTTCTTCTGCTCCGCCCGAGGTTCAGATGCAGGTGAATCGGCTTAAACTGACCGTTCAAGAGAAACAGTGCAGGCGCACCTCTGGACTCTGTTTATATTGCGGCCTCGCTGGCCATGTTGTGCGTCTGTGTCCTCAGAAGCCAAAAAAAACCCAACGCCTAGGATTGGTTGGAGAGACAACCCTGGGCGATACTGCATTTAATAGGGAACTCTCCTCCAAACTGTTCATTCCTGTGACGTCCGTCGCTGGCGAGAGACCCCATCCAGTCTCTGCCTACCTGGACTCTGGCTCTGCAGCCAATTTCATCTGCCAAGACCTTGTGGTTCTTCTTCAGTTGCCCACTGTTCAGCAGGAAAGGCCGTTGATCGATGCCTCGGTAGATGGACTGCCTTTGCCTGACCCAGTTTTGTCTGTGACCAAGCCGTTAATACTCCAAGTGGGAGTTCTTCACTCTGAACTCATCTTCCTGTTTGTCCTGCCCAAGGTCGTCAACCCCGTGCTGCTGGGTTTGCCTTGGCTCCGTCTACTCGCCCCAGTCCTGGATTGGAACTCTGGAGAGGTTCTCCAGTGGGGTCCCAAGTGTCTCGACCGCTGTCTGGTGCATGTCCATCCGCCTCAGTCTCCTCCGCATCAGTCACTGGCAGGGTTGCCTCCTTGTTACTCTCTGTTCTCAGATGTCTTCAACAAGAAGGAAGCAGAGACATTGATTCCACATCGAGCATATGATTGCTCTATCAACCTGGTTCCTGATTCGTCCCCTCCACGCGGTAGAGTATACCCTCTCTCCTTGACTGAGACCCAGTCTATGTTAGCCTACATTAAGGAGAATCTGGAGAGGGGCTTCATACGTAAATCCTCATCTCCGGCCGGAGCCGGGTTTTTCTTTGTCAAGAAAAAAGATGGATCCCTCCGACACTGCATTGACTACTGAGGCCTTAACCAGATCACGGTGAAGAACAGGTACCCATTGCCTTTGATTTTGGAACTGTTTGATCGCATACGGGGGCAAAAAAAAATTCTAAGCTAGACCTGCGGGGGGCTTACAATCTAATCTGGATTCGTCAGGGTGACGAGTGGAAAACTGCATTTAATACAAGTGATTTACACTACGAATATCTGGTCATGCCCTGCGGCCTGTGTAACGCAGTGTTTCAAGAATTCGTTAATGGCATTTTTCGTGATCTCCTCTATGTCTGTGTTGTGGTATATCTCGATGACATTTTGATTTTTCCCCAGATTTTGTGACTCATCAGAGTCATGTCCGCCAGATTTTGCTTCGATTAATGGAGAATCATCTTTATGCGAAGCTGGAGAAGTGCGTGTTTGAAAAGAAGTCTCTACCATTCCTGGGCTATATAATCTCTGATCAGGGTCTCTAAATGGACCCTGAGAAGGTATAGGCTGTCCTGGAATGGCCATGCCCACAAGGCTTAAGGGCCATACAACGCTTCCTGGGATTCACCAACTTCTACCAGCTGTTCATTCCCAACTTCTCTTCATTAACAGCTCCCATCTCCACCCTCACTAAAACGGGTGTGAATGCCAAGGTGTGGACTCCAGAAGCAGAAGTCGCATTTAAAACCTTAAGAAAGGCCTTCACGTTAGCCTCTATTCTTCATCACCCTGATATGTCCCTACAGTTTTCATTAGAGCTGGATGCTTCCTCTATTGGTGCAGGTGCAATTTTGTTCCAGAGAGATTCGAAAGGCAAGACTGTGGTATGTGGCTACTATTCTAAGCTGTTTTCTCCCGCAGAGCAAAACAACTCGATTGGGGATCGGGAGTTACTGGCCATCAAGCTGGCCCTGCAGGAGTGGAGACACCTACTGGAAAGCGCAGCTCATCCTATCCTGGTCTTCACGGACCACAAGAACCTGACCTATCTACAGGCGGCTCAACGGCTGAATCCTCATCAAGCCAGGTGGTCGTTGTTCTTTGCTCGGTTCTGGTTCGAACTCCACTACCGACCTGCCGACAAGAATGTGAGGGCCGATGCCTTGTCTAGGTCATTTGAACTAGAGGACACTGTGGAGTCCCCACAGAATATTATTGATCCTTCCTGCATCTTCTCTGTTAACCCTCTACAAGTTAAAGACATTCCTCTGGGAAGAACTTTTGTACGTCTGGCAGACAGAGGAAGAATCCTTCGCTGGGGTCACAGTTCCAAGCTGGCAGGTCACGTGTGTGCCCGTAAGACCTGAGACCTAATTGCCCGTCAGTTCTGGTGGCCCACGCTGCCCAAATACGTCATGGACTTTGTGTCCTCCTGTACGGTGTGCACAGCAAACAAAGTTGCCCACTCCAGACCAGCCGGTCTGCTCCAACCACTGCCTGTGCCCGATGCCCCCTGGCAGCATGTTGCTATGGACTTTGTCACAGATCTGACTCTCTCTGGGGGATGCAGTGTGATCTGGGTGGTGGTGGATCGATTTTCTAAAATGGCTCATTTTGTTCCCCTGACTGGCCTGCCTTCTGCTGCTCGACTGGCTGACCTCTTCGTTCCACACATCTTCCGTCTGCATGGCTTGCCTCTGCATATTGTCTCGGATCGAGGCGTCCAGTTCACCTCGAAGTTCTGGAGTGCACTCTGCGGCCTCCTCAGTGTAAAGTTGGAAATCTCCTTGGCTTATCATCCTCTGTCCAATGGTCAAGTCGAAAGGGTTAACCAGATTATGGAGAACTATCTGCGGCACTTTGTCTCCAGACGGCATGACGACTGGGTGCAGCTCTTCCCGTGGGCTGAGTTCTCCTATAATAACCATACCAGTGAGTCCACCACCTCCAGTCCGTTCTTCATCGTCTACGGCCAACATCCTCGTATACCTCTTCCTGTCTCTACTATGTCCCAGGTGCCTGCAGATGACTCTACCTTCAGGGACTTTCTGCAGATATGGCAACAGACACGATCTTCTATTCTGCTGGTGGTGGACCGCATGAAGAGAAAGGCAGACACTAGAAGATGAGAACCTCTCCAGTTTCTTCCAGGTACAAAGGTCTGGCTGTCTTCCAGGAATATCCAGCTGTGGTGTCATCTTGCAAGTTTGCTCCCAGGTTCCTCGGACCCTTCGAGATTCTGCTACAAATCAATCCTGTGTCTTACAAGCTTCGGCTGCCTCCTACCCGTCAAGATCCCTAACTCCTTCCATGTCTCCTTGCTGAAGCCTGTGGTCCTGAACCGCTACTCCAGGACTCCTAGTTCCGCAGCGACTCCTGGCAGCTCATCAGGGACTATCGAAGTGAGGGAGATCCCGGCCACCAAGAAAGTGGGAGGAAGGACGTTTTATTTAGTGGATTGGAGGGGATTTGGTCTAGAAGAGAGGTCTCGGGAGCCAGAGGAGAAAATCGATGCCCCTGTCCTCGTGAAGAGATTTCTCTCCCGCTCTGGCCCCAAGAAAAGGGGGCGTAAGAGGGGGATACTGTAACGTCTGTGTTCTAGGCGGCATCTCCCTCCACGGAGACGCCGGCACTCACTTCGGGGTTCTAAGACTGTGTCCCGGAGGGCACACGCGCCAACGGGTGCACAGCCTTAAAAGTCCAGTACGCGTCCAGTTGTTTATAATCAGTAATTAACCCAGAACGCTGCTGGACTATAAAAAGGGCTCTGCCCACTTGTTTCTTGACTGAGGTTTGTTGTATACCTAAAGTTTGTCTTGCAAATGGTCTCCCAGGGTTTTCCAGTTCCCAGTGTTACCCATTCCTGCTGCCTGTGCCCTGTATCCCGTGCTACCGTGCCTCTGTGCCATCTACAGTGAAAGTCAAGTCGTGTCTTCTACTGCATCTACTGTGCCATCTACAGTGAAAGTCAAGTCGTGTCTTCCGCTGCATCTACTGTGCCATCTACAGTGAAAGTCAAGTTGTGTCTCCGCCACTGTCTACATTGCCTCAGGTACCCTTTCTGGACTATAGACATTGTTTTGTACCTAGTTGACCAGCTGCTATCCCACTATGCAGTATGGCCCAGTGGGTCCACACTCCGCGCCGTGACACTCAAGAAGAGTGAAAAGATAACTGGTGCTCATTTCTGGTTGTTTATCCGGTATTTGTGAATGCATCTTTAACATTGTAAATGATGAGGGTGAACAACATCTTATTTAGGTGTTAAACTTCAAACTACACCTGCATTAAAGGATGTAATATTTTCTATAGACTGTGTGATAGATTTACTTAGAATGGCATTTTGTACGCCAGCCCTAATACAGATTTCACTGGAGTAAAATGCAGCAAATTTATTTAGAGACGCACGCATCTTAATAAATTTGGCACGTCTTTGGCTATCCATTCGCCCACAGTTGAACACACCCCAACAATTGATTATTAGCACCATTGTCGTAAAACATCGACTTCTACCTCCTTGTTTTTTTTATGCTCTCATTAAAGTGTTTTCCTAGGGTTTAGGTCTAAATGTGCGCCAAGTTTATAAATCATGTGAAACATGGTAGATTTGTTTGGTACCAAAATGTTGTAGATGCCAAATTATGTGGTTAGCAACAATTTAGGTTTTAGTGAACATGCTTCACAGGGTACTATTTGCATCAAGTCCAAAGAGCATGTGGCCGTTTTCTTCATTTGGTGCAGGTACTGTATAGTAAAGTTTGTGCCATTTTGGTGGACAAAAATGACACTTTTTATAAATGTGCCCTGGAATGTGTTTAGAAACTATTGTAAATGTCTCACAGTTACTTAAAGGAGTCAAAGAGGGTTCTTCCATTGATAAGCTTATCACAGAGTTTCTACTATTTTAGAACCCAGCAACAAGTATCCACTTCAACTGCAGCGCCAAGGAAACTGAAGCATTACACAGTTTCCATTTAAATTAATGCAAGTAATGCATGGATGTGCCATGTCCCCCAGAGTATCAGACACTGTTTGTAGCAGCTCTCTGCTACGTCTAATAGATGAGATTCCCAAATTCGGAAACTCTTTTCTATCAACTCAGAATTGCATAATCGGGCCTTTGATATTCAATAGGTATATTACTTACTAAGTTTAGAAGTGACTAGCCTTTTTTCCATCATCCTGCAGAATAGTAAAAATTCCAAGATCAATTCTCATAATAACACAATAGCAAAGACCATTGTTATGTACCTGTGCACACTCCACTGCTACTTCTCTTCGGTTTTGCTAAGGGGCTGTTCACATATGTCCGGCGTCCGCTTCAGTTTACCTCCGGTGTGTTAAAGAAAAGACGGAGGCAAACTGATGCTAGAATGGATCCCATAGTTTTCTATGGGATCTGTTCTGGTACGGAGGACATCAGTTGTGGCGCCGGACCTCCCTGGGAGCCGGATCTAAAAAAGCAGTGTTTTTGGTTCCGGCTCCCAGGGAGGTCCGGCGCCGTAACCTATCTATTTTGATGGTGGCCGGATGAACGGCAGGTGCTGCACCCGGCAGGAAGGTGGATGTGAGCTAAGAGCGGAATCCCCGGCCATAGCATTGAAGGGGATTCGGCTCCAGGCGGAGCCCCTGACGACTACCCTCCCACCCAGGGCTGGCCTTAGGAGTGTGCGACCTGTGGCACTGCACATGTCGCATCACCCCAGCAGGTGGAAGGGGACGCTGCGCTGGCTCCCTTCCCCTGCTTGTTTCAGAAGCGCCCAGGCCCGGCGACTCAACAGTCGCCTTTCCGCCCGGCCGCTTCTTCACTCAGTGGCGTCGCTGCCACTGTACCAGCCATATAGACATTGAAGGAATTTTCAATGGGAAGGTGAAACGTTGCCTGTATGTTGGGTGAATAAATTTTGGATTTTTCTATATTACTGGAGTGCTGCCTCTTCTTTTGGATTGTGGTTGAACTTTGGCAAGGTTTTTTGTCAAGATTCCTCTGAGGATAGCACCCATAACTTTATGCTACAGTGCAGCTCCTATATCTCGTTTGTTTCTATATATTTACCTATATGTATTTGTATATGACCTACTGTGTGTGTGTGTGTGTGTGTGTGTGTGTGTGTGTGTACATGCCACATGTGTGTGTGTGTTTGTGTGTCGGTATATATATATATATACATATATATATAAATATATATATATATATATATATATATATGTGTATGTATTTGCCTGTGTCCAAATATGTGCCTCCATGTATGTACAGTATATATGTTCTAGTATGTACGTGTCTATATATACTAGTCCTTCTCAATTAATTAGAATATCATCAAAAAGTTAATTTATTTCAGTAATTCAATTCAAAAAGTGAAACTCATATATTGAATAGATTCATTACACACAGAGTGATCTATTTCCAGCATTTTTTTCTTTTAATCCCTTCCCGCTATGGCAACTTTTTAACCTTCCTGACAGAGCCTCATTTTTCAAATCTGACATGTTTTACTTTATGTGGTAATAACTTTGGAATGCTTTTACCTATCCTAGTGATCCTGAGATAGTTTTCTCGTGACACATTGGACTTTATGTTACTGGCAAAATTTGCTCGATACATTCAGTATTTAATTGTGAAAAACACCAAAATTTAGCCAAAACTTGCAAAAATTCGCATTTTTCTAAATTTAAATGTATCTGCTGGTAAGACAGGCAGTTATACCACACAAAATTTTTGCTAATTAACATCCCCATATGTCTACTTTAGATTAGCATCATTTTTTGAACATCCTTTTATTTTTCTAGGACGTTACAAGGCTTAGAACTTTAGCAGCAATTTCTCACATTTTCAAGAAAATTTCAAAAGGCTATTTTTTCAGGGACCAGTTCAGTTGTGAAGTGGCTTTGAGGGCCTTATATATTAGAAACTCCCCAATAAGTCACCCCATTTAAAAAAAATTCACCACACAAAGTATTTAAAACAGCATTTAGAAAATTTGTTAACCCTTTAGACGTTTCAAAGGTATTAAAGCAAAGTAGAGGTGAAATTTACAAATTTCATTTTTTTTAATTTTATTTATAGGTTTATTGCAGAAATTATTGGAAGTAGGCCATGAAAATGAAAATCTACATTCTTTCAAAGAAAATGTAGGTTTAGCTATTTTTTTCTCATTTTCACAAGGACTAAAGGAAAACAAGCACAACAACATTTGTAAAGCAATTTCTCCCTAGTAAAACAATACCCCACATGTGGTCATAAACAGCTGTTTGGACACACAGCAGTGTTTAGAAGGGAAAGAGCGCCATTTGGCTTTTGGAGCTCAAATTTAGCAGGAATGGTTTGCAGAGGCCATGTCACATTTGCAAAGCCCCTGACGGGACAAAACAGAGAAAACGCCCAAAAAGCGACTCCGTTTAGGAAACCACACCCCTTGAGGAATACATCTAGGCGTGTAGTGAGCATTTTGAGCCCACAGGTGTTTCATAGATTTTATTAGAATTGGGCAGTGAAAATAAAAAAAAACCTTTTTCTTCAATAAGACGTAGCTTTAGCTCAAAATATTTAATTTTCTCAACAAATGAAGGAAAAAAAGAAACACAACATTTGTAAAGCAATTTCTCCCGAGTACAGCAATACCCGATATGTGGTGATAAACTGCTTTTTGGGCACACAGTAGGGCTCAGAAGGGAAGGAGTGCCATTTAACTTTTGGAGTACAGATTTTGCTGGATTGGTTTCTGGTCGCTATGTCGCATTTGCAAAGCCCCTGTGGGACCAAAACAGTGGAAACCCCGCAGAAATTACCCCATTTTGGAAACTACACCCCACAAGGTATTTACCTAGGGGTGTAGTGAGCATGTTAACCCCGCAGGTGTTTTGCAGAAATTAGTGTGCACTCGATGTTGCATAGTGAAAATGGGATTTTTTCCATAGATATGCCAATATGTGGTGCCCAGCTTGGGCCACCATAACAAGACAACTCTCTAATTATTATGCTTCTCGGTCTTAGAAACACCCTACATGTGCCCCTAAATTTTTGTCTGTCCATTCGACCAGGCTCAGGAGTGAAAGAGTGCAATGCGAAGTTGAGGACTAATTTGACGACTTACACAGTATTGGTTCACAATTGCTGGGTTCTGATGTGAAATAATAAAAGAAACCCCTGAGAAGTGACCCCATTTTGGAAACTGCACCCCTCAAGGCATTTGTTAAGGGGTTTAGTGAGCATTTTCACCCCACAGGTCTTTTCCATAAATGATTGCGCTGCGGATAGTGCAAAGTAAAAATGTATATTTTTCCATATATATGCCATTTTAGTGGCAAATATGTCGTGCCCAGCTTGTGCCAACTGACACACACGCCCCAAAAATTGTTAAAAGGGTTCTCCCGGGTATGGCGATGCCATATATGTGGAAGTAAACTGCAATTTGGGCACGCTGTAGGGTTCAGAAGGGAGGGAGCACCATTTGGCTTTTGGAGCGTGGATTTTGCTTGGTACTAGTTTTGCTTGGATTTTTACTGGTATTTCAGTTTATAATGTGGAGGTACATGTAAGGTGGGCAGAATACATCAGGGGCATAGTCAGGTGTTATAATAATGGAGTAAAACATAAATAAATCCATAGATGTGTGTTACGCTGTGAAGCAATCCTTTATGCACAGGCCAGTGTCGCACTGATAAATGGTTTCGTTTCTTATCCCCCTTTTGGTCCCCACTCTGCACCTTTGCAGTTTGGGGAATTTTGCTGGGAAGTGTTGTCCTGGTATAATGCAGGCACCCTCGCTTCCAGCAGATATGTTTGATTCCTCCCCTTCCTGGTTCCCTTATTTTAGGTCCTTGATAAATCACCTCTTGAAACAGAAGAAATGTTCCCCTCGGGCCTGCACAACTGCATATTTTTTTTTATTTCCTGACTCATTGGAGCCTTAACTAATTTTATTTTTTCATAGACGTAGTGGTATGAGGGCTGATTTTTTTGCAGGACGAGCTGTAGTTATTATTGAATTGCAGGAGAAGAGAGTGTCGCCCTCAGGCGACCAGCCTAATTTCCCAACTACCCAACAAAATAAATTAAAAGTATTTCTTTATTAGCTACTTATAGCAAGACGACCACACACACAAATTTAAAATTCTCACTACCAGAAGACCGGATGACAGTATTTTGCCTGTGGTGCAGGCATAAGGTAGCTACCGATAAGGTACGCATTAACAAGTGTAGTGAGTTAGATTGCTTGACAATAGTCAACTAAATAGATAGCAAAGTGAAAACCGGTCAGTGGTAGGAATTAAAAAGAATTTGAAAGCCCCCCCGACATGTTTCGCTACGGAGTAGCGTCCTCAGGGGTACACGGGGCTAATGGCGACGCAGCGAGACGGAAGCTCCTGATATGGGCCAGTAGCTGACGTTTAGTGGGGGTGTGTCAGCAGGACAGCCAATCCTGTCAAAGGAGACATGTCCGTAGCGTGGAGAGGGAGAAACAACAAATGGAAAGCTGTATGAGGTTGACCAATAGCGCGAGGGCTAGGGCGCAGGCGCGGAAGCACAAAATCGGACTTAGTCTGTGTGTGTCACGCCAAGTATAGCGGCGCCAACCGACGCATGCGCAGATCTCACTTACAATGACTCAGAAAAGGAATAGCAAGTTCCCATCAGTTAACGGCAGAGGCAGCGCAGGCGCAACCGACAGTGTATGTACTCAGAAAACAAATGGTAAGTGAAATATAGAAATGAGTGGAATTAAAGCACTGACATAAACGGATAATTTTTAATTTAATATATATATAGTAAACCAAGTCGGAGATAAATGAGGCATGCATGAAAGTGCACGTCTCGTTGGCGCATGCGCAAAACAACTTTTTCGTAAATCGAACGAAAGATGACACATATAATGAATGACAAAAAAATCCCCCCCATCATCACCACGCCACCAAGATGACAGGAATGCATCAACTTATAGAAAGTATAATGTAAAAGATCCACCTAGTGCGGCATGATAAAGGAGGTCCACATCAAGAGAGGTGAGTCCATTCATAAATAGAGGGGCAGTGAGTACCGTCCCCTATAGAAATAATTCTTTATATGTCGCCATAATTGTGTAGTACTCGTCATAAGGATAAATAGGATAAACATATATGTAAGACCCCAACATAAATTGTGTGGGGTCAGAGGAATAATCACCAAAATATTTCAATACCTTGGAAAGGATACGGCAGGGAAGGAAACTTCAAAGTATAAAGTAGAAGGAACAGTGTCAATAAAGTATCCACTATATTTAACTGATGACAGAATAGGTCCAAAGAGGCTCATAGGAAGGCACTAAAAGTGAAACCCTCGTTAAGACCCCTGGGAGACATGGTATTAAGGCGGTAAATCCTTTTATTTTTCTAGGACGTTACAAGGCTTAGAACTTTAGCAGCAATTTCTCACATTTTCAAGAAAATTTCAAAAGGCTATTTTTTCAGGGACCAGTTCAGTTGTGAAGTGGCTTTGAGGGCCTTATATATTAGAAACTCCCCAATAAGTCACCCCATTTAAAAAAAAATCACCACACAAAGTATTTAAAACAGCATTTAGAAAATTTGTTAACCCTTTAGACGTTTCAAAGGTATTAAAGCAAAGTAGAGGTGAAATTTACAAATTTCATTTTTTTTAATTTTATTTATAGGTTTATTGCAGAAATTATTGGAAGTAGGCCATGAAAATGAAAATCTACATTCTTTCAAAGAAAATGTAGGTTTAGCTATTTTTTTCTCATTTTCACAAGGACTAAAGGAAAACAAGCACAACAACATTTGTAAAGCAATTTCTCCCTAGTAAAACAATACCCCACATGTGGTCATAAACAGCTGTTTGGACACACAGCAGTGTTTAGAAGGGAAAGAGCGCCATTTGGCTTTTGGAGCTCAAATTTAGCAGGAATGGTTTGCAGAGGCCATGTCACATTTGCAAAGCCCCTGACGGGACAAAACAGAGAAAACGCCCAAAAAGCGACTCCGTTTAGGAAACCACACCCCTTGAGGAATACATCTAGGCGTGTAGTGAGCATTTTGAGCCCACAGGTGTTTCATAGATTTTATTAGAATTGGGCAGTGAAAATAAAAAAAAAACTTTTTCTTCAATAAGACGTAGCTTTAGCTCAAAATATTTAATTTTCTCAACAAATGAAGGAAAAAAAGAAACACAACATTTGTAAAGCAATTTCTCCCGAGTACAGCAATACCCGATATGTGGTGATAAACTGCTTTTTGGGCACACAGTAGGGCTCAGAAGGGAAGGAGTGCCATTTAACTTTTGGAGTACAGATTTTGCTGGATTGGTTTCTGGTCGCTATGTCGCATTTGCAAAGCCCCTGTGGGACCAAAACAGTGGAAACCCCGCAGAAATTACCCCATTTTGGAAACTACACCCCACAAGGTATTTACCTAGGGGTGTAGTGAGCATGTTAACCCCGCAGGTGTTTTGCAGAAATTAGTGTGCACTCGATGTTGCATAGTGAAAATGGGATTTTTTCCATAGATATGCCAATATGTGGTGCCCAGCTTGGGCCACCATAACAAGACAACTCTCTAATTATTATGCTTCTCGGTCTTAGAAACACCCTACATGTGCCCCTAAATTTTTGTCTGTCCATTCGACCAGGCTCAGGAGTGAAAGAGTGCAATGCGAAGTTGAGGACTAATTTGACGACTTACACAGTATTGGTTCACAATTGCTGGGTTCTGATGTGAAATAATAAAAGAAACCCCTGAGAAGTGACCCCATTTTGGAAACTGCACCCCTCAAGGCATTTGTTAAGGGGTTTAGTGAGCATTTTCACCCCACAGGTCTTTTCCATAAATGATTGCACTGCGGATAGTGCAAAGTAAAAATGTATATTTTTCCATATATATGCCATTTTAGTGGCAAATATGTCGTGCCCAGCTTGTGCCAACTGACACACACGCCCCAAAAATTGTTAAAAGGGTTCTCCCGGGTATGGCGATGCCATATATGTGGAAGTAAACTGCAATTTGGGCACGCTGTAGGGTTCAGAAGGGAGGGAGCACCATTTGGCTTTTGGAGCGTGGATTTTGCTTGGTACTAGTTTTGCTTGGATTTTTACTGGTATTTCAGTTTATAATGTGGAGGTACATGTAAGGTGGGCAGAATACATCAGGGGCATAGTCAGGTGTTATAATAATGGAGTAAAAAATAAATAAATCCATAGATGTGTGTTACGCTGTGAAGCAATCCTTTATGCACAGGCCAGTGTCGCACTGATAAATGGTTTCGTTTCTTATCCCCCTTTTGGTCCCCACTCTGCACCTTTGCAGTTTGGGGAATTTTGCTGGGAAGTGTTGTCCTGGTATAATGCAGGCACCCTCGCTTCCAGCAGATATGTTTGATTCCTCCCCTTCCTGGTTCCCTTATTTTAGGGCCTTGATAAATCACCTCTTGAAACAGAAGAAATGTTCCCCTCGGGCCTGCACAACTGCATATTTTTTTTTATTTCCTGACTCATTGGAGCCTTAACTAATTTTATTTTTTCATAGACGTAGTGGTATGAGGGCTGATTTTTTTGCAGGACGAGCTGTAGTTATTATTGGTACCATTTTGGGGTACAAGCAACTTTTTGATCACTTTTTATCCTATTTTTTGAGAGGCAAGGTGACCAAAAACAGCAATTCTGGCATAGTTATTTCTGGTTTTTTTATACAGCGTTCACCATGCATTATAAATTACATGTTAACTTTATTCTGTGGGTCAGTGCGATTCCGGCGATACCTAATTTATAGCACTTTTTTATGTTTTACAACTTTTTGCGCAATAAAATTACTTTTGTAAAAAGAATGTATTTTTTCTGTCGCCAAGTTGTAAGAGCCATAACTTTTACAATTTTTGTCAGATCTGTATGAGGGCTTGTTTTTTGCAAGACAAGCTATAGCTTTTATAGGTACCATTTTTGGATACATGCAACTTTTTGATCACTTTTTATTTACATTTTTGTAGGGCAAAGTGACCAAAAAACAGAAATTCTGGAATTGTTTTTTACGTTTTGTTTCTTTACGCCGTTCACCGCGTGGAATAAATAACATAATATTTTTATAGTTCAGGCTGTTATGGTCGCAGTGATACCAAATATGTATGGTTTATTTATTTATTTTTCAATAATAAAGGACTTGATAAGGGAAAAAGGGCGATTTTGTTTTATTTTATTACTTGAAACTTTTATGATATTTTTTTACAACTTTTTTTTCACACTTTTTTTTACACTTTTCTTTAGTCCCACTAGGGGACTTGAAGGTCCAACTGTCAGATTTTTTTTCTAATACATTGCACTACCTATGTAGTGCAATGTATTAGATCTGTCAGTCATTCATGAAGTGCTCTAAAATTTCCTGGTAGACGCCTGTGTTGACTTTGGACTTGCTATAACACAGTGGACCAACACTGTTGCTCAGTGGTCCAAAGTCCTGTTTTCAGATGAAAGTAAATTTTGCATTTAATTTGGAAATCAAGGTTCCAGGGTCTGGAGGAAGAGTGGAGAGGCATCAATCCAAGTTGCTCGCGGTCCAGTGTGAAGAAGTTTCCACAGTCAGTGATGGTTTGGGGAGCCATGTCATCTGCTGGTGTTGGTCCACTGTGTTATATCAAGTGCAGAGTCAACGCAGCCGTCTAGCAGGAAATTTTAGAGCACTTCATGTTTCCCTCTGCTGACAAGCTTTATGGAGATGCTGATTTCATTTTCCAGAAGGACTTGGCACCTGCCCACACTGAAAAAAGTACCAATACCTGGTTTAATAACCCTAGTATCACTGCGCTTGATTGGCCAGTAAACTCACCTGACCCAAACCCCATAGAGAATCTATAAGGCAGTGGCGTAACTACCGCCGTAGCAGCCGTAGCGGCTGCTACGGGGCCCGCAGCATGAGGTGGCCCGTGTCGCCCGCCGGCACGAGCCCCCACCATTGCCGGAGGCTCCGTTAGCAGCCGCTATGGCTGCTACAGCGCGACGCCACTGAACACTAACTATGGCAGAGCAGGGAGTTATCTCCCCGCTCTGCCATTAAACAAAAGACATGTATCCCCTATCCACAGGATAGGGGATATATGTGTGATCGCTGGCAGCGATAGGGAGAACGGGGGACTGAAAGTCCCCTGAAGTTCTCCATCACAAACCTCGGACTTCCGGGGTCTGTGTCGGCAGCTCCGTAGAAATGAATGGAGCGCCGGTCACGCTTGTGCGCATGCGTGACCAGCGCTCCTTTCATTTTTATTGAGCTGCGCAGACGCCGGAAGTCAGAGGTTAGTCATGGAGAACATTGGGGGACTTTCAGTCCCCCGTTCTCCCTATCGCTGCCAGCGATCACACATGTATCCCCTATTCTGTGGATAGGGGATACATGTCTTTTGCAGGACATACTGTAGGTCGCATTTTTTTGGGAGGGGGGACGCTGTATGGTGTTCCCTACAAGGGGGGGGCTGTATGGCGTTCCCTACAGGGGGGGGGCTGTATGGCGTTCCCTACAGGGGGGGCTGTATGGCGTTCCCTACAGGGGGGGGCTGTATGGCGTTATCTACAGAGGGGGCTGTATGGCGTTATCTACAGAGGGGGCTGTATGGCGTTCCCTACAGGGGGGGCTGTATGGCGTTCTCTACACGGGGGGCTGTATGGCGTTCTCTACAGGGGGGTCTGTATGGCGTTCTCTACAGGGGGGCTGTATGGCATTCTCTACAGGGGGGGCTGTATGTCATTAGCGCCATACAGCCCCCTCTGTAGATAACGCCATACAGCCCCCCCTGTAGAAAACACCATACAGCCCCCCTGTAGATAATGCCATACAGCCCCCTCTGTAGAGAACGCCATACAACCCCCCCTGTAGATAACGCCATACAGCCCCCCCTGTAGAGAACGCCATACAGCCCCCCCTGTAGGGAACGCCATACAGCCCCCCCTGTAGGGAACGCCATACAGCCCCCTCTGTAGGGAACGCCATACAGCCCCCCTGTAGATAACGCCATACAGCCCCCCTGTAGATAACGCTATACAGCCCCCTCTGTAGATAACGCCATACAGCCCCCCTGTAGATAACACCATACAGCCCCCTGTAGATAACGCTATACAGCCCCCTCTGTAGATAACTCCATACAGACCCCCCCTGTAGATAACGCCATACAGCCCCCCTGTAGATAACACCATACAGCCCCCTCTGTAGATAACGCCATACAGTCCCCTTTGTAGATAACGCCATACAGCCCCCTCTGTAGATATCTACAAAGGGGGCTGTATGGCGTTATCTACAGGGGTGCTGTATGGCGTTATCTACAGGGGGATGTATGGTGTTATCTACAGGGGGATGTATGGCGCTATCTACAGGGGGATGTATGGCGTTATCTACAGGGGGATGTATGGCGTTATCTACAGGGGGCTGTATGCCGTTATCTACAGGGGGGGCTGTAAAAAAGGCACTATCTACAAGGGGGGGGTTGTGTGACACCCAGGGGAGGGGGGGCCCCAGTCAAAAGTTTGCTATGGGGCCCAGTCTTTCCTAGTTACGCCCCTGCTATGGGGTATTGTCAAGAGGAAGATGAGCGACACCAGACCCAACAATGCAGACGAGCTGAAGTCCGCTTCAAAGCAACCTGGGCTTCCATAACACCTCAGCAGTGCCGCAGGCTGATCACCTCCATGCCACGCCGAATTGATGCAGTAATTCATGCAAAAGGAGCCCCGACCAAGTATTGAGTGCATATACTGTACATACTTTTCAGTAGGACGACATTTCGGTATTTATAGTCATTTTTTAAATTGGGTATATATAATAATCTAATTCTCCCGGACACAAAATTTTGGGTTTTCATTAACTGTTAGCCATAATCATCAACATTAAAACAAAAAAATGCTGGAAATAGATCACTCGGTGTGTAATGAATCTATATAATATGAGTTTCACTAGTACACGCAAACACATTTTTTTCCGGGGGTGGACATATGTTAGTACAAGGTTACTCACTGCTGGGGCCCTGTATCTAAGCCTATCATGTGTGATACTGACTGCTGGGGCACTGTATCTAAGTCTATCATGTGTAATACAGTCT
Organism: Rhinoderma darwinii; assembly: GCF_050947455.1. Classification (NCBI taxonomy): domain Eukaryota; kingdom Metazoa; phylum Chordata; class Amphibia; order Anura; family Rhinodermatidae; genus Rhinoderma; species Rhinoderma darwinii. The sequence goes on along the minus strand of NC_134687.1, from coordinate 294,554,311 downwards.
GCTGGGCCATGTATCTAAGCCTATCATGTGTAATATTGTCTACTGGGGCCCTGTATCTAAGTCTATCATGTATGATACTGTCTGCTGAGACAAGGAAGGTATGTGGGACTAACCTACCCTACAAGGGACTGCATGGTACTGTCTACAAGGGGGATGTATGGCAGGGGGACTGTGTGGGACACGCTCCACAGGTGTCTTTGATTAGGGCCCCAAGACATAACTTTGCTTGGGGCCCCAGAAATGTCAAATTTGCCCCTGAGGTTTTATACAAGGATACTTACTGCTGGGGCCTGGATCTAAGGCTACATTCACACGAGCGTGACAGATTTATGCACATAAAATACATGCGTAAATCTGGTCGTGTGCGTTGCATTTTGCATCAGTGTGCTTTGCGTGTGGCATGTGTTTTTCACACACTTGCAAACATTTTTATTTTTTTTTAATGTAATTGATGCGTGAAACAAGGACAGCATACGGGTGTCGTCCGTGTGCTGTCCGTGGTTTTCACACACCCATTGACTTCAATGGGTGACTAGGTACGTGAAAACGCAGTAACATAAGGACATGTAGTGAGTTTCACGCAATGGACACTAATGTGTGAAAATGCACGCATGTGTGAATGGCCCCATTGAAATCAACGGGTCCGTGTGCTGTGCGTTATTTCAACAAAGTGCATGTCACTTCTTGAGACGTTTTTGAAGCCGTTTTTCATTGACTCAATGGAAAAACCGCTCCAAAAATGGCCGTAAAAAACGCCGCAAAAAACGCAAGTTGCTCAAAAAACGGCTAAAAATGAGAACATTCCCTTGAAAACAGTTCTGTATTTTCAGTCATTTTTTTAAGCGTGTAAACATACCCTTAGTCTTATAGATATGCTATCTCCGATATACATGTAAAAAAATAAATTTTCAGGGGGGGAGGGGTGTAAATATATGTCTATGGCTTGTGCCCCTGATCTTTTAAGACCCTAGCAACGCCCCTGGATGTTGTTGCTAGGGTCTTAAAAGAGAGAAAGAGAGTGGCTTAGTGACTTCTTCTGTCATTGGGTCAAATGCTGAAAGTGAAGAAGAGGGAGTGCGGGAGGGAAGGGGATCGATGTTACTAGGGGACTGGGAGATAATATCATCCCGGATGTTGTCAATTTTAACTTTAAAATAAGTAGCCAGGTCTTCAGCACTGAGATCTGTGATCGGTGTCTGCACTTTAGGACTAAAGGAGGGCATGAAACGTATTGAAGAGGCGTTTTGGATTGTTAGATAGTGTGGAGATGAAAGAAGTGAAATAGACTTGTTTGGCTCGGTGAAGGGCAGAGTTGTAAGTTTTGAGCATAAATTTGTAATGGAGGAAATCTGCAGCCAAATGCAATTTTGTACACCGACGTTCGGCATCGCTGAAGAAAGCGGGATTGAGGCGTGTGCCAGTGTTGTCGTAGTATTTGTCGGGTGGTTTGGAGTGTGGGGGGCTGCTTCATCCAATGCATTTTTGAGAGTGTTATTGTAATGTTTGGCGGCCAGATTGGGACAGGAGAGGGAAGAGATAGGGGACAATGAGGACTGTAGACTGTCTATGAGTTGCTGAGTGTTAATGGCATGGTTAATAGATTTCTGTATGACTGACACGTAGGCATGACCTGAGGAGGCAGAGAATATTTGATAAAGAAGGTTGTGGTCAGAGAGCGGGAGAGGAGAGTTAATAAAGTCAGAAACTGAGCAGAGACGGAAGAAGACCAGGTCAAGCGAATGCCCGTCTTCATGTGTAGGAGATTTAGTAAGTTGTAACAGACCTAGGGAGGAGGTTAAAGATAGAAACTGGGAGGCAGATGGGGAGATAAGGTTATCAATGGGGATGTTGAAGTCACCCATGATGAGAGTGGGTGTTTCAGAGGATAGAAATTGTGGAAGTCAAGCAGCAAAATGATCCAGGAATTGTCGGGGTAAGCCCGGGGGGCAGTAGACATCTGCCACTCTGAGGGAAAAAGGGTGAAAGCGTCTGAGGGTGTGGACTTCAAAAGAGGGGAATTTGAGTGAGGGGATAGGGGGAATGACCTGGAAAGTGCAGTGTGGGGAAAGAAGTATACCTACTCCTCCACCCTGCCTGTTCTCAGCCCTATGCACACGACCATAGAAACGTCCGTAATTGCGGGCCGCAATTACGGACCCATTCGCTTCTATTGTTGGAGCCAACCCTGTGTATGTATGTACTGTGTTTTAAAGAGGTTGGCTTCTCTGAGAAAAATAAAAAAAAGTGTCTGAATGGAAACAGCATAATTCTCGTCCATGAGCTGTGTCTGGTATTCGTTTATGTTGTTTTGTATAGCACCAACACATTCCATAGCACTGTACAGACGTTGTCGTTACTGACTTTCCCCAGTGGGGCTCATTATCTAAATTCCCTACCTGTATGTTATTTTGGTGTGTGGGAGGAAACCCATGCAAACACAGGGAGAACAGATTAACTCTATGCAAATGTTGCCTTTGGTCGAAGTCAAACCCAGGACTCCAGCGCTGTAAGACCGCATTGCTAACCACTGATCCGCCATGTTATGATGATATTGCAGAAAATGGGGCTGAGCTGCAATAGCTTTTTTCTAATCCTGGACAACCCCATTACTGGGGCATTTTTCAATGGGTTTTCTAAAACAGACAACCCCCAGTGACATAACTACCGCTGTAGCAGCCACAGCAGTAGTGACGTCACATTCAATAGTATCTGCATCCTTAGGACGCAGTTACTATTGAACGTTATGGCAGAGCAGGGAGGTAGCTCTCTTCTTTGCCATTTACTAGTCTACAGGCCACGTTTGGCCTGCAGCCTATCAGGCTCCCTGTGCAGGCCGGCGTGATGATGCTATATGGCTCTATCTACAGAGGGGCCGTATGGCACTATCTATAGGGGGCTTTATGTCGATGTCTACAGGGGGCTGTATGGCACTGTCTACAAGGGGGAGGTGGGGGGCACTATCTACAAGGGCGAGGTGGGGGCACTATCTACAAGTGGGGTGTGACACTGTCTACAGGGGGGCTTTATAGCACTGTCTACAGGGGGGTTGTATAGCACTGTCTACAGGGGGACTGTATAACACTGTCTACAGGGGGGCTGTATGGCACAATCTGCAGGGGGGCTGTATAACACAATCTACAGGGGGGACTATCTACAAGGGGTACTATCTAGAAGGGGTGCTGTGTGTGGCACCTAGGGGAGGGGGGCCCTGTCAAAAGTTTGCTATGGGGCCCAGTCTTTCCTCGTTACGCCCCTGACAACCCCTTATGGCCAAACATCTAAAAACAAAATTCCGTGATAAACATAGATCTATATCTAAATAATCTAAACATAGATTATTCAGTTGTGCTGAGCATTGTTCCGCTCTAATTTACTGGAAATCCTTTTCCACTTAGATCTCCTATACAGAAACCTTCGCAGATGCTGTGAAAAGCTTGTTACATCCGATCAGTTACACTAGCTCCCATACAACAAGATTCTATGACTCTCCATCAACCAGTTTAAACTATTGTTTAACGTTTCCTGTTTTTATAGCAGATAATATCAGCCCAGGGCGGTGTTTGATAAGGCAGGGGAGTTACTCAACATTGGATATACTTGGGAGACGATGTGGAAAAGGTCAGAGAGACACTAGCAATACAGAATGGCTGTGCATAAACTTCTGTCTACTTTGGTAGTGCTATTGAGTATCGCAAGTTATGGTAAGTATCAGCTATATATAATAAGTATGAGTGTCATTGTGTCTAGCGTAGGTGTAAATGGTAGTAGGGGTTGTGATTAGTGATAATAATATATATTATTTTTTTATAGATACAAGTGCTGGTTTTGAACAAAACTTTTTAAGAAAGCTTGGTTGTTGTTACTTTTTCCGAAAATTTTTAACATAAATGTTAACATACACTGGAAAGAAGCCAACACAATGTTATGAAACAGAGCTTGTTCACAGGCATGAGGAAATATATAGGATGCCATCATATAAACGGTTAGGAAGGATTGTTCGACTAAAATGAGCAATTGTTCTGTGAAAACATAACAACTGAAGCGTGAAAGGTGGTAGGGAGGCAGCCTCAGAAATTCCTAGTAAAAAGCATAGTAAACATAGACATAAAAAGCTTCTCGCTATAGGATAGGATTCCAACACACTATTGAAAAATATATTGAATGAGGAATTCTGTTAAGTATATTGCATGTAGTCACATTATATGTTATTTCTGGGTATTATATTTGAATGTAAAAACATTTAGTTTAGTTAAGAATTTATCAGGTAACCTATGACTGTTCTGCCACCTGGTTCTAGAGCTACACAGGCACAACACAGTACATTTGGCCTCTTGCATTTACTGCATCCATTTTAATTTAACAACTAATTACAATAATAATGATTAATAGTTAAATAAGTAAATAAAATATTTCTTAGGCCTCATGCACACTTCCATTGGCCGTCGTACGGCCACTAACGAAGGATCCGTGAAACACGGACCACACACGGATGGCTTCCGTGTGCAGTCCATTGCTTCAATGGACCAAATGAATGAAATGGCCGAGACTTTTCAGTCAAAAACGCACAGGAGTAGAACCTGCCCTATTCTTGTCGGAACGGCCACACGGTTCCATTAAAACAATGGAAGTTTGCATGGCCCCATAGAAATGAATGTGTCAGTGTGATATCAGTTAAAAAAACGGAGAGCACCCTGACGAAAAAAACTGAAATGGCCGTGCAGCCTTAAGGTAACCACAAGGGTTCTAATCCCTCTTCTTGCCATTTTCCATGGAGTCATGCTTATATGTGAAAAATTACCTGTTTTCTCTCCTCTCAGAGTGCTCCCCACGTGGTCGAATCCTGGGTGGTAGTGAGGCCCTTTTACACACTAGACCGTACATGGTGTCATTGCAATTGGATGGGCAACACTTTTGTGGTGGACTGCTAATCTCTGAAGAGTGGGTGCTGAGTGCAGCACATTGTAAACCAGACAGGTACAACTTGCCATACTCAATATATAATAATAATTGTCGTAACTGTTATTTTACCATGAAGTAGGGATAAAATGTCTACAGAATTTGTTGCGTCTTAAACGATAAACCATTCATATAATGATAACATTGGACTAAGCGCTAGTCCGCTCACAGTCACTTGCTATGTTTCTTCCTTGAAAACTAAAATAGCATGGTCTAAGAATAAGGTTAAAATAATCGGTGGGAAAATTATGTAAATTATTGCCTGAGGCAACTATAGATAGGGACATAATTATGCCAAGCCGACCATTCCAACTCAGCAATGAACAGGACCAATTATGTTGGGCCAATAAAACTTTTTTTTACAGGATCATAAATGTGTCAGATAAGCTAAAAAATTATTCTTGGTTGCTAATCATAATAATGTTCCCAACTGAGAATTTCTAATGCGAAATTTAAGATTTCTGTTATGGTCAGAACATGACATGGAAGTATTGATCAGATCATTGTAATAATAGAATAATGATTGCTGGGGCATGTACAATTTAAGTTCATGTCAATTAAATGGGTTCTTTGTTGGCATGTAATTCGATATTCTATATATGTGTCTAAATGCTGGAACATGTTATGTCATACCGTGAGGCTAAACTGTAGGGGCCCTGAATAATAAATATTCTACATTAGGGTGACAATACAATGGAAGCACGGACTCGAATGGAGAATAATACGACAATTCAAAATAAAAATACAATATGTTCATCAAGTGGAGCTAAGCTTGGGCACATACACCAATCACAGCGGTGATTTTTCTAATGCAATATATATATGGGTTTAAAATAGAAGATTTTTCAAGAAGTCTATCATTGGTAAAATGAGCATAAAGGATATTACGAACAATGTGATGTGCATGCAAAAGAGTCAATGAACATGGAATAAAACATTTTTTTCCCTTTCCAGCGTTAATAAGACTCTGCAAGCTGTCCTGGGGACTAACTCTCTGACAGACCCTAAAAAGTTAGTTTATGATATTGACATGCAGATCATACACCCTCAGTATAACGGAACTACTAAGCACCATGATTTGCTTCTACTGAAGGTAACTATGAACTTATTGGAACTTACCCATAAATCAGACTAAGGCCTTATGCACATGGCATGTCTCGTGAGCACAGACCTGTACAGTGACACTATTGCTCTGTACTGTGGAACCATAGGCACTCCATGTACTGTATATGGTGTCTCCGTACTGTATATGGTGTCTCCATACTGTTTATGGTGTCTCCATACAGCACTGTATTGCAATTCTTATATGGAACGTGTTATTTGTTTTATCTGACAGATTTCATATCTATCCAACTGAAAAAATGCTAAGTTGTATGGAGGAATTGTATGGCCCTATAGACTTCTATTACTGCCGCATTACAGATTCATACACCATAAAGTACATTACTGTATGCTTTCATGACTTCATTATGGCTTAATGCATGTATGGTATCCATGATGACTACAAGTCTGACTACTAGAACTATAAAAACCTATGTTTTTACATGAATGGAATTATTGATGTAATATTAACCTGTAGTAAAACATAAATTAATCATTTTCATTCCTAGTTAAGCATGCTTTACATACAATAGAGCTTATTTGATAATCTGTGGCACTACATATTACTGAACCAGTTGATGTGGACACTATTGTGAAAGGTTATACTCTATGGTTATTGAAAAATTATTAATGTATAGAGATTTTTGCTTAATCAGCAGTCTATTTTAACTTGGGCGAATAAACTGTACACGGACTTATAAAATGTAATATATTCATATATTTGTATTCCTTTACTGAAAAGCTATCAGAAAGGGTTCCATTGAGCAAAACAGTAAGTCCTCTAACATACCAGACAGAAGATATTGTGATTCAAGAAAACACACTTTGTCTGGTAGCTGGCTGGGGAAAAATTAAGCGCACTGGAAAGAAGCCAGACATCTTAAATGAGGCAATGGTCCCAGTGATCAGCCAAGATGTATGCAACCGTTGGGACTACTATCATGGAGACATCACTGCCAACATGATCTGTGCAGGGGACAAGAAACGGGATTCATGTGAGGTGAGGTTAAATATAAGTCGTGTACTAGTAGCTTCAAGCTAAAATGTCACATTATAAATCATACGTATTGCTACCTTGCTGTTAAGTAACTGAGTACGTTAATATGAATGTTCACCTCCATGTTGTTTTTATGTCCATAATTCTGTGCTGATTATTTTCTTAATATATCTATGAAGATTGGGGCTTTGATTTTCTGATACAGAGCTCCAAAACCCCTGCACAGACATACAGGGCCACCATCAGGAATTTCTGGGCCCCATACAGCCAAGATGTCTGCCCCCCCCCCCCCCCTCTATTACCGGGGGTGGGCAACGGAAAGTGTGGCACTCACGTTTGTACGTTATACGCATGAACTGATTTTGGTGCTGATGTCAATTACAGTGAAGGAAACCATGGAGCAAGGCAGTGACCGGTTAATGCTCTGGATTTTGATCTATTTAGCCAAAACGTATCCCACTGTATGGCATAAAGTGGGATACGTCACCCGGGGAATGGCCCAGGGGAAATTACTGAAGTCACTGTCCATGAACAGGGCTGGAGCCTTCTACTAGCGCTCTGCCCAGGGACTATGGCGCTGTTCCAGATGTCCATATACGTAAAGTGACGTCCAAAGCTTTGCAAAGCCTGAGTACACGACTGGAGCGTTGGCAACGCCGTGGCCAGGGATTCCGGCCCTGGAGAATCCCCTGACATCACTTTACATATATGGACAGTGATGTCAGGAGCTTTCCCAGGGACAATGTCCACGGGTAGAGACCTTGTGATGCTCTGTCTGGGGACTCCAGAATAGCAAAGTCTACTACGCTATTCCATTCTTCAAAAATAAGGTAAATCGACGTCCACCAGCCCGATGTAGGCTAAGAGGACATAATGGAGCCCTGTGAATTATCGTCTACGTTGTTTATAGTGTACGTTAGGAGATTCCCTGACGTACACGATAAACTTAGGGCAACAGCATGATGTGAAGGGGGCCTTAAGGGAGGGGGAAGCGCTTTTGTGAGGAAGGATGTAAGCAGAACTAATGCTCCGTTCTTACGTTGCCATTAAAGTTCAATGTGTTTTTCAACAGCAAAAATCTGAGGCTTACCCTTTGATTTCTGACGCAGTTGTGCCACAATCTTCTAGCAGATCCGCACAAGAATAAGACCCTGTACACGCACAGTTTTTTGTCGCATTTTTTGCAGCGGAAACTGCGTTGGAAACTGCGGCAAAAAACAGCCGAAATCGCCTTCTATTGATTTCAACGGGAGGCGAAGAAGTTTTTTTCCGCTCGCGAGAAAAAGAAGCAGCATGCCCTTTCTTCGGGCATTTCCGTCTCTGACCTACCATTGACATCAATGGGAGGCAGAGAAAGCGTGAAGGAATTTCTGCCTGCAAAATACTTTGTGAACAAGGCCTAAGTCCCATTGTCATTCAAAGTTGCTTATCCTCGGCTTTTCCATGTAATAAGACGCACGCTACTTATTGCTGTGGTCAAATCCAACATGTGTGAACGGGGCCTTAGGGTGAGTTTAAAAAAAACTCTGTTAGGCCAAATGCACACGATACTTATTACGTGCAAATTTGGCGCTGGTATTTTCGTGCGGCAAATCCACATTGTATTGAAGTACCAAAAAATCTTTTGTGTCGCCATATTCTGAGAGCCATAACTTTTGAATTTTTCCGTCAATTTATAGGTGTGAGGGCTTAAATTTTGCAGAGCGAGCTGTAGTTTTTACCGATACCATTTTGGGGTATATGCAACTTTTTTATCAGTTTTTTTGAGCGCTAAGGTGACCAAAAACCAGCAATTTGCGTGTTTTATATATATTTTTTTATGGCATTCACCCAGCGGGTTAAACAACGCTATATTGTGAAAGATCAGACTTTTACGGACGCGGCGATACCAGCTATGTTAACTTGTAGTTTTTTTAACATTGGTTTAGGGAAAAAATGTGAAAAGTTTTTTTTTTTTTTTTTACCTTTAACCAGTTCAGGACCGGGCTATTTTGCGCCTTCAGGACCAGACACCGTTTAGCCCTTTTTAGCACGTGTTAGTTAAATGGCTATAACTTTTTTATTTGTTGGGCTAACTACGTGATTTTTGCGAAGGTTTTTCCGTAGACAATGCAGGTTTTTTTTTTATCGTTTTTATACACACCTTTTTTGCTATTTTAGAATTTTTATTCATAAAGTTTCAAAATAATAGTAAAAAATAAGCTTTTTTTACGTTTCAGCTATTTTGTTTTGGTAATAACATAGTTTTACCCTAAAATAGACCTTTTATTTGTGATCGTCATTGTCTACCGTAAATTTTAATTTATTACATGTCTATATTAGGGTAATTGGGTCAGCGCTAGCATTACAAAAATGTTATTTTTCGCTGATTTTCCTAAATAGTCGATGCAAATGACAGTCAGTATAATCTTCAAGCCATCAACTGTTGGAGTATAATGCGAATTTTATTGAACAAATCTCCTAATGATAACAGATTTTTTTTTAGAAGTAAAAAACTCAAAATGTACTGTTTCAAATTATTATGCACAACAGAGTTCAAAACATTTTAAAGGTTGTAAAGAGAACTAAAATGGTAATTTGTTGAATTTGCAGCATCAGGAGGTCATATTTACAGAAATCAAAAGCTCTTTCAATCAAAAAAAACTTAACAGGCCAAGTTACATGTTAACATAGGACCCCTTCTTTGATATCACTTTCACAATTCTTGCATCCATTGAATTTGTGAGTATTTGGACAGTTTCTGCTTGAATATCTTTGCAGGATGTCAGAATAGCCTCCCAGAGCTTCTGGTTTGATGTGCACTGCCTCCCACCCTCATAGATATTTTGCTTGAGGATGCTTCAAAGGTTCGCAATAGGGTTGAGGTCAGGGGAACATGGGGGCCACACCATGAGTTTCTCTCCTTTTATGCCCATAGCAGCCAATGACACGGAGGTATTCTTTGCAGCATGAGATGGTGCATTGTCATGCATGAAGATAATTTTGCTACAGAAGGCACGGTTCTTCTTTTTGTACCACGGAAGAAAGTGGTCAGTCATAAACTCTACGTACTTTGCAGAGGTCATTTTCACACCGTCAGGGACCCTAAAGGGGCCTACCAGCTCTCTCCCCATGATTCCAGCCCAAAACATGACTCCACCACCTCCTTGCCGACGTCGCAGCCTTGTTGGGACATGGTGGCCATTCACCAACCATCCACTACTCCATCCATCTGGACCATCCAGGTTTGCACGGCACTCATCAGTAAACAAAACAGTTTGAAAATTAGTCTTCATGTATTTCTGAGCCCACTGCAACCGTTTCTGCTTGTGAGCATTGTTTAGGGGTGGCCGAATAATAGCTTTATGCACACTTGCAAACCTCTGGAGGATCCTACACCTTGAGACTCACAGGACTCCAGAGGCACCAGCGGCTTCAAATACCTGTTTGCTGCTTTGCAATGGCATTTTAGCAGCTGCTCTCCTTATCCTATTAATTTGTCTGGCAGAAACCTTCCTCATTATGCCTTTATCCGAACGAACCCGTCTGTGCTCTGAATCAGTCACAAATCTTTTCACAGTACGATGATCCCGCTTAAGTTTTCTTGAAATATCCAATGTTTTCATACCTTGTCCAAGGTATTGCACTATTTCATGCTTTTCGGCAGCAGAAAGATCCTTTTTCATTCCCATATTGCTTGAAACTTGTGGCCTGCTTAATAATGTGGAACGTCCTTCTTAAGTAGTTTTCCTTTGATTGGGCACACCTGGCAAACGAATTATCACAGGTGTCTGAGATTGATTACAATGATCCAAAGAGCCCTAAGACACAATACCATCCATGAGTTTAATTGAAAAACTAATAATTAAATGTTTATTACACTTAAATCCAATGTGCATAATAATTTGGAACACGGTGTATGTGTATTTATTATAAAAAAAATTTGCACTTGACTTTACTATTTTTTTATTACTATGGTCTGTCCCTCAAAGGTCAAAAAAGACCTTTGTGGGACTTTATATATATTTTTTTCTTTCTTTTACACCATCTTTTCCACTGTAACTGGAGCTGCACAGCAGCCCCAGTTACAGGGGAAATCAGCCCTCTCGAAGTGACGATTGTCACTAACTGTGCTGTGCTGGGTCTAGTAAGACCCAGCAGCAGTCTGTCAGAAACGGCACCCGGCGATCATGTGACCAGTCACATGATCACCGGGAGGAATAGAGACAGCGCCGCTGATGCTGTCTGTATTCCTATACACAGCGTTCGTTGAGCGCTGTGTAAAAGAGATCAGAGAAGACAGAAGCAGCGAAAGTTGCTTCTATCTTCTCCTCAGGGTCCTCGGCAGTCACTGACAGCCGGGGACCCGACATTCAGCTGCCCGATCGCCGTGCCGCAAAAAGTCTATGGCTCTGGTTTTAAGGACCCTGACCGCTGGCCGTAAAAACACAGCTAGCGGTCGGGAACCAGTTAATACTTAATTTTTTTTTGGAACATAAAAAAAAACTTTATTTAACTGTTTTTTACTTGTTTTATTAGTCCCCCTAGGGGACTTTAATCAGCGATCCCTTGCAATGATTATCCACTGTATGATATACTGCAATACTAATGTATTGCAGTATATCGTGATTATGACAGTCTCCTTTGAAGCCTTTCCAGAGGCAGGGCTTCAAAGGAGTACAAAGATGGCAGACCTGCGGGCTTTCATTAGGCCCCCAGGCTGCTATAACAACTGTTGTTAACAGCTGATCATGCCGCGGGGCGGGGGCCCGATGGCTTGTTTCAGGGGGCGCCCCCCCCTGATTCTAACACTTTACATGCTGTGGTCGCAATTGACCGCGGCATTTAAGGTTTTAAATGGGCGGATTTAAAGTGATCTTTGATTTCGCCCATTGCAGTGAGGTGTCAGATGCGTAACACAGTCGTCACCCTCTGTGTATGGAGCGAGCTCAGCCCGTGAGCTCGCTCTATACTTCCCATACATACCTAACCCTTATCACGTACAGTTGCGTGATATTGCGTTAAGGGGTTATAAATCAGCAGCACGTCTTAAATTCCATGCCTATTTTTTTTCTGCTGCACGTTTGACAAACCCCATTCACATGAGTTAGGGCTTATTCAGATTAACATGTTAATCGTCCGTGTGAAGGACATTTTTTTTAATGGCCATCACACAGCTACATGTATTTCTATGGGGTTATTCACATGGTCGTTGCTTTAACGGACCGTGTAAAGGGCCTGTGAAAAAATAGGACATGTCCTATTTTTGTGCATTTTCACGGATCCCTCAATAGACTCAAGTCTATGAGGGATCTGTGAAAACGGGTCCCGCACAGGTGCAAATCGGAAGTGAAAACGGTCGTTATTCACAGCTGATTTCACACACGTTCGTCTGAATATAGCCTTATGTTGTCATTTGTAGTGAATTTGTAGTGCTCAATCCACACCAAAAATAGGAGACAATTAGACATATTCAGACGTCCATGTTCGGTCTGTGATATACGGACCGTGTATCGGACATATTTCCCGGACTGACCACAGTTCAGGGAGCCGGGTTTCTAGCATCACAGTTATCTATAATCATAGGAGTCCCTCTCTTCCCGTGGGAATACAGTCCCAGGTCCCGTACTGAAAGCATCATTACAGTATGGTGCAGTATTCCCGCGGAGAGACAGGGACTCCTAGCAGCATTGATAACTGTGATGCTAGGAGTCCGGCTCCATGAATTGTGGTCGGCCTGGGAAATACGGCCGATACGCGCTCCGTATATGACAGATCAAACACGGCTGTCTGAATAAGGCCTTAGTCTAGTTACACAGTGCGGTCAAATCCCATTTTTGCCACAATTTTTGCAAAATCACGGCAAAAACGTGATTTGACCGCACTGTGAGAACAGCACTATTTTTTTATGTTTTGTATCCTTTTTTTATGCAATTTTCGTAATAGTGGCACAAATCACGCGGTTTTGCAGCGATTTATATATAATCGCGGCAAAACTGCACAATTTTTGCAGCTATTTCGAAAATAGCGGTAAAAAAACCCTAGGAAAACTAACAAAAAACATTTTAACATACTTTATATATTCTACAAGTGGGGTAAGGAGGAATGGGAAGCAGGATGCAGAGAGGGGGGGGACACACTCACCAGCCTGCAGGTCCAGTCGGCTGTGTAGCGAAGGAGCTGGCTGGGGGGCAGGATCTCCACACAGAGCTTCTGCTTCTCATGCTGCATCTTCCACGTCCAGTTCGTGAAGTTGCAAAAGGTCTGCAGGGGTGGCTGCGAGTGTTGCGGGGGGACCGTGAGCGTTGCGAGGGGGCCCGTGAGCAGTTGCGAGGGGGGGTGACAGTCCAGGGGGGCGACGACAGCCCGGTGGGCAACTTTTCATCAGCCATGTGGCTGGGCCCCTGACGGGAGTACTACTAGTACTGCCTTGATGGCAGCCCTGCAGACATAGATTTGAAACATAACATGCTCGCTGCCTGCAGCTGCCACTAGGGGGAGTTTACTGCATACTATTTTATTATTGAGTTAAATCAGGGGAATAGCTATGGGTTACTCCATCTAGTGGTGGCTCCAGGCATCTAGCCTGTTGGTTCAAATCTATGTCTTTGCAGGGGATTTGGACCTCTGTATCAGACAAACAAAGCTTTGACCCCTATTAAGTATTAAGAAACTAATCAACACAGGATTCTAAATCTATATAGATAAAAAATAAAAAAACATGTTATTCAAGGGTGAACATTCACTTTAAAGGGAGAAAGTACAAAGGTTTCCGAAAACAGACCAGTATGCAGAAATCCATAGATGTTTGATCTATGGAATCCAATAATTATAATAATTATATCCAATAATTATGCCGCATATGAATGAGATTGAAAGATATTTAGATTCATTCTGCAAGGTTTAATATTAATTCTTCTTTTTACTATTTGCATTCATTAGGGTGACTCCGGTGGACCTTTGATATGTAATAACGTGGCAGAGGCTGTAGTGTCTACAGGATTTAGCGTATGTGGCAATCAAAAACGTCCGGGAATCTACACACGCATTTTTCCCTATAAAGAGTGGATATTCCACACCATGCATAATATCACTATTCCAACTGTTCACATCTAAGTGACAGGAAACCATGGGTTATCTTCTTAAATCTATTGTTATAATCAATATCTCTTAATAAAAATGGCTTTGCTTCAGGTATTTGTTACAGGTTTCTTGCAGATTGCTAAAATGGATGTTGCAGAAGCTCAAACAACCCACTTTAGGAGTTGTTTGATATACAATATGAGAATTGTCAATAACCACAGTAGACCTTTAACTGTAGGTGAAAAAAACTATTGCCTTTTACTTTTACGCCTACCATTTGTTAGGCTTAGATACAGGTCCCCAGCAGACAGTAATCTTATACTGTATACGATTACTGTCTGCAGGACCCTGTATCTAAGCCTACCTTAGGCTTAGATACAGGGTCCAACAAACAGTGTCACACATGCACATGGGCCCCTGTATCTAAGGCCCTGTTCACACATCACCGCTGCCCTTCCGTTGAGGGGTTCCCGTTAGAGGTTTGTGTCGGGTAACCCCTTAACCGAAAGGCAAACTGAAACCCTAGCTTCCGTTTCCCTCACCATTGATCTCAATGGTGATGGAAACTTTGCTAATGGATTCCCTTTGTCACTGTTGTGAGACAGGGTTCCGTTGTTTTTGCGGAATCAATAGCGCAGTCGACAATGCAAAACAACTGAATTCTGTTACAACGGTAATAAACCTTTAGCAATGTTTACGTCACCATTGAGATCAACGGTGAAATGATGTGAACAGGCCCTTACTAATGTTTTTGTTTTTGTTTTTTTACAGGTTCGGTCGTTGGACTACGTCGGATTCCAGGACTACTTTGATGACAGCTTTTTTTATTCTCAAAAAAATTGGAAAGCACTTTTATAACCAGCCAGATACAACATAGCAGCAGACTAGCATTACCAGGGTGGGAAGGGCCACTGTTTTTGGGCTTTCCCAGCCTTATGATACCAGCCTGCGGCCGCGCCAATGCTCATCCATCCGTACAGATGGTCGGGTACTGGATCGTACCCGTCTATTCCCGGTACCGCTGGTAGCGTTGGGTACCGGAGTAATAATGGGGGTTAGTGTTAGCCTCTTCATGTCTAACATTAAGCCCTGCCTTAGTAATGGACATTGTCAATCAGTCAGCAGCCATAACGAAGGTGGTAGTAATAACGTTTAAAAAAAATACAAAGACATAGATAATATATTTTATTGAAATAAACATCCCACACACAACCCCCATTAAATATTTTATTGAGAATAAAAAAACGCCATTATCGAATCGAAGTAGTCGAATCCAACGTAGTCCAACAACCGAACTTGTAAGAACAAACACACAAAAATATCTAGTAGCACCTAAAAAAGCAAAACAATTCTTATACTTACCTTTCCTGGGTCCAGCGCTGGAGCCGCAATGTCAGCGTGCTGGACCGTATATCTAATCCCACCATGTGTGATACTGTCTGCTGAGCCACTGTATCTAACCCTATCCATAGCTATAAGGTCGTAGTGCTATAGATATGCTGTCTCTTTTATATATATATATATATATATATATATATATATATATATATATACACACACACACACACATACACATACACATAAACATACACGCATACATTTTTGGGGGGGGACACACATATATTGGGGCTATTTCCCCAGATGTTTTAAGTCCTTAGTGATGCCCCTGGCTGCTAGTGCTGCATTGTTGGGTCACTTAGGAGACCCAGCGATGCAGCTGAAAGCTGCGGGGCATCGGCGATGAGAAGTTTGGGGGGGGGACCCAAGAAGAACCTTTGCATCGGGGCCCATGAGCCTTTAGCTACGCCCCTGGTTGTAGCATTGCATTGTGCTGTGAAATCGACCTAAAAACACCCACACACACACTTGACAGTAGGGTAAATGGGCCTGTTATCAGGAAGGTTTATCTGTGGCAAATCTCATTTTAGCAAAACAGTTGCAGAAAACAGCAAGTTGTAGAATAGGTTTACAAACCCCTAGTATCTCCATTAAGTAAAAGCTGTAGTTGATTTATTGTATACTTAAAATGTAACTAAACTTTAAAAAAAATCTTTTGACATGTCATAGTGACAAGCCGAGTCAGATCACTGAGATCCCCACTGATCACTAAAACGGAGCGCAGATCAGAAAGCCAATCAGAAATGAAGCAGCACAGCGCTCCCCCGAGTTAGTGATTGGTGGAGGTCTCTGTGCTCAGACCCCCACCGATCAAAGCATCTGACATGTCACTATGACATGTCAAAAGTTTTTTTTTAAAGTTTCGTTACCCTTAAAGGGATGGTCTCATAAAGGCAACCCCTTTTCAAAAAGAAGCTGGAAGGTCCGGCTTCTCTTAACCCCAGCAATGAACTGTTATCGCCATGGGAAGCCATGGCCATCCACATTAATTCTGCTCTAAACTTGTTCCTACCTATTCTGAAAAGATTTTTTAGGCCTAGGCTCAAGAAAGAGGTGAGTCTTCTGTTATACAGGTATAATGTTTAGTGTAGGGACCCTCTATATAAGGTCGCCAAAACTTGGCAGGTGGGCCCACACAGTTAGATCAAAATGTGTGCTAAGAACCTTACAATAATTAAAAATTTCAGAAGTTCCCTACAATATTTAAAAAAAATTGGAAGGCTTGTCCACACATAACGGAATTGCTGCGTCTTTTCCAGTCCGGAATTGAGCGGCGGAAAATACACAGCAGAATAGAGTAGCAAAGATAACCAATTTGTACACATGCAGCAACAGTATGATCACTAGCCCAATGGAAACAGTGCATATATCTCTTTTATGTGTAAAACAGTCTAATGGTATGTGTATAACCGAGACTATATACCGTTGGAAGATCATACAAGTAAACCAAGTGTAACTTGGTACTTTGACCGAACACATACAGAACAATCTATAGAGGAAATGGTCAAGTACAACTCAAGCATAATATGTAATAGAAAAAACATCTTTATTAATGGACAGATACAAGAACAAATTAAAAAATTAATCATACAATGTAAAAAGGCGTCAGCCCATGCAGGATATATGAAATACTACTGGGTCATGAACAGATATAGAAAGACCCAATTAAATGGATGCTGATGTTAAAAGTAGTAGGCTAAATACACATGACTTATAGAAAACGATATGTATATAAAGTGCTAGTGTGCAAAGGCAATGTGCTTCCTATAGAAAGGACACAATACATTTGTGTCAAAGTGTAGCAGGTAAATGCAGGTTACATAGCAATAAATGCAAAGGGCTCATATGCACACGATATAGCTGAAATGCAGTCAATAAGCAGCCAAAAGAGTCAGATAACAAAAATGATGGTACGTACCCAGATTCATATCACCGCATGGGGGAGACGCAAGACCCGACGCGCGTTTCGGCAGATGCCTTCATCCGGGGGTGGCGTCTTCCCAGCGGGACCCTCCCTTACATATTACTATAATCAGGTGTGTTCCAAATCAGTGGGGCCAGCGAGAGATGGTTATTGGCGACAGGCCGGGGGTAGCAAGATGGCTACTGCCCCACTTCCGGATCCGCGTCATCGGAGCGGACATGAGCCGGCAGTGTCTGACAGCGCCGCCCACGTCCAGCTACGATTGGAGACTCGGCCGAAGGTGCGTGAGCCACTCCCCCACCCCCATCAAGCGCACAACCCTCTCCCTGGACCAATGAAAGGAACACGGGAACGGCAGCAAATGTTGAATTTAAGGAAATATGTATGTATATACATATGGGACGAATAGAGGCACTAAAGGATATACATATATTTGACAAAGTGCATCGTATACATGCTCACCATCAGCAAAAATTATATTTAAGTAACAAAGTCTCTGTCTCATAGAGACAATAAATGGTGCTATAAATGAGTAGGTGCATGTGAAAATAAAGTGAGTGAATGAATGAATAAATCAGACGGTCCAAGAAAATAAAATAAATACAAAATATGTATCATAAGGGACCGATGGTAACAAAGAAAAAACAAAAAGACGCACATTAAAAGAACATATAAGTGAAAAGAAAAGGATGATTGTGAGTTGTAACAATTGACAAATAGGGATAATACAAAGATATACATATATATCTAAGAATATAATTGATATTCGATATACAATTGAAAGTTAATAATACATACAAGATATTAAATGCATAATTACCAATGGTTATGAATATCATTGATAGTGACGATATACCACAACCAATATGACAAAAATATGGAAATATATATATATATATTTCATTTTTTATGACGATATGTGTCTATGAGACCGTGCACACAAAAATTGTGTGCACGCAATCACAGAAATGAAGAAAAGTGAAGAAATAAAATGAAAAAGTATATATATATATATATATATAACTGTGACTATAAAAATCGACATTCATCTCCCAACAAGAGATGTCAATATAGAATAAGAAAAAAGGAAAGAATTATGCATAATGGCTGACCAATAGGCATATATAAAAATGCACATTGGACAAGATAGATCCTATTTTGATCTTTTCCAACATCCATGGCCTCTAATATCGTCTATGTATGATTCCAAACGTAACTGCGTATCTATGTACCTTAAAGAATTGAGAAAACACAATGGAGGGTAGTTAACAAGATAACGATTATGTGCGTAAAATGACAATTAATTAAAAACGTTAAAAAACCTAGACGCGCAAGGAGTCAGTGGTTCAGAGAAATGGAGCGAAATTAAGGGATTCATTCAAGCCCAGTGGATGCATTGACCCAAGGGTCCAAATCCAGCGGGCTTCACATTGTGCTAATCTTTGTTTGATATTACCCCCTCTCATATTGGTAATGATGTGATCAATGCCTCTCACCTTCAGTTTGGTTGAATCGCAGAAATGGTGTGTCTTGAAATGTCGTAGTATCGGTTTTAAGGTTTCCACAGCTTCCTCATTGGCTGCTCGTCTAATGTCAGACTTATGCTCCCTTACTCACACCTTTAATTCCCTTGTGTGAGACCAACATATACTTTAGGGCATGGGCAAGTTGCGTAGTACACTACTGCCTTCGTGGTGCATGATATTGGGTGTGTTATGGTGTATGTTTTCATACCTGTCACATTAGTCAAAGTTGTTGTTCTCTCGATGTTGGGACATGCCACACAACGTCCGCAAGGGGAACACCCCCATTTCGCGCCTTTCGTCCTGAAAGGATGTTTTCTTGTAGTCGGATCATAGTGGCTCCTCACTAAATGATCTTTCAGATTTTTTGAGCGTCTTGCTGTAATACTGGGATACCTAGTCACATAGTTTGCAAGAATTGGGTCTGTAAGTAAAATTGGCCAATATCTCTTGACAATCTCCCTCATTTGTGGCCACCTAGAGTGATAGTTAGTTATGAACCTCACCTGTGTCTGTGTGTCTTTTTTTCTTTTTGTAAAAAGGAGGTCATCTCTGTTTGTGTGCTTAGCCCTGTAATACGCTTTCTTAATAGACCGCATGCTGTAGCCTCGATCAATAAAGCGATTTTTTAAATCCTTGGCCTGTTCCTCAAAGAGAGTATCAGAGGAGCAGATCCTCCTTATCCTCAAAAATTGCCCGATAGGGATCGCCTGTATCGTGGGTGGGAAGATGAGAAATGTAATAGAGAATTAACAGAGGTCTCCTTACGGTACACATCACTCTGCAAAAAGCCATTAATATCTTTGGTTAATTTGATGTCTAGAAAATCCATGCATTGATTGTTAAATTTATAGGTAAATTTAAGATTTAACTGATTATTGTTCAGATGAGACATAAAATTGTCTAACTCTAGTGACGTACCCTTCCAGATGATCAGGATGTCATCAATGTACCGTGCCCAAAAAAGGACCCGGTCCATTAAATCATCCTGGTCGTTTGTCAATATGCACAGGCAGCCCCCATTGCCGTTCCCTGGAGCTGTAGGTAGAAATTCCCATTGAAGGTAAAGAAATTATGCGTTAGGGTATATTCGAGTAAATCAACAAGAAAATTACGCATGGATTTTTCCAGATTGGATGTAGAGAGAATTTGGTGGCCTTGATCCCATCCGCATGCCTGATACTGGTATAGAGAGACTCAACGTCAATCGCAACCAATAGCATGTCATCATCAATTCTGATGCCGCTAACCTTCTGTAGGAGATCTGCGGAGTCACGGACGTACGAGGGTAAGTTTACAACTAGATCTTTCAAGTGATAATCAATGTATTTACAACACTTTTCTGTAATGCTGCCCCTACCTGAAATTATTGGTCTTCCTGGTGGTATTGTGTCATTCTTATGTACTTTTGGAAGTAAGTACAACGTGGGAATAATTGGTTCGTCAATTGTAAGTGCTGTTAGTAATCGCTTTGACATTTTCTCTGCAGTGAAAGACCTTAACATGTTCGGTCGGTCACTTATACATAAAAAATGGTTCCATAAATCTAACCATGCGGATAAATTTAGCAATCAATGCATGGATTTTCTAGACATCAAATTAACCAAAGATATTAATGGCTTCTTGCAGAGTGATGTGTACCGTAAGGAGACCTCTGTTAATTCTCTATTACATTTCTCATCTTCCCACCCACCACAGACGATACAGGCGATCCCTATCGGGCAATTTTTGAGGATAAGGAGGATCTGCTCCTCTGATACTCTCTTTGAGGAACAGGCCAAGGATTTTAAAAATCGCTTTATCGATCGAGGCTACAGCATGTGGTCTATTAAGAAAGCGTATTACAGGGCTAAGCACACAAACAGAGATGACCTCCTTTTTACAAAAAGAAAAAAAGACACACAGACACAGGTGAGGTTCATAACTAACTATCACTCTAGGTGGCCACAAATGAGGGAGATCGTCAAGAGATATTGGCCAATTTTACTTACAGACCCAATTCTTGCAAACTATGTGACTAGGTATCCCAGTATTACAGCAAGACGCTCAAAAAATCTGAAAGATCATTTAGTGAGGAGCCACTATGATCCGACTACAAGAAAACATCCTTTCGGGATGAAGGGCGCAAAATGGGGGTGTTCCCCTTGCGGATGTTGTGTGGCATGTCCCAACATCGAGAGAACAACAACTTTTTCTAATGTGACAGGTACGAAAACATACACCATAACACACCCAATATCATGCACCACGAAGGCAGTAGTGTACCACGCAACTTGCCCATGCCCTAAAGTATATGTTGGTCTCACTTCAAGGGAATTAAAGGTGCGAGTAAGGGAGCATATGTCTGACATTAGATGAGCAGCCAATGAGGAAGCTGTGGAAACCTTAAAACCGATACCACGACATTTCAAGACACACCATTTCTGCGATTCAACCAAACTGATGGTGAGAGGCATTGATCACATCGTTACCAATATGAGAGGGGGTAATATCAAACAAAGATTAGCACAATGTGAAGCCCGCTGGATTTGAACTCTTGGGTCAATGCATTGACTGGGCCTGAATGAATCCCTGAATTTCGCTCCATTTCTCTGAACCACTGACTCCTTGCGGGTCTAGGTTTTTTAACATGTTTTTAATTAATTGTCATTTTACGCACATAATCGTTATCTTGTTAACTACCCTCCATTGTGTTTTCTCAATTCTTTAAGGTACATAGATACGCAGCTACGTTTGAAATCATACATAGACGATATTAGAGGCCATGGATGTTGGAAAAGATCAAAATAGGATCTATCTTGTTCAATGTGCATTTTTATATATGCCTATTGGTCAGCCATTATGCATAATTCTTTCCTTTTTTTCTTATTCTATATTGACATCTCTTGTTGGGAGATGAATGTCGATTTTTATAGTCACAGTTATATATATATATATACTTTTTCATTTTATTTCTTCACTTTTCTTCATTTCTGTGATTGCGTGCACACAATTTTTGTGTGCACGGTCTCATAGACACATATCGTCATAAAAAATGAAAAATATATATATATGTCCATATTTTTGTCATATTGGTTGTGGTATATCGTCACTATCAATGGTATTCATAACCATTGGTAATTATGCATTTAATATCTTGTATGTATTATTAACTTTCAATTGTATATCGAATATCAATTATATTCTTAGATATATATATGTATATCTTTGTATTATCCCTATTTGTCAATTGTTACAACTCACGATTATCCTTTTCTTTTCACTTATATGTTCTTTTAATGTGCGTCTTTTTGTTTTTTCTTTGTTACCATCGGTCCCTTAAGATACATATTTTGTATTTATTTTATTTTATTGGACCGTCGTATTTATTCATTCATTCATTCACTCACTTCATTTTCACATGCACCTACTCATTTATAGCACCATTTATTGTCTCTATGAGACAGAGACTTTGTCACTTAAATATAATTTTTGCTGATAGTGAGCATGTATACGATGCACTTTGTCAAATATATGTATATCCTTTAGTGCCTCTATTCGTCCCATATGTATATACATACATATTTCCTTAAATTCAACATTTGCTGCCGTTCCCGTGTTCCTTTCATTGGTCCAGGGAGAGGGGTGTGCGCTGGATAGGGGTGGGGGAGTGGCTTACGCACCTTCGGCCGAGTCTCCAATCATAGCTGGACGTGGGCGGCGCTGTCAGACACTGCCGGCTCACGTTCGCTCCGATGACGCGGATCCGGAAATGGGGCAGTAGCCATCTTGCTACCCCCGGCCTGTCGCCAATAACCATCTCTCGCTGGCCCCACTGATTTGGAACACACCTGATTATAGTAATATATAAGGGAGGGTCCCGCTGGGAAGACGCCACCCCCGGCCGAAGGCATCTGCCGAAACGCGCGTCGGGTCTGGCGTCTCCCCCATGCGGTGATATGAATCTGGGTACGTACCATCATTTTTGTTATCTGACTCTTTTGGCTGTTTATTGACGGCATTTCAGCTATATCGTGTGCATATGAGCCCTTTGCATTTATTGCTATGTAACCTGCATTTACCTGCTACACTTTGACACAAATGTATTGTGTCCTTTCTATAGGAAGCACATTGCCTTTGCACACTAGCACTTTATATGCATATCGTTTTCTATAAGTCATGTGTATTTAGCCTACTACTTTTAACATCAGCATCCATTTAATTGGGACTTTCTATATATGTTCATGTCCCATTAGTATTTCATATATCCTGCATGGGCTGACGCCTTTTTACATTGTATGACTCATTTTTTAATTTGTTCTTGTATCTGTCCATTAATAAAGATGTTTTTTCTATTACATATTATGCTTGAGTTGTACTTGACCATTTCCTCTATAGGTTGTTCAGAATACAGTAGCAGCAGTGTGTGTGATTTAACAAATGTCATTCGCGCGCTGTGGAAAAGTTCAGTCTAGGAATTCACCTGCAATGCGTAATTTTAGTTCCACAGCATGTCAATTATGATGCTGCGTAAAGTGGACTGATTTCCTGTGTTTTTTTATGCGGAAACGCTGTGGAATTTCTTACAGGAGGTGGAAATGACATCTCAGGAAGATGAAATATCACCATCACACAACCCTTGAAAAAACACACCAAAAATCCATACTATTTTCCACAGTAAAAAACGCATGAAATGATGTGGATTTTCCGCAGT
The DNA here is from genome assembly GCF_050947455.1 of Rhinoderma darwinii. NCBI lineage: Eukaryota > Metazoa > Chordata > Amphibia > Anura > Rhinodermatidae > Rhinoderma > Rhinoderma darwinii. The sequence continues at coordinate 294,530,657 of NC_134687.1, read as the reverse complement.
GGATTGTCTGCTAGCTTATGCGAAAATGCTGCGGAAATTTTCTGCAGCAAATACGTTACATGTGGACAAGCCCTTAGGCCTGATTCACACGAATGCTGCGCATCTCGAACGTGAATAATTGCAGTTTTTCACGTCCGAGGTGCATCCGTGCTCGGCACTGCGGGATGTGATGTCTGGCATCCCCCATAGTTGAGAGTCTATGGATGGACGTGTGTTGCGCGAAAAGAACGGACATGTCCTATTTTCGCACGGACCCTTCACATGGTCCGTTGAAACAACGGCTGTATGAACGGCCACATTGAATTACATAGGTCCGTGGGACGGCCGCTGTTTCAACGGCCGTCCCACGGACGTTTAACACGCTCGTGTAAATAAGCCCTTACAGTGTCAAAGAGGCTACTACAAAGTTGGTCCATGTCACTGCATCATATTTTTAATCTCACTTTTTATAACACTTTCCTACTTGATGCTGTTGACATTATCCGTTTTAAAACTCTAGAAAAAAACTTCAATAAAAAAAAACATTTAGTAGTGCCAAATCGTTCTTAACTCAGTGGAGGTGAATTATTGTTGATGCCTGCCTCTGCAGTCATCTCAACTGGCAAAGTAGAAACATAGCGGAACAAAGAGTGTGAGTATGGCAACAGAGTCATAAAATATGTTCTAGGCTGGATTCACACAATTTGCTGCATTTTTCATGGCATTTGTGTTGGCATTTTTTACTGTGTTTGGTTTATTTAGGTAAAAAACACTGCGGCCAAATGTTACTTTAACCCCTTCCCGCTTTTGGGCGTGACTGTACGTCCGAAATCAAAGTGATTTCCCGCAATAGGGCGTACAGTTACGCCCAAGCTTTAAACTGTCACCATGTCAATAGACATGGTGACAGCGTCCTGATCGCAACTGTCATAGACAGTTGCCGAGCAGGACTCGCAGCACAGGACCAATAAGTGTGGTCCCGTGCCGGCACGAGCTGTGATTGGCCAGTCAGTACTGACAGGCAAAACACAGCGCAGGAGACTTGTTTTGCCGGCATCTTCGGCTCTGACGAGCTCATTCCTGTCAGAGAGCTTGTCAGAGTCGGACGCCGGTGAAAGGACAGTGAAAGTGAAGAACAGTTGTTAAAAAAAACCAAAAAAACAGCGATCTGCCCCTGTTGTGCCCACTGTGTCCACTGACCAGTGATCACCACCTTTGGTGCCCACTGGTTGAAAGATATATAATTATATCATTTCAGTCACCCACAGTGTCCTTCTGCCGTGTGATCTGTGTCCAGCGATCACCTGTCGCAGTACCTGGTCGCCATCACCCTGCTGTGTCGCTAGATTGCCCACTGCCCGAGTTCCCTGTTAGGTAGCAATGCCACTTCTCATTTAGTTTTCCCCCTGGTAGGTAGGGTACGCTTACTGTTTGAATACAGCAGGGTTGCTGTTCTCATTGCGCTGTTGAGAGTAGCTCTGTTTATTTTTTGTTAAAAAAAGTTTTTAAAAAAAAAGTTAAATAAAAAATTTAAAACATTTTTTAAAAAAAAGTTACAAAAAAAGAGTTACAAAAAAAGAGTTACAAAAAAAGAGTTAGTTAGTTAGTAGCTGAACAAAATTATGGCCAAAAGAGTCTTCACAGCCGAGGAAGCGTATCAAATGATGTGTTCTGATACGGACAGCGCGAGTGAAGGTGAAGCACAGTTTGTGCTTTCATCTCCATCTTTATTGAGTGACTCCGAGTCTGCACCCCCCTGTCGGCGCAGAAGAGCCGTAGTTCCTGCTCTGCCTGAGCTGACATGGGTAGCTGCGGACAATTATACCCCACAAGTGCCTGAATTTACAGCCCCCTCAGGAATTCAAATTGACACTACGGATTTCAGCCCCATTGATTATTTGAAAGTTTTTTTTTTCAGACACCCTTGTTCAGCAGACCAACATCTATGCGGAACAATTTATCGCCCAGAATCCCGACTCATTTTATGGGAGAGGCCAAAATTGGACCCCCACAAACGCAGTGGAATTGCGGAAGTTTTGGGGATTATTTTTACGTTTTGGTCTCAAGCCCAGTATTAGAGACTATTGGTCCCCTGATATTTTATATAACACCCCCATTTACCGCACAGTAATGACAAGGATGCGATTCGAAGCCATCGTAAAATTCCTTCATTACAATGATAATAGTCAGTGCAGACCCCCACAGGACCCACATTTTGATAGGCTGCATAAAATAAGACCATTGATTGCCCACTACTCCCAAAGTTTTTCCCAAGTTTATACCCCCCAACAAAATATTTCAGTAGATGAATTATTAGTGAGCTTCAAGGGTAGACTGCACTTCAGACAGTATCTACCCAATAAAAGAGCCCGGTACGGCATAAAACTGTATAAACTCTGTGAAAGTGCCACCGGTTACACTCACTCTTTTAGAGTTTATGAGGGGAAAGACTCCCATATAGATCCCCCAGATTGCCCCCCCTTCCTAGGAATTAGTGGAAAGATCGTATGGGATCTTATCCATCCTTTGCTCGGCAAAGGATATCATTTATATCTGGACAACTTTTCTAACAGTGTCCCATTTTTAAAAGTTCTCTCGTTCAGATCCACATTGGCGTGCGGAACAATCCGCAGAAATCAGAAGGGCCTCCCCAAAAATTTGCTGGTTCAGATACTAAAATTAGGAGAGAGCAGAGCTGTCTGCAGCGACAATCTGCTCCTCCTGAAGTATGAGGATAAAAGGGACGTCCTTATACTGACCAGCATTCACGACAGCAGAGGCAGCCTTGTCCCTGTACGCGGATCCACCACGCAAGTCCCAAAACCATATTGTGTACAGGAGTACAACAAATATATGGGTGGCGTTGACCTGTCTGACCAGGTCATAAAACCATACAGCGCCATGCGCAAGACCAAGGTATAGTATAAAAAGCTGTCTGTGCATCTTACACAGATGGCATTATACAACGCCTTTGTCCTCTGCAGATACGCCGGCAGTGGGGATACGTTCCTGCAATTTCAGAAAAGGTAATCAAGTCCCTGATATTTGGTGACCAGGAAGGGGAGGGCAGTTCATCCGGTTCTTCCGTCAGCAGGATAATTCCCAGCCAGCATTTCCCCACAGAAATCCCCCCACTAAAAAAAACCAGAAGCCCCCAAAAAAATGCCGTGTGTGCGCCAAGCGAGGCATTCGTAAGGGCACCACATACCATTGCGAGACGTGTCCCACAAATCCTGTGCATGAAACAATGTTTCAAAATATATCATACCTCCTTAGATTTTTAATTTATTTATTCTTCATTCACCTTTTCTGTCTCTCATATTGGCCATGACAAATTATGTATTTTTTTTACTGACCAGCCCCATTTAAAATTTGATCATTTAAAATTTGTAAAAAAACACCTAAAACAAAACTAAAAATTCTCACTATACCAAGGAACCGAGGGAGTGTCTGTCTCATCCAGGTTGCAAATCTGGGTGAGAGGAATAAATCCAGATGAGATTGGTTGTCTCAGCAAATCTTTTTTTGCTGAGGCCTTTGGTTTATTTTTTGGGCTGGATTTTATGGAATAGTGGGTAGGTTGGTAGTGGGACCTGCCATTCCCTCTCCCTCCATTGCGGGTTATCCAGGTTGTCCTCCTTATTTACTAAAATTAAAGTATTTCTTATTATACCCTGTGAGACAGTGACAGGTAATGTCATTGAGGGAAGGTACATTTCCCCTAGAATCCTGTCATATGTATCCTAGGCTCCAGGGAATGAGTAGTTTTTGCAATAGAAAGCTCTAGCTTTCCAATCTCGGCTTAAAGAGGCTCTGTCACCAGATTTTGCAACCCCTATCTGCTATTGCAGCAGATCGGCGCTGCAATGTAAATAAGAGTAACGTTTTTATTTTTAAAAAACGAGCATTTTTGGCCAAGTTATGACCATTTTTGTATTTATGCAAATGAGGCTTGCTAAAGTCCAACTGGGCGTGTTTACAGTAAAAGTCCAACTGGGCGTGTATTATCTGTGTTACATCGGGGCGTGTTTACTTCTTTTACTAGCTGGGCGTTGTGTATAGAAGTATCATCCACTTCTCTTCACAACGCCCAACTTCTGGCAGTGCAGACACAGCGTGTTCTCGAGAGATCACGCTGTGTCGTCACTCACTTCCTGCCCCAGGTCCTGCATCGTGTCAGACGAGCGAGGACACATCGGCACCAGAGGCTACAGTTGATTCTGCAGCAGAATCGGCGTTTGCAGGTAAGTCGATGTAGCTACTTACCTGCAAACGCTGATGCTGCTGCAGAATCAACTGTAGCCTCTGGTGCCGATGTGTCCGACACGATGCAGGACCTGGGGCAGGAAGTGAGTGACGTCACAGCGTGATCTCCCGAGAACACGCTGTGTGTCTGAACTGCCAGAAGCTGGGTGGTAACGAACAGAAGTCGATGATGCTGATTCGTCAGCATCATACACTCCCATTCCTAATGCCCAGCTACTAAAAGAAGTAAAAACGTCCCGATGTACACACATAATACACGCCCAGTTGTACTTTTACTGTTAACACGCCCAGTTGGACTTTAGCAAGCCTCATTTGCATAAATACAAAAATGGTCATAACTTGGCCAAAAATGCTCGTTTTAAAAAAATAAAAACGTTACTGTAATCTACATTGCAGCGCCTATCTGCTGCAATAGCAGATAGGGGTTGAAAGATCTGGTGACAGAGCCTCTTTAAGGAAAAGCCGGAAAAAGGGCCTGGAGTTGGATTGGGGAAGAGCAGGGCGGGTTCCCCAATCCCTAGTCCATCTCTGTTTGTAGGACAAGGCTGCTGCTCAATTAGCTGCACCTGCAGCCTGTATATAAAAAGGTGCAGACACAGTGTGTGTGAGTCTCACCTCTGACTCAGACTGGAGACTACTAAGTCTGGAGTAGCCTCTATTCTATGTGAGTAAAGACCTGTGTTACTTTGTGTCCAGTGCCTGGTAGGAAGGCACTTGGTATAGTTAGATAATATCTTGTTTAGTTAGTGCTCAGACGAGCAGGATTTATTTTGTATTTTGGCTTGTTGTACAAGAGGCTGTTTCTTTGACAAGAATAAAACACAGGCAAAGCCCTGTTATGAACTTTAATGCACAGTGTCCCTGTCTCTGGCTACTAAGAAACCGCTGTACCAACCTCTCCACATATGGTGGCCGATGCGGGCACGGTCTTAAAGAGACATACACCTATTTAAAAGGACTTTTGCTGCTCCAAGCGGAAAATCGTTGCTAGGGGCAACAACACAATTTTTTTTCTTCCCGAGAGTGCTTGGAAGTGTATGTCTTGGGTGAAGGCGGCAACAGGGCTAGAAAAAGAGACTGTTAAAATGGATGAAATACTTAAACAGCTGATTCAGGCTAATATCAACCAGGGGAAGATAAGCACAGCTTTGCAAGAAGCCAGCGCGACAGAGCGAATGGTGCACGAGGAAGCCATGCGTGCACAGGCTGAAACCAATATTCTGCTGGGTGAAGCCCACAGACTGGTCTTAAAAGAACAGCAGCAAATTAATCGCCATTTGCAAGACCAAATTCAGGCCTCAGTGGAGAGGTCAGCGGGTCCTCATGGTTTGCGCCAAACCACTCGTGCAGCGGTACAGACATCTCTGCAGAAGATGACACCCACCGACGACGTTGAGGCCTATCTCATGGTGTTTGAGCGAGTGGCAGAACGAGAGAAGTTATCTTCAGATCAGTGGGCAGCAGTGGTGGCACCTTTCCTAACCGGAGAGCCGCAAAAGGCGTACTTTGATCTCAATGAGCAGGATGCCAAGCATTGCTCCAAGCTGAAGGGTGAGATCCTTGCCCGTCTGGGTGTTAATATGAATGTGCGTGCTCGACGGGTGCACAACTGGACTTTTGTGGAACACCTACCTGCCCGATCACAAATGTATGATCTTGTCCATCTTACAAGGAAATGGCTACAGCCAGAGGAATCAACCCCTGCGCAGATCGTGGAGAGAGTGGTGCTTGACAAATACATCTGCTCCTTACCACCGAAAGTTCAGCGTTGGGTCGGTCAAGGAGATCCTACAGATGCGGAACAGCTGGTGAACCTGATTGAAAGGTACAGAGCTACTCAGGATCTACTCCAAGAAGTACCGCCTGGATGTTCTAACCCCAGGAACAGCAAATCGTGCGGAGCACCCGGTAAGACTGTTCCATTTACTAGAGGGGTGAGAAATGTCTTTAAGGGAGGTGGCTCAGAAGGGGAGCAGACGGAGGGAAGAAATCCCAGAGAGACACTGAAGGCCAGACCAGGGTCTCAAGTTGGGGACCGGGGCCGCATACAGTGCTGGCGGTGTTATGGACCTGGGCATATTGCTGCCAATTGTCCCCTGACTACTGAGCCAATGGAGTGTGATGCAGCAAGGCGAATATCCTTGTTTGCACGTCCTGTTTGTTCTGCTGAGACGGTTTACGAGACTGAACAACAAATGTGTGTCGTAAAAGTGGAAGGGTGTACTGTGAGTGCCTTGCTGGATTCTGGGAGTCTGGTTACCCTGGTGCATGCCAGCCTGATAGACCCTGGAACATTCAGAGGACATAGTATAGGGGTCCTGTGCATTCATGGGGACACTAAAGAATACCCCACCGCTTTGGTCACTCTGGAGACTTCCTGTGGAACCGCTTGCCATGAAGTGGGTGTGGTCAAGTCCCTGATGCACAGTGTGATCCTGGGGAGAGACTTCCCAGTGTTCTGGGACTTGTGGAGGAAGAAAGATGTAACCTCCACTGTAAATGTTAATGATGGTATTAATGTGTGCGCTGTGATTAGCCCAGAACACTTTAACGAGGATGCTGAGGTGCCAGCAGTAGGGGTGACCACTGAGCCTGATAAATTTCCTCTGGCTGTTTTTGCTGGTGAAACAGATGAGCAGGAGGAAATTTCTGAGATACCAGAGTTAAAAATTTATCACGTACCACATCTGACAATATACGGAAGGTTCAAATTTTGGCTCAAATAGGAGAGGCACTGAAGGAGGACTGGGCAATGGCATCTCTTGATGCGGCCAAGGCCTTCGATTCCGTTGAGTGGGCATATTTGTTTGAAGCATTACAGAGGTTTGGTTTTGGCCCGATTTTCATTAAATGGATAAAAATCCTGTATAAGGATCCGAGGGCACAAATTTTGATTAATGGTATAATGTCCCCTTATTTTCAACTCCGTAGAGGTACCAGGCAGGGGTGCCCTCTCTCCCCGCTATTGTTTGCAATAGCTATTGAACCTTTGGCGATACGTGTCAGAATGCACCCAGAATATCGGGGAATAGTGGTGGGAGGACGAGAGGAGAGGATTAGTTTGTACGCCGATGACGTGATATTGTATATGTCATACCCGAAGGACAACTTGGGGCTAGCTATTGAAATCCTGAACCAATTCGGTAGATTTTCTGGCCTACATGTTAATTGGAACAAATCATTTTTCATGCCTTTGAAGGAAGTGGGGTGGGCGGAAGCTGAGCACGGTCTGCAGGTGGTGTCGTCATTTAAATATCTGGGTATTATCATAAACATAGACCATAGGCAGGATCAAATCACCAATATATTGCCTCTGTTAGACTATATCAAGCTCAAATTCAAGGTGTGGGGGGCACTTCCACTGGCAGTGACGGGTCGCGTAAATTTAATTAAAATGGTTATTCTGCCAAAATGTCTGTATGTTCTGGAGCACGCAGCCATACCAGTATATAAGGCCTTTTTTAAATCCCTACATGCATTATTGCCGGCTTTTATATGGGGATCCAACAGATCCAAACTTAGCTTGGCTACTCTGCAGAGACCTAAAGAGGAGGGAGGAATGGCACTACCGGACTTGTTTATGTACTATCTAGCTGGGCAGTGCAGGCATGGACGGCGGCCAAACAAATTTATGCATATGCAGATATACAGGTGGACATGCCACTATGGGATAATCCCCTTCTTTCACATCTAATGGAGGGGCAGGCCCCCTCTTTCTGGGATGGCTTTGAGGTACGTAGAGTCGGGGATGTGTATACGGATAATGTCATTAAATCCTTTGCACAAATGCAAGAGGACTTCCAAATCCCTAGGAAAAGCTTCTATAGATATCTGCAGCTGCGACATGCTCTCGCAAGTCAATACCCTAGGTCAGACCACGAATTCTCACGATTCCCTTTGATTGGAGTTTTTAAATCACAGGGCCCCCTGGGGCTGATCTCGGCTGTCTACACCGCCCTTATACAAGCTAAACTGGCCAATGTCAAATTACCGGTAAAAGATAAATGTGAGAGCCTGATACCAGATCTGACAGTTGAGGAATGGGAGGATGTACTTTCATCTCCTATGTCTGTATCGCCGGCGGCAAATAACAAAATGATTCAATTATCTATAGTTCATCAGAGTTACCTCACGCCGGTGAGACTGCATAGAATGGGCAGATATCCTAGCACTGAATGCCACAGGTGGCGTTTTCCCAGATCTGATTTCTGGCATATGATCTGGGATTGTCCAGTGGTGGCCTCCTTTTGGGGGGAGGTGTTGAAAGTGGTTGAGGAAGTGGTGAAGCAGCCGATCCCCTTTTCACCCAAGATTTGTCTATTTGGGGTGCTGCCTGAAGATCAGTGGCCATTCCACATACGTATTTTATTGCAAGAAGTATTGTTCATGGCAAGGAAAATCATCGCACTTCGGTGGATGGATCAGAGACCTCCTAGGGTGACGAAATGGAAATCGTTGATCAATTCCATTATTCCATATGAGCGAGTATTATATAAGAAAAGAGGGTGTATTGGTAAATTTTATAAAATATGGCAGATTTGGTGTGATTCATCGTGTACCCTGTATACTCCGCATAGATTCACAGACCTGAGGGACCAGTTGCTGCAACCTTGAGGAGGACGGATGTTGCATGATTGGTTACTTATAGGATTTCTATATTTTGTCTGGAATAACTCAAATTGGCCTGGGAAAGTATTTTGCCCGCTGGGATGTTATTACTGAGGGTTAACTATGTGATCTATTAGGTTATGACATGTTAAATACCACCATAGCCACTATGCATCTGTGTTCAAAATTTGTGTGACTACATAAATGTGTTTATTTTCTGTTATGTATTATGGACATTTGTATTGTACAATTCTTTCAATAAAACGAGTTAAAAAAAAAAATGTATCACGTAACAATTTTGGGACTGCTCAACTTAGCGATCCCACATTGGTAAAAGCCAGGGAAAATACTAAGGTATTAAATGGAGTGCCTCAACATCCAGGGGCTGATAAGGTGTTTCCACACATGGCGGTTAACCAGGATTTGCTGTATCGGATAGATAACGTACGTGGGGAGGTTGTTGAACAGCTGGTGATACCCCAACCGTATCGTAGAACGGTGTTGGACCTGGCTCATAAACACGTGCTGGGTGGACATCTAGGTTGCGAAAAGACCAGAGAGCGTATCTTACAACGATTCTTCTGGCTGGGGGTATATACGGAAGTTCAGAGGTATTGCGAGTCCTGCCCGGAGTATCAGATAACGGCTCCTATGCCACATTTTAGGAGTCCGCTGGTGCCTTTGCCTATCATTGGGATCCCTTTTGAAAGAATTGCCATGGATCTGGTCGGCCCTTTAGTCAAATCCTCTAGAGGACATCAATATATCCTAGTGGTGTTGGACTATGCCACACGCTACCCTGAGGCAGTCCCTTTGCGAAATTCCTCTTCAAAAGCCATTGCAAGAGAGTTGTTTTACATGTTTTCCCGTACTGGTTTACATAAGGAAATCCTTACCGATCAGGGAACTCCCTTTATGTCCAAAATCACCAAGGAATTATGTAAACTGCTGAAAATTAAACACCTGCGTACCTCTATATATCACCCTCAAACTGATGGTCTTGTCGAAAGATTCAATAAGACATTAAAAGGCATGTTGAGGAAGGTGGTTAGTAAGGATGGGAAGGATTGGGACTGTCTTCTGCCCTATTTGATGTTCGCTGTACGTGAAGTTCCTCAATCATCCACAGGGTTTTCTCCTTTTGAACTTGTATACGGCAGACAACCCTGTGGTCTCCTGGACATAGCCAAGGAAACCTGGGAGCAAGAGTCCACACCTTATAGGAGTGTAATTGAGCATGTCACGTTGATGCAAGACCGAATCGCTGCGGTCATGCCGATAGTTAAGGAACACTTGGAGCAAGCTCAGGATGCTCAGAGCAGGGTGTATAACCGAACTGCTAAAGTTAGAAATTTTAACTCTGGTGATCGAGTGTTGGTCTTAGTGCCAACCGTAGAAAGCAAATTTCTTGCTAGATGGCAAGGGCCGTATGAGATAATTGAAAAGGTGGGGGATGTAAATTATAAAGTTTACCAACCAGGTAAAAGGAAGACAGTGCAGTTATACCATGTAAACTTAATTAAGCCATGGAAAGAAAGAGAGACCCTCGTGGCAGTAAGTACCCCCTATAGTCTTAACCCAGATGTGTATGTGTCAGAATCCCTCGCAAAGCCACAGAAACAGGAGACAAAAGAGTTTGTGCAGAGAAACACAGACGTGTTTTCAGAACTGCCAGGACAGACTAGTATAATAAAACATGACATTGTGACCGAGCCTCAGGTTCGGGTCCACTTGAAACCCTACAGAGTCCCTGAAGCTCGTAGACAAGCCATATCTGAGGAGGTTAAGAAAATGCTAGACCTTGGGATTATTGAAGAGTCAAAAAGTGAGTGGTCAAGTCCCATTGTATTGATTCCGAAACCAGATGGGTCATTACGTTTCTGTAACGACATCCGCAAGTTAAATGAGATGTCAAAGTTTGACGCATACCCAATGCCAAGAGTTGACGAGTTAATAGAGAGACTGGGCCATTCAAGGTATTTTTCAACACTTGATTTAACCAAAGGCTATTGGCAAGTACCCCTCACTGAGGGAGCCAAAGAGAAAACTGCGTTCATCACCCCGGATGGTCTGTTTCAATAAACTTGTTTACCATTTGGGCTACATGGGGCTCCAGCGACCTTTCAAAGGTTAATCGACATAGTCCTCAAACCCCATCGTCGGTATGCTTCGGCATATCTGGACGACATTATAATATTTAGTGATGACTGGGAAATCCACTTACCAAAAGTACAAGCAGTACTAAACTCCCTCAGAGCCGCGGGGTTAACAGCAAACCCAAAGAAATGTTCCTTAGGCTTGGAGGAAGCACGGTATCTGGGGTACATAATTGGGAGAGGGGTGATAAAGCCACAGGTCAACAAAGTTGAGGCTATCCAAAACTGGCCCCAGTCCTCAACCAAAAAGCAGGTCAGAGCTTTTCTAGGAATTGTAGGTTATTACCGCAGGTTCATTCCAAACTTTGCCAGCACAGCAGCGCCCCTGACAGATCTTACCAAGGGAAGTAAGTATGTCATGGTCAAGTGGGACACAAAGGCTGAAAGCGCCTTTCAAGAGTTCAAACTGGCCCTGTGTAACCACCCAGTCTTAGTCACTCCTGACTTCAAAAAGGAGTTTGTTGTCCAAACTGATGTGGGGCTCGGAGCAGTTCTGTCACAAGAGGTGGGTGTTGAGGAACATCCTGTGACCTATTTGAGCAGAAAGCTTACCCCGGCTGAGAAAAACTATAGCATAGTTGAACGGGAGTGCTTGGCAATTAAGTGGGCACTTGAGTCCCTAAGATATTATTTATTGGGTCATCGGTTTAGGTTGGTTACAGACCACTCTCCTCTTACGTGGATGTGTCAAGCTAAAGAGAGAAATGCAAGAGTTACACGGTGGTTTCTAACTTTGCAGAACTTCAAATATACTGTGGAACACAGAGCAGGAAAACTGCAGGGCAATGCTGACGCTTTGTCTAGGACACACTGCCTTGTAGCTAAATGTGTCTGCTCCCACGAGCTCGAACAGAGGAAGAGGGTATGTGAGCCAGTGACAGGTAAAGTCATTGAGGGAAGGTACATTTCCCCTAGAATTCTGTCATATGGCTCTAGGGAATGAGTAGTTTTTGCAATAGAAAGCTCTAGCTTTCAAATCTCGGCTTAAGGAAAAGCCGGAAAAAGGGCCTGGAGTTGGATTGGAGAAGAGCAGGGCGGGTTCCCCAATCCCTAGTCCATCTCTGTTTGTAGGACAAGGCTGCTGCTCAATTAGCTGCGCCTGCAGCCTGTATATAAAAAGGTGCAGACACAGTGTGTGTGAGTCTCACCCCTGACTCAGACCGGAGACTACTAAGTCTGGAGTAGCCTGTATTCTATGTGAGTAAAGACCTGTGTTACTTTGTGTCCAGTGCCTGGTAGGAAGGCACTTGGTATAGTTAGATAATATCTTGTTTAGTTAGTGCTCAGACGAGCAGGATTTATTTTGTATTTTGCCTTGTTGTACAAGAGGCTGTTTCTTTGACAAGAATAAAACACAGGCAAAGCCCTGTTATGAACTTTAATGCACGGTGTCCCTGTCTCTGGCTACTAAGAAACCGCTGTACCAACCTCTCCTGATGCTAAACCCCCACAACCCCTAGATGAATACCTAGAGGGTTGTCACTTCACAAATTAAAAATTCTCACTATACCCCTAGATGAATACTGTTAGGGATCTGCCAGGTACTTCATCTAGCTATACTCCTGGGATTAATCAATCCACACCTGAGGCCAGACCTGTTCGACTGACACCATCTCCCACCAACCAGGGTGGCAGGCTCAGGAGTGGGAGAGCCTATCGCGGCCTGGTCTGTCGGAGTTAGCTCCGCCCCCTGCCCTTTATTACCTGCCCTGTGCTCTCCCTCAGTGCTTGTAATTCTTTTGGATTCCTGGCCCCACTGCTGCTTTGCTCCAGCCTGCTTCTGCCGTGCTTCTGCCTTGCTGCAGTTCTGCTTGACCTGCTTTGCTTTGCCCCTGGCTTGCTTCTGTCTCCGTGCCCGCTCGGGTGTACTCACTTCGTCCTGGTCCTGACTGTTCGTTCGCCGCCCCGTTTCCTCGTGGCGTTCCGTGGCTACTGCCCCTTCCCTTGCGTGTTCCCTGTTTGTCTTCCTGTGCACTTAGCCAGCGTAGGGACCGCCGCCCAGTTGTGCCTCGTCGCCTAGGGCGGGTCGTTGCAAGTAGGCAGGGACAGGGCGGTGGGTAGATTAGGGCTCACTTTCCCTTCACCTCCTTCCTGCCATTACATAATTACAAGCCCTTACCTAGTCTACCATTTCTCCTACGCTGACGCTGTCATGGACCCCCTTGAGACCCTGACCCAGCAGATGCAGGGCCTCTCCCTACAGGTCCAGGCCCTGGCCCAAAGGGTCAATCAGGGTGACGCTGCTTTAGTAGTACCCCTCACCTCACCTCTAGAACCCGACCTCAAGTTACCTGACCGGTTTTCAGGGGACCGTAAGACGTTTCTCTCCTTCCGGGAGAGTTGCAGACTGTATTTCCGCCTAAAGCCCCACTCCTCAGGTTCCGAGAACCAGCGGGTGGGTATCATCATATCCCGACTCCAGGAAGGGCCCCAAGAGTGGGCCTTCTCCTTGGCTCCTGACGCCCCTGAACTTTCCTCTGTTGATCGTTTTTTCTCTGCCCTCGGACTCATTTACGACGAGACTGACAGGACTGCTTTAGCCGAGAGTCAGCTGGTGACCTTACGTCAGGGTAGGAGACCGGTTGAGGAATACTGTTCTGATTTTAGGAAGTGGTGCGTAGCTTCTCAGTGGAACGATCCGGCCCTAAGGTGCCAGTTTAGGTTAGGATTATCTGACGCCCTGAAGGATCTGCTGGTTAGCTACCCCTCGCCTGACTCCCTTGACCAGGTTATGGCCCTAGCAGTACGACTTGACCGACGTCTCAGGGAACGTCAGCTAGAACGCTTCAGTGTGCTCCCCTCTGACTTTTCTGCGATCCCCCCCGAGGTCCCGTCTCCTCGCCCCTCCACGGAGGACTCGGAGGTACCTATGCAACTCGGGGCCTCCATGTCCCCTCGACAACGTAGGGAGTTTCGCAGAATGAATGGTCTCTGCTTCTACTGTGGGGACGACAAGCATCTACTGAACACCTGTCCCAGGCGCAAGAATAAGAAGCCGGAAAACTTCCGCGCCTAAGTGATCATCGGGGAGGTCACTTGGGCGCACAGGTATTTCCCGTTAATGTGAAACGCAATAAAATTTTGCTTCCCTTTCAGGTCTCGTTTGCTGGCCGGTCTGCCACGGGCAGTGCTTTCGTGGATTCTGGCTCATCTGCTAATATCATGTCTGTGGAATTTGCTATGTCTCTAAAGATGCCTTGTATTGATTTACCTTATCCTATCCCTGTAGTAGGAATCGACTCAACCCCCCTTGCTAATGGTTATTTTACTCAGCATACTCCTGTTTTTGAACTCCTGGTTGGCTCCATGCATTTGGAGCAGTGCTCTGTACTGGTGATGCAGGGATTATCGTCTGATCTGGTTTTAGGCCTTCCCTGGTTGCAATTGCATAATCCCACATTTGATTGGAATACTGGGGATCTCACCAAATGGGGTAATGAATGTCTTATGTCATGTCTTTCTGTTAACTCTATTTCTCCCCGGGAGGAGGTAAACACGCTTCCTGAGTTTGTTCAGGACTTCGCCGATGTGTTTTCTAAGGAGGCCTCCGAGGTGTTGCCCCCCCATAGAGATTACGATTGCGCTATCGATTTGGTGCCTGGTGCCAAGCTTCCTAAGGGTAGGATATTTAATCTTTCATGTCCTGAACGTGAAGCGATGAGGGTGTATATCCAAGAATGCCTGGCCAAGGGTTTCATTCGCCCCTCGACTTCTCCTGTAGGTGCTGGCTTCTTCTTCGTGGGGAAGAAGGATGGTGGTCTTAGGCCGTGCATTGATTATCGTAACCTGAATAAGGTCACCGTAAGGAACCAGTACCCACTTCCTTTGATTCCGGATCTTTTTAATCAGGTTCAGGGAGCCCAATGGTTTTCTAAGTTCGATCTACGGGGGGCATATAACCTTATCCGCATCAAAGAGGGGGATGAGTGGAAAACTGCGTTCAACACACCCGAGGGTCATTTCGAATACCTGGTCATGCCCTTTGGGTTGTGTAATGCCCCTGCTGTCTTCCAGAATTTTATTAATGAAATCCTGAGAGAGTACCTGGGTAATTTTCTTGTTGTGTACCTTGATGACATACTGGTGTTTTCCAAGGACTGGTCCTCCCACGTGGAGCATGTCAGGAAGGTGCTCCAGGTCCTTCGGGAGAATAATCTGTTTGCTAAGACTGAAAAATGTGTCTTTGGGGTACAGGAGATACCATTTTTAGGGCAAATCCTCACTCCTCATGAATTCCGCATGGACCCTGCCAAGGTTCAAGCTGTGGCGGAATGGGTCCAACCTGCCTCCCTTAAGGCGTTACAGTGTTTTTTAGGGTTCGCCAACTATTACAGGAGATTTATTGCCAACTTCTCGGTCGTCGCTAAGCCTCTTACGGACCTTACCCGCAAGGGTGCCGATGTCCTCCATTGGCCCCCTGAGGCCGTCCAGGCCTTTGAGACTCTCAAGAAGTGCTTTATCTCGGCCCCCGTGCTGATTCAGCCCAACCAAGAGGAGCCATTTATTGTGGAGGTTGACGCTTCCGAGGTGGGAGTGGGGGCCGTCTTGTCCCAGGGTACCAGCTCCCTCACCCATCTCCGCCCCTGTGCTTACTTCTCTAGGAAGTTTTCGCCCACGGAGAGTAACTATGATATTGGCAACCGCGAACTTCTAGCCATTAAATGGGCTTTTGAGGAGTGGCGGCACTTCCTGGAGGGGGCCAGACACCAGGTAACGGTCCTTACGGATCACAAGAATCTGGTTTTCCTAGAATCGGCCCGGAGGCTTAATCCTAGACAAGCTCGGTGGGCACTATTCTTTACCAGATTTAATTTCTTGGTTACCTATAGGGCTGGGTCCAAGAATATTAAGGCTGACGCTCTGTCACGTAGTTTCATGGCCAATCCTCCTTCCGAGAAGGATCCTGCTTGTATTTTACCCCCTGGTATAATCGTCTCTGCCACGGATTCTGATTTAGCTTCTGATATCGCGGCTGATCAGGGTGCAGCTCCCGGGAACGTCCCTGGGGACAAACTGTTTGTTCCCCTGCAATACCGGCTGAGGGTACTCAGGGAAAACCATGACTCCGCTCTATCTGGTCATCCTGGCATCTTGGGCACCAAACACCTCATTACCAGAAACTATTGGTGGCCTGGGTTGCCTAAAGATGTTAGGGCTTACGTCGCCGCTTGTGAGGTTTGCGCTAGGTCCAAAACCCCTAGGTCCCGACCTGCGGGCCTACTACGTTCCTTGCCCATTCCCCAGAGACCTTGGACCCATATCTCCATGGATTTTATCACCGATTTGCCTCCATCTCAGGGCAAGTCGGTGGTGTGGGTGGTAGTCGACCGCTTCAGCAAGATGTGCCACTTTGTGCCCCTTAAGAAGCTACCTAACGCCAAGACGTTAGCTTCTTTGTTTGTGAAACACATCCTGCGTCTCCATGGGGCCCCAGTCAATATCGTTTCTGACAGAGGGGTACAATTTGTTTCCTTATTTTGGAGAGCTTTTTGTAAAAAGTTGGAGATTGATCTGTCCTTCTCCTCCGCCTTCCATCCCGAAACTAATGGCCAAACGGAAAGGACCAACCAATCCCTGGAACAATATTTAAGGTGCTTCATCTCTGACTGTCAATTCGATTGGGTCTCATTCCTTCCCCTTGCTGAATTTTCCCTGAATAACCGGGTCAGTAACTCGTCAGGGGTCTCCCCGTTTTTCTGTAATTTCGGGTTTAACCCAAGGTTCTCCTCCGTCTCCCCTGGTTGTTCCAATAATCCTGAGGTAGAGGAGGTTCATCGGGAACTGTGCACTGTCTGGGCCCAGGTTCAGAAGAACCTAGAGGCGTCCCAGAGCGCACAAAAGATTCAGGCGGATAGTAGACGTTCTGCTAACCCCCGGTTTGTCGTCGGGGATTTGGTCTGGTTGTCGTCCAGGAACTTGCGCCTTAAGGTCCCGTCCAGGAAGTTTGCTCCCCGATTTATTGGACCTTATAAGATCATTGAAGTCCTCAACCCTGTATCCTTCCGTCTGGAGCTCCCCCCATCCTTTCGCATACATGACGTCTTCCATGCCTCCCTCCTTAAACGCTGCTCCCCGTCCTGGTCCCCCTCGAGGATACCTCCTGTTCCCGTTCTCACCCCTGAGGGGGTGGAATTCGAGGTGGCCAAGATTATGGACAGTAGGATGGTCCAGGGCTCCCTCCAGTACCTGGTCCATTGGAGAGGATACGGGCCGGAGGAGAGGACTTGGGTACCTGCCCGTGATGTTCACGCTGGGGTATTGATCAGGAGGTTCCACCTCCTCTTCCCCACTAAACCGGGTCCCCTTAGTAAGGGTCCGGTGGCCCCTCATAAAAGGGGGAGTACTGTTAGGGATCTGCCAGGTACTTCATCTAGCTATACTCCTGGGATTAATCAATCCACACCTGAGGCCAGACCTGTTCGACTGACACCATCTCCCACCAACCAGGGTGGCAGGCTCAGGAGTGGGAGAGCCTATCGCGGCCTGGTCTGTCGGAGTTAGCTCCGCCCCCTGCCCTTTATTACCTGCCCTGTGCTCTCCCTCAGTGCTTGTAATTCTTTTGGATTCCTGGCCCCACTGCTGCTTTGCTCCAGCCTGCTTCTGCCGTGCTTCTGCCTTGCTGCAGTTCTGCTTGACCTGCTTTGCTTTGCCCCTGGCTTGCTTCTGTCTCCGTGCCCGCTCGGGTGTACTCACTTCGTCCTGGTCCTGACTGTTCGTTCGCCGCCCCGTTTCCTCGTGGCGTTCCGTGGCTACTGCCCCTTCCCTTGCGTGTTCCCTGTTTGTCTTCCTGTGCACTTAGCCAGCGTAGGGACCGCCGCCCAGTTGTGCCTCGTCGCCTAGGGCGGGTCGTTGCAAGTAGGCAGGGACAGGGCGGTGGGTAGATTAGGGCTCACTTTCCCTTCACCTCCTTCCTGCCATTACAAATACCTTGAAAAGTGTTACATTACAATCTAAATCTTCTCACTATACCGCTAGATGAATTCTTTGAGGGGTTTCGTTTCCTAAATGGGGTAAATTTTCTGGGTTTCTAATGTTTTGACACCCCAGATCCTCTGTTTTAATGACATAGGGCAGTAAATGCAGTAAATGCCATCGTAGTAGGCCTCAGATGTTGCATGGTGCTCTTTACATTCTGAGCCCTGCTATGTGCTCAAACAGCAGTTTATCTCCACAAATGGGGTATTGCCGTATTCAGGAGAAATTGCGTAACAAACTGTGGGTGCTTTTTCTATTTTAACCCCTTGTGAAAATGATGAATTTGGGGCTAAAGCAACATTTTCTTTGAAAAAATCTACATTTCATTTTTTTACTGCCCAGTGTATGAAACACCTGTGGGGTCAAAATGCTCACTATACCACTTGAAAAATTCCTTGAGGGGTGTAGTTTCCCAAATGGAGTCACTTTTGGGGGGTTTCCACTGCATTGGTACCTTTACAAATGCGACATGGTGCAGAGAAATCAATCCAGCACTCCAAAAGCTAAATGGTGTGCCTTCTCTTCCAAGTCCTGCCGCTTGCCCAAACAGCAGTTTATGACCACATGTTTGCTTTACAAATGTTGGGGTGCTTTTCCTCATTTATTTGTTGAAAAAGTTAAAAATTTTGAGGTAACGCTACGTGTTATTGGAAAATAATGTAATTTTTCATTTTCACTGGCCAGTTCTAACGAAATCTATGAAACACCTGTGGTGTCAAAATGCTCACTACACCCCTAGATGAATTCCTCAAGGGGTTTAGTTTCCAAAATGGGGTATTTTTTGGGGTGTTTCCTTTGTTTCGGCACCACAAGACCTCTTCTAACCTGACATGGTGCCTGAAATATAATCTAAGAAAAGGAAGGCCCCAAAATTCACTAGGTGCTCCTTTGCTTCTGAGGCCGGTGTTTCAGTCCATTAGCGCACTAGGGCCACATGTGGGATATTTCTAAAAACTGCAGAATCAGGGCAATAAATATTCAGTTGTGCTTCTCCGGTAAAAACCTTCAGTATTACAGGAAAAATTGAATTTCTGCAAAAAAAATTACATTTGTACATTTTCCCGCTACTTTGCTTTAATTCCTGTGAAACGCCTAAAGGGTTAAAAAACTTTCTGAATGCTGTTTTGAATACTTTGAGGGGTGCAGTTTTTAAAGTGGGGTGATTTGTGGGGGTTTCTAATATAGAAGGCCCTCAAAGCCACTTCACAACTGAACTGTTCCCTAAAAAAATGGGCTTTTGAAATTTTCTTGAAAATGTGAGAAATTGCTGCTAAACTTATAAGCCTTGTAACGTCCTAGAAAAATAAAAGGATGTTCAAAAAATTATGCCAATCTAAAGTAGACATATTGGAAATGTTAGCTAGTAACTAATTTGTGTGGTATAACTAGTTGTCTTACAAGCAGATACATTTGAATTTAGAAAATGCAAATTTTTTGCACATTTTCTCTAAATTTTGGTGTTTTTCACACAAAAAAATTAAATATATCGACCACATTTTTTCACTAACATAAAGTACAATATGTCACAACAAAAAAATCTCAGAATCGCTTGGATAGGTAAAAGCATTCCCGAGTTATTACCACATAAAGTAACACACGTCAGATTTTAAAAATGAGGCTCTGTCATTTGGTCCAAAAGTGGCTGCATCCTTAAGGGGTTAAAGTCTAAAGTGAAATATTGAAAAGTCTACATACACAGCCTTCTTGTTTGTGGCGTTGTCGTTAGTTAAGTGCCATTTTTTATTTAAAAACGCAGCATGCTCTGGGTATGGTGGTTTTTATGGCGTCTTTCTCATAAGATTCTCTATAGGATTTGATAAACACCAGAAATATTGCATGTTTAAAAAACGCTTGAAATTAATAGCGTTTTCTACAAGGGTTTGAAAAAAATACTGTGTGTGAAAGAGGCCTTAAACATGTGCTCATAAAGAACAAAAAACAGAAGATAAAAGTGTAAGTAAATCTCAGCTTATAAGTGGAAAGTTTCAATCATCAGTGTTGTTCTTAAGAAAAAAAACACTACAGATCACTCAGTTAAAGACTAATAGTCATATTTTGCCATCAACCAAAATATAAATGTGAAGGAGTCTAAACTATACAGTAGCTCTTAACTCTCCTTTACAGGCCACTGATGTGCCTTAAACGTTTTAAAAGCACAGTTCACACTGCATTTTGATGCCGTTTTTTTATTTTATTATTATTTTTTAGCCAAGACTGTGAATGGATCCAAAAACTGAGCGATATAATACATTCCAATTATACTTCTTTCCCCTTTTTTTCAATCCTGCTTTTGAAAAACAATGCATCCATATACAAAGTGTGAACTGGGTCCTAAAGTTTAGGTTCTAAGACACATAACATGGTATAACATAATCTGTAACATGTTTGTAGTAATTTTCATGTGTGATGTCCCCTTCTGCTACAAATGTTATCCTCCCGTTGCGTTTGTCAATCATATGACATCACTTCCTGTCTCAGTGACTACAGAGTCTAGTCTCCTAAGGCTGGATTCACACGAGGACATTACGTCCGTAAAGGACGGAACGTATTTCGGCCACAAGTCCCGGACCGAACACACTACAGGGAGTCGGGCTCCTAGGATCATACTTATGTACGACGCTAGGATTCCCTGCCTCTCCGTGGAACTACTGTCCCGTACTGAAAACATGATTACAGTACGGGACAGTTGTCCGGCAGCGAGGCAGAGACTGCTAGCATCGTACATAACTATGATGCTAGGAGCCCGGCTCCCTGCACTGTGTTCTGTCCTTGACTTGTGGCCGAAATCCGTCCGTCCATTATGGACGTAATGTGCTCGTGTGAATTCAGCCTAACACTAATTCAAAAAGTATCCTGGGAGAGAACAGGATCGGGAGGCTCCTCCGATAAAGCCACAAGCAGTGATGGAAGACGACTCACAATCATGGGCTAAATAGGGAGAACATGTGGATGAACAAGAGGATGAAATGCAGAAAAGTAGAAATAAAATGTGGAAATGTGCATAGAACAATAGGTGTGAAACATTTGTAAAGGGGAAATTAGGTCAAACCAGAACTGCATTTATTAAACATATTATTTTCTATATAAATTTAACTAAATCTCATTCGCGATACTAGAACCATATGCAAAATAATTTTCATTTAGATTGCATTTTTTTAGGGCTATAGTGCTCCAACAATTCTTATGCAAACAACAGTAACTTTTGCTATCTGTGGTTCCCTGCATTTCCTTAGTGTGACTAAATATGGCCACAGACTATACATGTGATTTCGTCAGGATCCATTGATGAGCTAATGTCTTGGCTCTTGACCAAAGGTCAAGAAAGTCAATAGTGTCAGGAGAATAATACATGGGACAGGAATTTCCCTGTCCTGTTCTATTGTTTCTTTCAGATAATTGTCAGACCATCATCTTTTCATACCTCAATAAATTTCCTATGTGTATTTGGCTGAGCAGAAAGGGGATGTTAATGGGGGGATTGCCTATTTTAATTGTCGGTCAAAAGATTATCCAGTCATGGAATGTATACAGGGATGCCAACCTGATTTCTTTTTTTTTTCAGGACAATTTACCAAATATCACGACAGCCAACAATTTTTGCAAATTGGAAAAATATAATGAATGACAAAGATAAGTAATACACGTCTAAAGCTTAGAGTAGTGTTATGAACACATTAATAGCATGTACTGTGACCTCTAAAATGATGATAACTATAATCATAATAATCTATAAAAGTTCCTTCAGCTTCAAATAAATCACGAACACATAAAAAAAAATTCTGGTTGCTGTAAAAAAGTATTTTTATAGACTGTCCAAGAATTTACAAACAGTTGGCAACCCTGAAGGTATATGGCCGGCGAGATCCTTTAACCGGTTCCCGACCGCTGGCTGTGTATTTACGGCCGGCGGTCAGAGTCCTTAAGACACGCGCCACAGACTATTTACGGTGCGGGTTTTAGCTCGCTGCCCGAGCAATCGGGCAGCTGAATGTCGGGTCTCTAGGAGTCAGTACTGCCGGGGACCCTGAGGAGAAGATAGATGCAGCTTTCGCTGCTTCTATCTTCTCTGATCTCTTCTACACAGCGCTGAATGAACGCTGTGTATATGAATAGAGGCAGCAGCATGATCACCGGGATGCCGTTAGTTTCAGACTGCTGCTGGGTCTAACTAAAACTTGGTAAAACTGGGTAAAACTTTCCCCCCGCCAATCATTCTCGTAACGCTAGCCCTGAGCCAATTACCCTAAAATAGATAAATATGTAATATATTAAAATTTACGGTAGACCATGATGATCACAAATAAAAGGTCTATTTTAGGGTAAAACTATGTTATTACCAGAAAACAATAGCTAAAATGTAAAAAAGATTATTTTTTTTACTATTATTTCAAACTTTAAGCCAAAAAACTCTAAAAAAGCATGTGTATAAAAATCATTAAAAAAAAGAAACCCGCATTGTCTACAGAAAAAACATTACAAAAATCACGTCGCTAGCCCAACAAATAAAAAAGTTATAGCTGTTTAACTAACGCGTGCTAAAAAGGGCTAAACAGTGTCTGGTCCTGAAGGCTCAAAATAGCCCGGTCCTGAACCAGTTAAATATAACAAACACTTAGGGTCAGTTCACATGGTGGATCTTATATGGCGAGTTCCCTACCGCAAAATCTGCTGTGGAATTATTCCTGCTGTCTGCCCAAAGATTGAGCAGGACACTTCTTTTTCCCGCTAGCTGAAAAAAAACAGCTAGCGGGAAAAAGAAGCGGCCGACTCCCATTGAAGTGGGAGGCAGAATTCTGCAGGTTCTGTCGCAAAAAATTCCACTGTGTAAACAGGGCCTTATTAACCCCTACCCGCACCAGGACGTTACTTCCCGCACGAGGACGTATAGTTACTGAGTTTTTCCCGGTGCACACTGTCGGCGACAGTGTGCACCGGTAACCGGGAAGTCAGCTGTCGCCGACAGCTGACACTCCCCTCTTGCCGGCCAGCGGTCCTTTGTCGCTGATTTCGGCGAATTAACCCCTTAAATTCGGCGATCCGGTGCAATCGCCGAATTTTAGGGGTTTCTAGCATATCGGCAGACCCCCGTCCGAAATCGCGGGGTCTGCCGATAGTTAGTATGACAAACGGAAGCCAAACAATGGCTTCCGGGTCTGCCATGGACGGAAGCCCATCAGGACCAACCTACGGCTGGTCCTGATAGGCTTCCTGTCAGAGTGACAGAAAGTCACTGTGCCGTTCACGATGCACACTATCGGCGACAGTGTACATCGGGAACTTGGAGATCAGCTGTCCCCGACAGCTGACACTCTCCAGTGTTGCCGATCAGCGGCTCATCGCCGCTGATTTCGGCAATTAACCCGTTACATGTGGGGCTCGATTGCGATCTCCGCATGTAGCGGGTTTGTAGCGCATTAGCAGCCCCCATGCAATCGTGGGGGCTTCTGATGCTTGTGATGGCACCCGGGGGCCAGACAACAGCCCCCAGGTCTGCCATGTATGTCAGCCTATGAGGATCAGCCTCTGCTGATCCTCGTAGACCAACGGTCAGAGTGACTGTGACGTCACACTGACAGTTGGAATACATTACACTACCTAGGTAGTGTAATGTATTCTAGCAGCGATCAAAGCTGCAGGTCAAAAAAAGAAAGTGTAAAAAGTAAAAAAAAAGTAAATAAACAAAAATATAAAGTGTAAAAAGTAAAAAAAAGTTAATAAAAATGTTTTATAAAAGTGTAAAAATAAAAGGTTTTGTTTTCCTATAATAAGTCATTTATTATAGGGAAAAAATGAAAACGTTAAAAAAGTACACATATTTGGTATTGCCGCGTTCGTAATGGCCCAAACTATGAAACTATAATGTTAATTTTTCCGCACGGTGAACGCAGCAAACAAAATAAACGGGAAACTGTCAGCATCGCTATTTTTTGGTCACCACCCCTCCCAAGATATAGCATAAAAAGTGATCAAAAAGTTGCATTTACCCCAAAATGGTACCAATAAAAACTACAACCCGTCCCGCAAAAAACAAGACCTCCCACAGCTTTTTTGACGAAAAAATAAAAAAGTTACGGCTCAGAATAGCGTGTCCCAGAAAATAAATTATTTTATAGAAACTTAATTTTATTGTGCAAACTCTGCAAAACGTAAAAAAACTATACACATATGGTATCGGCGTAATCGTACCGACCGGCAGAATAAATTAAAATGTAATTTATTGCGCACGGTGAACGCTGTAATAAATAAAGAATTTAAAGCGCCAAAATTGCTGTTTTTTGGTCACCTTAGCTCTAAAAAAAGATCCTGAGGGGCCAAAATGCTCACTATACCCCTAGAAAAATTCCTTGAGGGGTGTCAATTCCAAAATAGGGTCACTTTTGGGGGGGTTCCACTGTTTTGGTCCCTCCGGGGCGTTGCAAACCCGACATG
This sequence comes from Rhinoderma darwinii, assembly GCF_050947455.1. Classification (NCBI taxonomy): domain Eukaryota; kingdom Metazoa; phylum Chordata; class Amphibia; order Anura; family Rhinodermatidae; genus Rhinoderma; species Rhinoderma darwinii. Next base: position 294,506,244 of record NC_134687.1, on the reverse strand, counting down.
GCACTGAAAACCAATCCAGCAAAATCTGCGCTCCAAAATCCAAAAGGCGCTCCTTCCCTCTTGAGCCTTGTTGTGGGTCCAAACATCAGTTTAAGACCACATATGGGGTATTGCCGTAATCGGGAGAAATTGCTTTACAAATGTTGGGCGGCTTTTTCTCCTTTATTCCTTGTAAAAATGAAAAAATTCTATGTTTCCACAGAAAAATAGGTGATTTTCTTCTTCACAGACTAATTCCACTAAATTCTGCAAAAACACTGTGGGGTGAAAATGCTAACTATACCGCTAGAAAAATGCCTTGAGGGGTGTAGTTTCCAAAATGTGGTCACTTTTTGGGGGTTTCAACTGTTTAGGTACCACAAGACCTCCTCAAACCAGACATGGGGCCTAAAATATATTCCTAAAAAAAGGAGGCCACAAAATCCACTAGGCGCTCCTTTGCTTCTGAGGCCTGTGTTTCAGTCCATTAGGACACTAGGGCCACATGTTGGATATTTCTAAAATCTGCAGAATCTGGGCAATAAATATTGAGTTGCGTTTCTCTGGTAAAACCTTCTGTGTTACAGATTTTTTTTTATTACAAATGAATTTCGTCAAAAAAAATGAAATTTGTAAATTTCACCTCTACTTTGCCTTAATTCCTGTGAAACGCCTAAAGGGTTAAAATACTTTCTGAATGTGGTTTTGAATACCTTGAGGGGTGCAGTTTTCAAAATGGGGTGATTTATGGGGACTTTCTAATATATAAGGCCCTCAAAGCCACTTCAGAACTGAACTGAAAAAATAGCCTTTTGAAATGTTATTGAAAATATGAGAAATTGCTGCTAAAGTTCTAAGCCTCGTAATGTCCTAGAAAAATAAAAGTACGTGAAAAAAAATGATGCAAACATAAAGTAGACATATGGGGGATGTTAACTAGTAACTATTTTGTGTGGTATTACTATCTGTTTCACAAGCAAATACATTTAAATTTAGAAAAATGCTAAAGTTTTTCACAAATAAATATTGAATTTATCGACCAAATTTTTTCACTAACATAAAGTACAATATGTCACGAGAAAACAATCTCAGAATCGCTTGGATAGGTAAAAGCGTTCCGGAGTTATTACCACATAAAGGGACACATGTCAGATTTGAAAAAATCATCTGTGTCCACAAGGCCAAAACAGGCTGTGTCCTAAAGGGGTTAAGGAAGCAAGCAATTATCCCAAGAGACATTCACATGTATATATTGATAAAAGAAACACCAAAACAACACTGCAAATCATATACACATCTTGTTTATATCAATCATGTATTAACATTGTGATGACGCCAAATGATATATACTATGTAATGCTCTATAAAGGATTAAAAGGTAACGATTTAGTTGGTGAAGTTACTATTTGAAAAAGGAAAGATCTTTCTGCACTGTCAGCTATTAATACAGCGATCAATGAAGTCTCGGAAAACAGCAACACGTGAGAAGAAATCAGGAGCTACCCCACTTCCACAACTCCGAATAATGAAAGAAGAAATTCCTTGAATGACCCCATTGCACACGAGAGGTCCCCCAGAGTCTCCCTGGAAAAAAAGTTTTTTTAATAATTAAGTCATATTAACAATATCAGTCAGTTGCCATCCTTAGAATATTACAAACTCCTGCTTACATGACAATTCATAAGTACTATGGTGTACACCTTCCAACATGGCTTTTCACTTACATTTTCATACTTACTGGATTGTCATTGATATAGTATAAAATCTATTGGACAATGGATAAATAAAAGAGGCCCATGCTTATATGGCGCGATCTATTTTTCAAATGTGTATTCAACCGCCAGAAGCATTCTCTGATTTCTAAGTCAAATACAGGCCTCTTTTTCCAATCCCGTACCCCCATGTTGTGCACCATGGCACCATTAGTTTGGAGTAAACTGATGTAATTGTTATTGTGGGGCACTCTGCTGGCACTTTGAAAAAGAGGCACTGATGTTGGCAATTTTTTTATTATGGCAGAATGCATGAAAAAAGTAATTCCACCATAGTTTTATGTATATATATATATATATATATATATATATATATATATATATATGTGTGTATATACACTGTTTACCTTAATTGGCAGAACAAATTTATTGTATGGGTTATTATGAGTGTGGGGATACAAAATATGTATGTTTTGTAACTGTTATAATAATTTTTCTTCAATAAAAAAAATATTTATTTAAAAAATTTGTGTTAATAATTATATATATATATATATATATATATATATAAAAATTGTTTTTATTAGTTTGCGTTATTTTATTTATTCTTATGTTGTATAATTGTTATAAAAAAAATATTTAGTCCCATTAGAGGACTTTTACATTATTTTTTTTTACATGTATAAAACAAGCCCCTCCCTTTGTTAATAACACGATCATCAATGATTGTGGTACAGAGAGGGTTAAATGGCCGAAGGTTTTCTCGGATTCTGGCCTTTTGTGCTGGAGGGGGGCTGGCAATCATAGCCGTACGCCAGCAGGTGATCACACAGGCACAACTTCTGTGCCCCGTGCAATGTACATGTATGTTATTCAGCAGGAATAGGTCAAAGTAAAACTGGGCAATTTTTCATAATTCGTTAAATGGCTGAACTAGAGACTGTTAACATCCCAGGCCAGGTTAGAGTTGACAAAGTGCTCTGTACACTACTGGTCCTTTACATCACAGGCAAAAACAAACTACTGTTGCATGTTACTGGGCTGAACAGCAGAAGTTGCCAAAATGATGCCCCCTTCACTGACGACAGCTCTCCTGCTATTGACTGAAACTTCACCACAAAGACTTCCTGCTCTGCCCGTCCCCTGCATGCACTGCACAGAATACTGGTAATACTTGGAACTCTCTGCTGCAATTTAGCTGCTTCTTCCGTTATTTGGATCAGAAAGTAGGGATGATGAAAGGAAAGGGCATAGAGAGATCTCCATATTACCAATACTATGTGTATTCAGGCAGTGGGCTAAGCAGAAAGTCTGTGAGGTGAAGCTTCAGCCAATATCTGCAGAGCACTGAGTGATGTTAGAAATGGGAGTATCACTTTAGCAACTTCTCCTGTACGGACAAGTAACATGCAGCTATCTGGTCATTTCCTGGAGTGTTAAGGACCTGTAGTGTACAGAGTATCTTGGAAACATGGTTTTGGGGGATGAGAGTGAAAGAATTAATGGCCCTGGTTTGTTAAATGACTTTGGTAGCTCAATTTGACTAATTATGAGAATTTGCCTGGAGTTTCACATTAAGGGCATGACCAGACGTGGCGGAATTGCTCTGGAATTCCGCTGCGGACAGTCCACTGCGGAAATCCGCAGCGTACACGTTTCTCCATTACTTTCCACAGCTTTTTAGTGAGGTTCGTTTACACGTTGCGGAAAACTCTGCCGCGGACCAGAGGCTGCGGTGCGGAATTTGGTGTCCGCAGCATACACTGGTTGTTGCGGATGTGTAGCGGACTTGTTGCCGACTCATTGCGGAATTTCTCCATTGACTTCAATGAAGAGTCAAAATTCCGCAATGACGTCCGCAGATGTTATGTGTGCTGCGTAGCGTATTTGTTTTACGAACATGACATTTTTTCATTCTGGCTGGACCTATGTATTTCTAGGTCTACAGCCAGACTGAAGCCCCATGCACACTAACGTAAAAACGCTCGTAATCACGGCCCGTTATTACGGCACGGGCAGGCCCTTAGAAGTCAATGGGGCTCCCGTAATTACGGGTGACTACATGTGTGCACCCGTAATTACGGGAGCGTTGCTAGGCGATGTCAGTAAATAGTCACTGTCCAGGGTGCTGAAAGAGTTAAACGATCGGCAGTAACTGTTTCAGCACCCTGGACAGTGACTTCCGATAACAATATACATCAACCTGTGAAAAAAATAGAAGTTCCTACTTACCGAGAACTCCCTGCTTCTTCCTCCAGTCCGGCCTCCCTTTCAGTCCAAGTGACGGCTGCAGGGAGGTCGGGCTGGATGTCAAGAGAGGGACGCGTCACCAAGGCAACGGCCGGGTAAGTATGAATTTCTTTTACTAGTGAAAGGGTTGTCCCTTCTCTCTATCCTTCACTGATAGAGAGAAGGGAACATTTTCACCTCAATACGCAACGCCTAGTCCGCATCAATTTAATGCCCATTTTAGGCAGAGCCGCAACAGAATCTGCAATGCGGATGGTCATGCCCTAATTCTTTCCGAGAATCTTGTAACAGTACTTGTCTATTATGTACATTTTAATGGTTGACTTGTACTAAGCACACATGCTTACCTCATTTGCCTAGCTTCAGTTATAAATAATAGGGGAGAGTAAAATGGTGCAAAGGAAAAGTGGAGCACATAGCTACCAGCTCTCATTTTTGGAGGCCCATTTTTTTTTTAATAACCTATTGACCCTTAAGACCAGCATACATTCATCACTACGGTCTCCTAGCTTTTAGTGGTTATATTTTCTCTGCTATCACTTTATTTTGGAAATATTTTCAAATAGAAATTGTTCGTCACAGAGATATAACTTCTCCCCCTAAGCTCCAAGGCCCTGATGCACCCAACTATGATTTCCATTAATACTACTGATCTCCTATATGTGCTAGAGAGGGCATTGGGTGCCCGTATAGCAAGTAGACGGTGAATTCAGCACTTCCAGAATAAAAGCACTAATTTATTAAATCCATGTAAAAAAAACAGACACAGACATCCACCAGTACATGAGTTTACGTGTTTTTCTAGCTCAGTCCTGATTCGTAATCATAGCCCCCTCAGGCACCAGGTCTTATGTCTGACTGCAATTTCAGGACCATGGTTATGACTCTGGCTTGTCACCATATAGGCTGTAAATGAGAATACATTTATCCTACTAGTGCCTGGCAGTGTCATTACCAGCAGGGACTGAAATATACTAACATTAATTGCCTTTTATTGTTATACACTTGTCTTCTGTTACTTACAAAACAAATGCCAGCCTGCCGCATAAATACTCCAGTGCATATGTTGTTGGGATGACATAAATTTTTTCCAGTCACTGTGACATTGAGCTCCCGAAGACGGTTTGGAATCCTTCCCCGTGTTCCCAATCTCCCCCATCCTGAAGTGATACATTGGGTCCCAGCTGGGACTGTCTCATTGAGCCGAGGTAGTCTAATTAAATTAACCCTGGAGTTCAGAATTACTCTCCTATCGAGCTGTGTCAACAAGAGAAATCAAAAAACAAATTCATTAGTCAATGTTTGGAAATAAAGTCTGTCTAATAACTGATGTTGTTTCTTGTGGACACTAGTATTTGTTGCTGTCTTCTTACCTCTAAAATAAGGATGTCATTTTCCAGTGTCTGCGGATTAAAGCCATTTTCAAAGACTCTGGAAATTCGAAAACTTTGTCTGGAGGCCTCATTTCTGCGAAGAGAATGAGCCCCGAATAGTATAGTCACCAGATTTGGGTTTCTGAGTGGTAGAAGGGAAAAAAATACAATTTGTATGTATATGTTATAACTCACAACTGAAGATACATTCAGGGGAAGACAAAGGGACATATTGTTATTGTATTTATCTTAGTTTTGAATGAAGATAATGGTGATTCATAGCCATCTATTATTGAGATGCAATTGGAATTTGAGCTATAGTAAGTTCCAGATCATGGGAGAGTGCAGAAGAAGGAATTATATAGTCATTGCATAGAAAGTTACTGCAGGAAAAGGAATAAGGGTATGTGCACACGTAAACTACATTTACGTCTGAAATTACAGAGCTGTTTTCAGGAGAAAACAGCTCCGTCATTTCAGACGTAATTGCTCGTACTCGCATTTTGCGAGGCGTCTTTGACGGCTGTAATTGTAAGCTTTTCTTCATTGGAATCAATGAAAAACGGCTCAAATTACGTCCAAAGAAGTGTCCTGCACTTCTTTGACGAGGCTGATATTTTACGCGTCGTTGTTTGACAGCTGTCAAACGACGACGCGTAAATTACAGGTCGTCGGCACAGTACGTCGGCAAACCCATTCAAATGAATGGGCAGATGTTTGCCGACGTATTGGAGCCGTATTTTCAGGCGTAAATCTATGCATAATACACCTCATTTACGCCTGAAAATAGGTCGTGTGAACCCAGCCTAAGATTACCTGATGAGGTCTTTATTGGTTCACCTATGTCCTTTCAGTAATGTTGCAAGGATATTAGGTTCTTTATTGTTTCATGACTGTCTTCACAGCCACAAAAAAAATAAGATTGTACACCCCTATCATCATATTCCTACAAGACACATGACATGTAAAGGAGCAGGCCAGGATAAGAAATTAAGGGTCTGTTTTGAATGGGATTGAGCTGCAATAACAGACACAGCCCATGGATGAGCATGGCACTGTTGCTGGAAAAAAAATAGACCCTTTTTTCTGATCACGGACAACTCATTTAAGCTAATGTTCTCTAAGTCTTTTAACTTAGTAATTTGTCACTTATCTATTTTATTTCTCTCTATATGGCAAACAAATACCATACTCTCAAATGAAGGTGACATTTTTTATCACTCAGGAAGGTCTATTTAAGTCATAAATGAAGAACATAAGTTATAACTGAAGTTACTTACATGTCTAACAGGCAATGAGCAGCTGTCATAAGAAATTGCTGGGCAATGAGGGATCCCCCACAGAAATGCTGACGTCGTAACTGAAGAGAGGCAATGTAAGGGTGGGAGTTGGGAGAAGCCACTCTGCCCCCAACAATTTGAGTACGAAAAGTTCCTGAGGAAAAAATTGTGTTAGATATATAATACAAAAACAAAAATGCAATAACTAATTCAGATTTTACAGTAAAAACTTAGTGTTTAGTTATTGTAACACCGATGCCCGATGACCGCCGGCATCTCCCCTTCTCCGGTGGCCACGGCTGTCAGCTTGCTTCTACTCACCGCCGGCATCTCCCTCCTCCCCGGGTACGCCGGTGAGCTCTGCCTGCTGCTTCTGGTTCCCGTAGGGTGCGCGTACGCGCTGTGGTGGTCTCTTAAAGGGCCAGCGCATGCACCACTAAAGTGTCTCCAATTTATCCCTGCACACCCTGGATTACATAGCTGGACCTGCACTTTGCCTCAGTGCCTAAGTAATGTTAGTTTTAACCCAGAGTTAGTCTGTGAAGGTTCTGTTTCCAGTTCCATGAAACCTGTGTCCGTGAATATCCAGTATCCGTGTCCAGTCCTGTATCTTGAGTCCAGTGTCAAGTCCAATATCCGTGTCCAGTGTCCATGACGAGTCCAGTATCCGTGTCCAGTGTTCGTAATGAGTCCAGTGTCTGTGACCAGTTCTGCTTTCGAGAATCCAGCACAAGCCAGCTTGTGATAATCCAGCACAAACCAGTTTCCGATAATCCAGCACAAGCCAGTTTCCATTAATCCAGCACAAGCCTACCTCCAGTAATCCGGCACCAGCCTGCCATAAAGGTACCATCAACCTGTGACTGTCCTATAGTCAGAGGCGTAGCTAGGTTCTCCTGCACGCGGGGCAATGATTAGCGCGTCCCGAACTTCTTTCCCAACATCTCATTCCCCCTCGACATGTTTGCTTACTCTTCCAATCAATGAGGTGTAATTTTTTTTCACAATTTTTAATGTAACTCGAGCATAAAACCATTTCTACATTTTACAAGCAATATAGTTATATAAGGGACTTACCAGAACAATGAATTAAAAGAAAATAAATTAAAGAAATTAAAGAGGCCACACACAGCCCCCTGTAGATAGCACCACACACAGCCCCTTTGTAGATAGCACCGCACACAGCTCCCTTGTCGGGGGCGTAACTAGAAAACACTGGGCCCCATAGCAAACTTTTGACTCCCCTGGGTGCCACACACAACCTGGCCTTGTAGATAGTGCCCCCTGTAAATAGTGCCATACAGCCCCTTATTTAGATAGTGATATACAGCCCCCCCTGTAGACAGTGCTATACAGCCCCCCTGTAGACAGGGGTATACTGCCCAACTGTAGACCGTGCTATACAGCCCCCCTGTAGACAGTGCTATACAGCCCCCCCCCAGTAGAGAGTGCTATACAGCATCCCAATAGAGTGCTATACAGCCCCCCTATAGACATTGCTATACAGCCTCCCCATACAGTGCTATACAGCCCTCTCTGTAGACTGTGATATACTTTCAAGTATCACAAAGAGGGACAATCGATGTGGCGCGCAGCAGCAATATTTTTTCTTTTAAGCCACGCCTCTAATCCCACCCAATCCCCGCTCATACACACCCGGTTCAGCCCACACAGTATAATGCCCCCATAGCTGCCACCATACAGTATAATGCCCCCATACAGTATAATGCTCACACAGATGCTCCATACAGTATAATGCCCACACAGATGCCCCATACAGTATAATGCCCACACAGATGCCCCATACAGTATAATGCCCACACAGATGCCCCATGCAGTAAAATGGCCAAACAAATTCCCCCATACAGCATAATGCCCCATAGCTGCCCCATGCAGCATATTACCCCCATAGCTGTCCCCACAGTATAATGCCCCATAGCTGCCCCCACACAGTATAATGCCCCCATACTGCCCCCACACAGTATAATGCTCTCCATAGCTGCCACACACAGTATAATGCCTCCCATAGCTGCCCCCACACAGTATAATGCTTCTCACAGCTGCCCCCACAGTATATTGACCCAAGCAATATAATGCCCCCATAGCTGCCCCACAGTATAATGCCCCACACAGTATGTATAATGCTCCCTCATAGCTGCCCCACAATAGAATGCACCAAATATCTGCCCCCACAGTATAATGCCCCCCATAGCTGCCGCCATGGTATAATGCCCCCTATACCTGTCCTCACGGTATGATGCCCCCCATAGCTACCCACACAGTATAATGCCCCCCATAGCTGCCCCCACACAGTATAATGCCCCCCATAGCTGCCCACACAGTATAATGCCCCCCCATAGCTGCCCCCACACAGTATAATGCCCCCATAGCTTCCCCCACACAGTAGAATATCCCCCATAGCTGCCCCCACAATATAATGCCCCCACAGCTGTCCCCACAGTATAAAGCCCCCCATAAAGTATAATGCCCCCATAGCTATCCCCGTAGTATAATGCCCCATACAGTATAATGCCGCCCCATATAGTAAAATGCTCCTATAGCAGCCACCATATCAGCCCCCCTTCCCTACTTACCTACGACGGGTGGCGGTCCTTCTCCTCCAGTCTGTGCTGCGAGTGACTCGGTGCAGACTGGCGATGACGTCACTACATCGCGCCTGCCTGCGCCGAGCCACTCACGGCAGAATGAATGCTGCAGAACGGAGCTGTCAGCTCCTTGATCCAGCATTCAGGAAGCGGGAGCAGTGCGGTGAGCGCTGTGTGGCTACAGGGGCCCTGTGGCCTCATGCCGCGGGCCCCGTAGCAGCCACTATGGCTGAAACAGCGGTAGTTACGCCACTGCCCCTTGTAGATAGTGCCACACACAGCCCCTCTTTTGTAGATAGCGCCACACACAGCCCCCTGTAGATAGTGCCACACACAGCCCTCCTTGTAGATAGCTCCACACACAGCCCTTCTTGTAGATAGTGCCACACACTTCCCCTCTCTTGTAGTTTATGCCACACAGCCCCCTCTTTTAAATAGCGCCACACACAGCCCCTCTCTTATAGATAATGTCACACAGCCCCGTCTTGTGGATAGCGCCACACACACCCCTCCCTTGCAGATAGTGCCACACACAGCCCCCCTTGTAAATATTGCACACAGCCCTCCCTTGTAGATGGTGCCATATAGCCCCCCTTGTAGATGGTGCCACACAGCCCTCCTGCAGATGGTTCCACACAGCCCCCCTTGTAGATGGTGCCACAGCCCTCCCTTGAAGATTGTGCCACACAGCCCCCTTTGCAGGTGGTGCCACACAGCCCCCCCCCCTTGTAGATGATGCCACATATCCCCCCCCCTCCTTTTAGAAAAAAATTCTTAAAAAATTACTTACCTAGCCGCATTCCCTGCTCTACACCGAGATGGGACTCTTGGGTAAGCCGGCGTGATCTAGTGACGCCATCATGCCGGCCTGCGCTGGGATTCCATCCCAGTGTCTTATAGGCTGCAGACCCAACGTGGCCTTTAGCCTAGTGATGGCGGAACAGGGAGCTGCTCTGCCATAGTATTGTATCTGTGTCCTGAGGACGCAGATACAATTAAATGTGGCAGTCGCTAGCACCGGGGGCCCCCACGGTCAGCGCCGTATTTAGAGTTGATGCTGCCCTAGGTACTTTTAATGCTGGCGGCCCCCATAACTCCCGAAGTTATTATTATTTTTTTTGTGTTACTAATGGAGTTTTTTTTGTGCTGGATTGTGTTTTTTTACAGGTTCGGTAGTTGGACTACTTTGTATTCGAGAACTAATTCGATGACGGCGTTTTTTATTTTCAATAAAATGCTTAACGAGGGTTGTATAGGTTTTTTATTTCAGTAAAAAAAAAATCTGTGTGTCTGTGTTTATTTTTAATTTTATTACTATCGCCTTAGTAATGGCCGCTGGCTGATTGACAGCATCCATTACTAAGACGAGGGGGGGCTTAGTGTTAGTCGGGGAAAAGGCTAGCAGTAACCCTCCGTTATTACCCCATACAGTCCGCAAGTAGGGATACCGGGAATCGCCGGGTACGATCCAGAAGTGATGGTCAGCCACTGGGGAAAGCCCAAAAACAGTGACCCTTCCAACCCTGGTAATGCTAATCTGCTGCTGCTATGACGTATCTGGCTGGTTATTAAAAATGGGGGGGACCCCATGCCATTTTATTTTTATTTTTTTTAATAAATAATTGGAAAAAACTACATAGTGTCCCTCCCATTTTTCATAACCAGCCAGATACAACATAGCAGCAGCAGCCTAGCATTACCAGGTTGGGAAGGGACACTCTTTTTGGGCTTTCCCAGCTTAATAATATCAGCCTGCAGCCGCCCAAGTGCCCGACCATCGCTGCAGATTGCTGGCTACTGGATCGTACCCGTCTCTTTCCAGTACCCCTGGTGGCGGTGAGTACCTGCGTAATAATGGGGGGTTACTGCTAGTCTTTTCACCGGCTAACATTAAGTCCCGATTTAGTAATGGATGCCGTCTATCAGACAGCCATCATTACTAAGGAGGTAGTAATAATAAAAAAAAAAAGCATCAACACATTAAAAATATTTTATTAAAATAAAACCCCCACACACCCTCGTTATTTTATTGAAAATAAAAACGCTGTCATCGAAGTAGTCCTTGAATCCGACGTAGTCTAACAACTGAACCTTTAATAAAACACAAAAAATAAACACAAAAAAATAACATTAGTAACACTAATACATAAAAAAAGCAAAACCATTATCATACTTACCTTCCTGGGTCTGCGACAGTTAACGAAGCAGTGACAGCTCTAAGCTGTCATTGATTAGTTTACATCACGTGGTCCCAGGTTATACCCGGGTCTGTGGCCTACTTTTAAAAGTAGGCATATGTACTTAGGTAACTAGCAACCACGTGATGTAAACTAACCAATGACAGCTTGGAGCTGTCACTGCTCAGTTTACTGAGCCTTGTAAGTGGCGCAGGATCACCCGAGATTCACCAGAATTTTGGCGCATCTCGGTTGCGTGCGCCACTATGCACCTAGTGCTGGACTCCTTTAGATACAAAGGTATCCCCGCGCTATGAGTTACTAGCGTCGGCTCGGGATCACCATTTAAGTTTGCTGTTGATGCAGGCCTGGTCTTTTCTGATTGGGCCTGCTCCAGTGGAACGATGCCAGATGGCGCCATTACGTAATCGCGCCGCCTGCGCCACTAGAAAAGCACCGAATGGCGAGAAAGGGAACTGATGGTTCTCTTGCCTCGCCTGCACTTTCAATTGAAATTGCGTCCTAAGGATGTGTATACAATTGAAGAGACCCTCTGGTCCCGTGGACTGTGACATACAACATTGTAAAATAATGCATACAGTTAGGTCCAGAATTATTTGGACAGTGACACAATCTTCATGATTTGGGCTCTGCATGCCACCACATTGGATTTGAAATGAAACAACTGAGATGCAATTGAAGTGTAGACTTTCAGGTTTAATTCAAGGGGTTGAACAAAAATATCCTGCGAAACGTTTAGGAATTGCAACCATTTTTCTACACAGCCTCCTCATTTCAGGGGCTCAAAAGTAATTGGACAAATTAACATTTCCATAAATAAAATGGTTTTTTAAATACTTTGTGGAGAGTCCTTTGCAGGCACTGACTGACTGAAGTCTGGAACCCATGGACTTCACCAAACGCTGGGTTTCCTCCTTTGTAATGCTTTGCAGGCCTTTACTGCAGCTGTCTTCAGTTGGTGCTTGTTTGTGGGTCTTTCTGCCTGAAGTTTTGTCTTAAGCAAGTAAAATGCATGCTCGATCGGGTCGAGATCTGGTGATTGACTTGGCCATTGCAGAATATTCCACTTCTTTGCCTTAACCGCTTCCCGACCGCCCACAGTAAATTCACGTCGGCGCTTGCTGGGCTCTGTGCAGCGCCAATGTGAATTCACGGTGGGTGTTAAAAGCGCGATCCGGGTGTCTCAGAGTAGGGCTGACACCCGGATCGCGCTGTTAACCTCTGCCTCTGGTCCAGGAGACATGATCGGGACCTAATTGGTTCAGGTCCCGGTCATGTGATCGCAGGGAAAGTTTGTTGTAGCAACGAACTGGAAAGTTTGTTACTATAAAAAACTGGAAACTGGAAAGGGTGCTGCAGTCGGTTATAAGGCAAAACCGGAGGCCATACAACAGCCCCCGAGTCTGCCATGCACTGCAGCCTATGAGAACCAGCCGGAGGCCGGTCCTCATAGGCTTCTTGTCAGTGTGACTCTCAGCGTCAGGCCTGATTTACACGAGCGTGTGACTTTATTGCGCAAACGCCACAAAACATAAAAAAATTATATACATATGGTATCGCCGTAATTGTATCGAACCGCAAGATAAAATAAAATGTCATTTATAGCGCACGGTGAACACTGTAAAAAAAAAAAAGACAGAAAACATTGTCAGAATTTATGTTTTTTTGTCACTTTACTTGCCAAAAAAATCTAATAAAAAGTGATCAAAAAATCACATGTACCCTAAAATGGTACCAATGAAAACTACAGATTGTAACATAAGAAATAAGCCCTCGCACGGCTCCGGTGAAGAAAAAAGAAAAAAGTTCTGGCTCTCAGAATATAGCGACAAAAATTGTGCAGTGTCCAAAAGCGGATAAGATCGGGCGCCATTTATCAGTGCGACATCGGCCACATATCTGCGGATTATTTATTTACCGAATTATTATAACCTCTTATGTCCTGATGTACTCCGCACAGCTTACATATGCCCCCACATTATAAACCGAAATACCAGCAAAACCCCAAACAGAACAGTTACCAAGCAAAATCTGCGCTCCAAAAGCCAAATGGCGCTCCCTCCCTTCTGAGCCCCACAGCATGCTCAAACGCCAGCTTACGTCCACATATATGATATTTTGTATCCGGGAGAACCCGCTCAACATTGTATGAGGTATTTGTCTTCAGTGGCACAAACTGGGCACAACATATTGTGCATTAAAATGGCATATCAGTGGAAAATTTTAATTTTCACTTTGCACCATCCACTGTGCATTAACGCATTCACGCACCATGACTTAATAGCATGTCGTGGTGCGGGGGGTTATATATGGAGCGGGCTCATGCGCAGTGCCCGCTCCATATTCTGCAGGTGTCAGCTGTGTATTACAGCTGACACCCGGGACTAACGGACAGGAACAGCGATCGCGCTGTTACAGGAGCCTGTAAAAATTACATTATACTGCAATACATTAGTATTGCAGTGTATTGTACCAGCGACCTAATGATCGCTCGTTACAGTCCCCTAAAGGGACTTTTGGGAGGTTTCCACTGTTTTGGTACCTCAAGGGCTTTGCAAATGCGACATGACACCCGAAAACCATTCCAGCTAAATTTGAGCTTCAAAAGCCAAATATTGTTCCTTACCTTCTGAGTCCTGCTGTGGGTCCAAACAGCAGTTTATTACCACATATGGCGTATTTCTGTAATCAGGACAAATTGCTTTACAAATTTTGGGGTGATTTTTCTCCTTTATTCATTGTAAAAATTAAACATTTCTATGTTTTTTCAGATTTTCATTTTCACGGCCTAATTCCACTAAATTCAGCAAAAAAACTGTGGGGTCAAAATGCTAACTATACCCCTAGAAAAATTTGTTGAGGGGTGTAGTCCTCAAAATGAGGTCACTTTTGGGGGGTTTCCACTGTTTTGCTCCCTCCAGCACGTTGCAAACGCGACATGGCACTGAAAACCAATCCAGCAAAATCTGTGCTTCAAAATCCAAATGGCGCTCCTTCTCTTCTGAGCTCTGCCGTGGGTCCAAACAGCAGTTTAGTACCACATATGGGGTATTGCCGTAATCGGGAGAAGTAGCTTTACAAGTTTTGGGGTGCTTTTTATGCTTTATTCCTTGCAAATATTATTTTTTTTTATATTTTTTCAGAAGAAAAGTAGATTTTCACTTTCACAGACTAACTCCAATAAATATAGCAAAATACCTGTGGGGTCAAGTTGCTAACTGTGCCCCTAGATAAATTCCTTGAGGTGTGTAGTTTCCAAAACCGTGTCACTTTTGCGGGATTTCCACTGTTTTGGCACCACAAGACCTCTTCAAACCTGACAAGGTGCCTAAAATATATTCTAAAAAAAAAGGAGGCCCAAAATCCACTAGGTGCTCCTTTGCTTCTGAGGCCTGTGCTTCAGTCCACTAGCACATTAGAGCCACATGTGGGATATTTCCTAAAACTGCAGAAGCTGGGCAATAAATATTGAGTTGCGTTTCTCTGGTAAAACTTTGTGTTGCAAAAAAAATGGATTTAAAATTAATTTCTAAAGTGTTAAGAAACTTTCTGAATGCTGTTTTGAATACTTTGAGGGGTGCAGTTTTTAATATGGGGTAATTTATGGGGTCTATCTAGTACATAAGGCCCTCAAAGCCACTTCAGAACTGAACTGGTCCCTGTAAAAATAGCCTTTTGAAATTTTCTTTAAAATGTGAGAAATTGCTGCTAAAGTTCTAAGCCTTGTAACGTCCTAGAAAAATAAAATAATGTTCAAAAAATGATGCAAATATAAAGTAGACATATGGAATATGTGAAATAGTAACTATTTTGTGTGGTATTACCATCTGTTTTACAAGCAGATACATTTAAAATTAGAAAAATCATAATTTTTGCAAATTTTCTCTACATTTTGGTGTTTTTCACAAATAAGCAATGAATTTATTGACCAAACTTTTCCACTAACATAAAGTACAATATGTCACGAGAAAACAATCTCAGAATCACTTGGATAGGCAAAAGCATTCCAGAGTTATTACCACATAAATTGACACATGTCAGATTTGAAAAAATGGGGCTGGTCCTGAAGGCCAAAATTAGCCCGGTCCTGAAAGGGTTAAATAACTCCTGGGCTGCTTTCACAGTATGTTTTGGGTCATTGTCCATCTGTACTGTGAAGCGACATCCAATCAACCTTAATCAAAGCAAGAACACACATATGGTTATGTATAAGGCAAAAAAGGTATGTGAACACTTGGTATATCACAAAAATATATATTTATTAAAGGCAAATACACCACATAAACACTATTAAAATCACTTAAAATAGTAAATTCACGCTAAGACTGGTCTCCTGGGGAATTCCATCCTGATAAGTGGCTAAACACAGAAAGCCCCAGCAAGACCTACCCAAAGACTCCTCAGATGACAAATATAATCATGTGGACATAAATAGAGAGCATATTGCATCAAACCACATAGCACGTGTATCCTGTAGTATCCAAAAAATATGTCCAATGAAGGGAGAAAAAAAAGAGTCTGGCATTTAGACATTGTCTGGATGTACAAGCTCCTGTTCCTCCTACTACACCTCCTGGCAGTACAGATCCTCCAACTACACCTCCTGGCAGTGCTGATCCCCGATTTTCTTTCCCGCTACCTCACCACTATGATGTAGACGCCGTGGATTTTTAAACCAGTGCCATATCCACTTTAGCCTGTATGCAAGGGCATTTTCGACTGATGGCGCAATGGTTGCTTTTATTGTCTCTCCCCTCACTGGCAGGGCCCTTGCATGGGCGAACCCTACCTGGGAAAGACAAGGACCAGAGACTTGTGACTTCCAGGGGTTCCTACGGACATTTCGGCACAGTGTTTGAGGAGCCTAGACAGCCTAGCTGTCTCCTTGCTGACCCTACGCCAGGGAGACACTTCCTTGGGCGAGTACGCCATTCACTTCCGCACCCTGACGGGAGAATTGTTATGGAACAATGAGGCTGTGGTGGCTACATTCTGGCAGGGACTGTCTCCTGAAATTAAGGACGAGCTTGCCGCCCGAGATCTGACCGTCTACCCTGCATGACCTCATCCTTCTGGCCGATATAAGGATCCGAGAACGGTTCCAAGAGGCTCACCGGGAGGGAGGACTCTCTAGCCCAGTTCCTACTTTGCAGCCACCCCTGCTGTCTTCATCAGCTGTTCCTCCAAAGGAGTCTTTTGAAGATGGACCATCTCAAGCTGTCTACCCTAGAGAGACATCAATTCGAGACTCTGTCTGTGTTGCGGCCTCAGAGGCCATCTTGTGCGTCTGTGCCCCCAAAAGCCCCAGAGCCTATGGTTGGTTGGAGAGTCAACCCTGGGTGAAGAGGGTCTTTTTTCTAAATTGTCCATTCCCCTGACCATAATGTCCGGTGAGTCGCTGCTTATCTGGACTCTGGATCCGCAGCTAACTTCATTCAGAGAGACCTGGTGGATCTTCTTCAGTTGCCCACAACCCCTCTGGAGAGGCCTTTGATGGTTGCATCTGTGTATGGACTCCCTCTGCCAGACCTGGTTGTAGCTGTGACCGAGCTGCTGAGGCTCCAAGTGGGAGCCATCCATTCCAAGCTCCTCTCGTTCTTTGTCCTGGCTAAGGCCGTGAACCCTGTGCTGCTGGGCCTGCTTTGGCTCCGACTACATGCCCCAGTCCTGGATTGGAATTCTGGAGAGGTTCTCCAGTGGGTTCCCGAGTGTCTCAACCGCTGCCTGGTACAGGTTCATCCGGCTCAGCCTCCTCTGCCTCAGTCCTTGGCAGGATTGTCTTGTCATTATTCTGCGTTCTCGGATGTCTTCAGCAAGAAAGAGGCAGAGATTCTGCCCCCACACCGGGCGTATGACTGCCCTAGCCAGCTGATTCCTGGTGCATCCCTTCCCCGTGGTAGGGTATTTCCTCTCTCCTTGCCAGAGATTCAGTCCATGTCCGCCTATGTTAAGGAGAACTTGTATAGGGGCTTCATATGGAAGTCTTCCTCCCCGGAGCCGGTTTCTGTTGTCAAGAAAAAGGATGGTTCTCTGGATCCCTGCATTAATTTCAGGGGTCTCAACCAGATCACGGTAAAAAATAGATATCCGTTGCCATTGATTTCTGAACTGTTTGATCGTATACGAGGAGCCAGTGGCGTAACTACCGCTATAGCAGTCGTAGCGCCGGCATGGGCCCCCACCATGGCCGGAGGCTCCGCTAGCAGCCGCTATGGCTGCTACAACGCGACGCCACTGAACACTACGGCAGAGCAGGGAGGTATCTCCCCGCTCTGCCATTAAACAAAAGACATGTATCCCCTATCCACAGCATAGGGGATACATGTGTGATCGCTGGCAATGATAAGGAAAACGGGGGACTGAATGTCCAAGGAAAAGTTCTCCATCACAAACCTCGGACTTCCGGGGTCTGTGTCGGCAGCTCCGAAGAAATGAATGGAGCGCCGGTCGCGCTTGTGCGCATGCGTGACCAGCGCTCCTTTCATTTTTATTGAGCTACGCAGACGCCGGAAGTCAGAGGTAAGTCATGGAGAACTTGGGGGACTTTCGGTCCCCCATTCTCCCTATCGCTGCCAGCGATCACACATGTATCCCCTATCCTGTGGATAGGGGATACATGTCTTTTGTCTTTTCACACTGTAGGTCGCATTTTTTTGGGGGGTTGGGGACGCTGTATGGCGTTCCCTACAGGGGGGGCTGTATGGCGTTCCCTATAGGGGGGCTGTATGGCGTTCCCTACAGGGGGGGCTGTATAGCGTTCCCTACAGGGGGGGCTGTATGGCGTTCCCTACAGGGGGGGCTGTATGGCGTTCCCTACAGGGGGGGTTTATGGCATTCCCTACAGGGGGGGGCTGTAAGGCGTTCCCTACAGGGGGGGCTGTATGGCGTTCCCTACAGGGGGCTGTATGGCGTTCCCTACAGGGGGGGCTGTATGGCGTTCCCTACAGACCACCCCTGTAGGGAACGCCATAGAGACCCCCTGTAGATAACGACATACAGACCCCCTGTAGATAACGCTATACAGTCCCCCCTGTAGATAACGCCATACAGTTCCCCCTGTAGATAACGCCATACAGCCCCCTTTGTAGAGAACGCCATACAGCCCCCCTGTGGATAGCGCCATACAGCCCCCCTGTAGATAACGCCATACAGCCCCCTCTGTAGATAACGCCATACAGCCCCCCTGTAGATAGCGCCATACAGCCCCCTGTAGATAGCGCCATACAGCTCCCCTGTAGATAGCGCCATACAGCCCCCCTGTAGATAGCGCCATACAGCCCCCTCTGTAGATAACGCCATACAGCCCCCCTGTAGATAGCGCCATACAGCCCCCTCTGTAGATAACGCCATACAGCCCCCTCTGTAGATAGCGCCATACAGCCCCCTCTGTAGATAGCGCCATACAGCCCTCTCTGTAGATAGCGCCATACAGCCCCCTTTGTAGATATCTACAGGGGGGCTGTATGGCGTTATCTACAGGGGGGACTGTATGGCGCTATCTACAGAGGGGGCTGTATGGCGTTATCCACAGGGGGCTGTATGGCGCTATCTACAGAGGGGGCTGTATGGCGTTATCTACAGGGGGACTGTATGGTGCTATCTACAGAGGGGGCTGTATGGCGCTATCTACAGAGGGGGCTGTATGGCGTTATCTACAGGGGGGCTGTAAAAAAGGCACTATCTACAAGGGGGGGTTGTGTGACACCCAGGGGAGGGGGGCCCCAGTCAAAAGTTTGCTATGGGGCCCAGTCTTTCCTAGTTACGCCCCTGCGAGGAGCCAAGATTTTTTCAAAGCTAGACCTTCATGTGGCTTACAACGTAATCCGGCTTTGCTGGGGTGACGAATGGAAGACGGCATTTAACACCCGTGACAGACACTATGAATATCTAGTAATGCCTTTCGGCCTTTGTAACGCTCCCGAGGTCTTCCAAGAGTTTTATGACATCTTTCACGACCTCCTCTATGTTTGTGTTGTGGTCTATCTTGATGACATCTTGATTTTTTCTCCAGATCCAATGACTCATCAGAGATATGTCCGTCAAGTTTTGCTGCGGTTAAGGGAGAATCGCCTGTACGCCAAGCTGGAGAAGTGCGTGTTTGAGAAAGATGCTCTACCCTTCCTGGGCTACATCATCTCAGATCAAGGCCTCAAGATGGATCCTGAGAAGGTAAAGGCCATCCTGGAATGGCCACGCCCTCAAGGCTTGAGGGCCATACAGCGCTTCCTGGGATTCGCTAATTTCTACAGACAGTTCATTCCAAACTTCTCCTCACTGATATCTCCTATCTCTACCCTCACCAAGAAAGGCATGAATGCCAAGGTGTGGACTCCTGAGGCGGAATCTGCATTTAATAGCCTGAAGAGTGCCTTCATTTCAGCCTCTATCCTCCATCATCCAGATGTATCTCGACAGTTTTCGTTGGAGGTGGACGCTTCCTCTGTCGGTGCTGGTGCACTCCTGTTCCAGAGAAGTTCCAAGGGCTAGACTATGGTTTGTGGCTATTACTCTAAACTCTTCTCTTCCACAGAACGCAACTACTCGATTGGGGATCGTGAGTTACTGGCTAAATTGGCTCTTGAGGAGTGGAGACATCTACTAGATTCTGCAGTTCATCCCATCTTGCTATTCACGGACCACAAGAACCTCATCTATCTCCAAACGGCCCAACGACTGAATCCCCATGAGGCCAGGTGATCGCTGTTCTTTGCCCGGTTCCAGTTTGAAGCTCCACTACCGTCCGTCCGACAAGAATGTGAGGGCCGATGCCTTGTCCAGGTCATTTGAGACAGAGGATACTATGGAGTCTCCACAGAATATCATTGATCCATCCTGCATCATCCCAGTCAACCCTCTGCAAGTTAGAGACATTCCCCCGGGGAGGACTTTTGTGCGTCCGGCAGACAGAAGAAGAATCCTCCACTGGGGACACAGTTCCAAACTGGCAGGTCACGCGGGTGCCCGTAAGATCTGAGACCTGATTGCTTGTTAGCTTTGCTGGCCCACGCTGCCCAAAGATATCACGGACTTTGTCTCCTCTTGCACGGTGAGCGCAGCAAATAAAGTTGCCCACTCCAAACCGACTGGCTTGCTCCAGCCGCTGCCTGTGCCGGATGCCCCCTGGCAACATATTGCTATGGACTTTGTCACGGACCAGCCTCCCTATGCTGGTTGCAGTACGATCTGGGTGGTGGTGGATCGATTCTCCAAGATGGCTCATTTTGTTCCACTGACCAGCCTACCTTCTGCTTCCCGACTGGCCAATCTTTTCATCCAACACATCTTCCATCTGCACGGCTTGCCTCTGCATATTGTGTCAGATCGGGGGGTTCAGTTAACTTCAAAGTCCTGGAGTCCTGCGGACTCCTCGGTCTGAAGTTAGACTTTTCCTCAGCCTACCATCCCCAGTCCAATGGTCAAGTCGAGAGAATAAATCAGATTATGGAGAACTATCTACGATACTTTATCTCCAAGCAGCATGATGACTGGGTGCAGCTGCTTCCGTGGGCTGAGTTCTCCTACAACAACCACACTAGTGAGTCTACCACCTCCAGCCCATTTTTCATTGTCTACGGCCAACACCCACGAATACCTCTCCCTGTTTCCACTATGTCCCAAGTACCTGCAGCTGACTCTACATTCGGGGACTTTCTACAAATCTGGCAGCAGACACGATCTTCTATTCTGCTGGCGGTTGACCGCATAAAAAGAAAGGCAGACACAAGAAGATGAGAGCCTCCCCAGTTTCTTCCAGGCACTAAGGTCTGGCTGTCCTCTAAGAATATCTGGCTGAGGGTGCCATCGTACAATTTTGCTCCCAGGTTCCTCGGACCCTTTGAGATTTTGCAACAAATCAACCCTGTCTCCTACATGCTTCGGCTGCCTCCTACCCTCAAGATCCCCAACTCCTTCCATGTCTCCCTTCTGAAACCTGTGGTCCTGAACTGCTACTCCAAGATTCCTAGTCCTGCAGTGACTTTCAGCGGTTCATTAGATTCCTTTGAGGTTAAGTAATTCTGGACACCAAAAAAGTAAGAGGAAGAACCTTTTGTTTTGTGGATTGGAGGGGATTTGGTCCAGAAGAGAGATCCTGGGAGCCAGAGGAGAATCTCAATTCTCCTACCCTCATTAAGAAGTTTCTCTCTCGTTTTGGTCCCAAGAGGAGGGGGCGCAAGAGGGGGGATACTGTAACGTCCGTGGTCGCTGACCATGAACTCCTCCCATCCTGTCGATGCCCTTCTTTCCAGGGATGTCTGCCCATGCGGCCGTCCTGTTCCGCAGCCACCACTAGGAGCCAGAGCGAACACGTGTGAGATTGAGCTGATTGCTCCCAGATCACCCTGCACTATAAGAAGGGCTCTGCCCCTCCCTGCATTGCCTGAGCCTTGTTGTCGTTACCCTAGTCTGTCTTTGCAAATGGTCTCCTAAGTGTTTTCCAGTTCCCAGTGTTTCCCGTTCCTTCTACCTGTAACCTGTGTCCCATGCTATCCTGGTCCAAGTACCGTATTGAGTTGGAGTCGTGCTGCACTGAGTACCATGCCTGTCCTGCTACACCACGACTGGTGCCTGCCTGCTGCCTATTCCCAGCTGAGCCTGTCTTGCTACTGTCTGAGCTACCACAGGTACACCTATACGAACTATAGATTGTGACCTGTGTCCTGTTGGCCATCTGCCATACCGTTAAGGCAGTATGACCCAGTGGATCCACGTACCCAACGTGACAATATATCTATATATATACAGTGAAGGAAATAAGTATTTGATCCCTTGCTGATTTTGTAAGTTTGCCCACTGTCAAAGACATGAACAGTCTAGAATTTTTAGGCTAGGTTAATTTTACCAGTGAGAGATAGATTATATAAAAAAAAATAAAAAAATCACATAGTCAAAATTATATATATTTATTTGCATTGTGCACAGAGAAATAAGTATTTGATCCCCTACCAACCATTAAGAGTTCAGCCTCCTCCAGGCCAGTTACACGCTCCAAATCAACTTGGTGCGCTGCATTAAAGACAGCTGTCTTAAATGGTCACCTGTATAAAAGACTCCTGTCCACAGACTCAATTAATCAGTCTGACTCCAACCTCTACAACATGGGCAAGACCAAAGAGCTTTCTAAGGATGTCAGGGACAAGATCATAGACCTGCACAAGGCTGGAATGGGCTACAAAACCATGAGTAAGACGCTGGGTGAGAAGGAGACAACTGTTGGTGCAATAGTAAGAAAATGGAAGACATACAAAATGACTGTCAATCGACATCGATCTGGGGCTCCATGCAAAATCTCACCTCGTGGGGTATCCTTGATCCTGAGGAAGGTGAGAGCTCAGCCGAAAACTACACGGGGGGAACTTGTTAATGATCTCAAGGCAGCTGGAACCACAGTCACCAAGAAAACCATTGGTAACACATTACGCCGTAATGGATTAAAATCCTGCAGTGCCCGAAAGGTTCCCCTGCTCAAGAAGGCACATGTACAGGCTGTCTGAAGTTTGCAAATGAACATCTGGATGATTCTGAGAGTGATTGGGAGAAGGTGCTGTGGTCAGATGAGACTAAAATTTAGCTCTTTGGCATTAACTCAACTCGCCGTGTTTGGAGGAAGAGAAATGCTGCCTATGACCCAAAGAACACCGTCCCCACTGTCAAGCATGGAGGCGGAAACATTATGTTTTGGGGGTGTTTCTCTGCTAAGGGCACAGGACTACTTCACCGCATCAATGGGAGAATGGATGGAGCCATGTACCGTCAAATCCTGAGTGACAACCTCCTTCCCTCCACCAGGACATTAAAAATGGCTCGTGGCTGGGTCTTCAAGGATGACAATGACCCGAAACATACAGCCAAGGCAACAAAGAAGTGGCTCAAAAAGAAGCACATTAAGGTCATGGAGTGGCCTAGCCAGTCTCCAGACCTTAATCCCATCAAAAACTTATGGAGGGAGCTGAAGATCCGAGTTGCCAAGCGACAGCCTCGAAATCTTAATGATTTACAGATGATCTGCAAAGAGGAGTAGGCCAAAATTCCATCTAACATGTGTGCAAACCTCATCATCAACTACAAAAAAACGTCTGACTGCTGTGCTTGCCAACAAGGGTTTTGCCACCAAGTATTAAGTCTTGTTTGCCAAAGGGATCAAATACTTATTTCTCTGCACACAATGCAAATAAATATATAGAATTCTGACAATGTGATTTTCAGTTGTTTTTTTTATATAATCTATCTCTCACTGGTAAAATTAAGCTAGCCTAAAAATTCTAGACTGTTCATGTCTTTGACAGTGGGCAAACGTACAAAATCAGCAAGGGATCAAATACTTATTTCCTTCACTGTATATACATGGGTGGGATCCGGCCGGTTCACCCCAGTTCCCCCAAACTGGTTGTTAAAATTACAGCTGGTTCGCAAAACCGGACTGAAGCGAAAACTTGAACCGCTCCCCTGCACTCCATTGTATCCGCAACCTTAGGACGCGGATACAATTGAGTTGCCTAGCGCTGCCCCGGCGAAGCACAGGATTCGGTTCTGGTGTTGTATTTATGTACTGAGCTCAGTTCTGGTGTTGTGTATATGTACTGAGCTTTGTTCTGGTGCTGTATATACAGTTAGGTCCAGAATTATTTGGACAGTGACACAAGTTTTGGCATTTTAGCTGTTTACCAAAACATATTGAATATACAGTTATATAATCAACATGGGCTTAAAGTGCAGACTCTCAGCTTTAATTTGAGGGTATTCACATCCTAATTTGAGGAACGGTTTAGGAATTACAGCTCTTTAATATGTAGCTGCCTTTTTTCAAGGGACCAAAGGTAATTGGACAATTATCTCAAAAGCTATTTAATGGCCTGCATGGGCTATTCCCTCGTTAATCCATCATCAATTAAGCAGGTCAAATGTCTTGCATTTGGAAGCTGTTGCTGTGAACCAACAACATGAGGTCAAAGGAGCTCTCAATGCAAGTGAAACAGACCATCGTTAGGCTGAAAAAAATGAAGAAATCCATCAGAGAAATAGCACAAATGTTAGGAGTGGCCAAATCAACAGTTTGGTAAAAAAAAATTTTTTTAAAAAGAGCGCACTACTGATCTCGTGAGCACCAAAAGTCCTGGATGTCCACGGGAAGCGAACAGTGGTGGAGGATCGGAGAATCCTTTCCATGTTGAAGAAAAACCCCTTCATAACATCTACCCAAGTGAAGAACACTCCTCTGGAAGTAGGTGTATCACTATATAAGTCTACTATAAAGAGAAGACTTCATGAGAGCGAATACAAAGGGTTCACCACAAGGTGCAAACCATTAATCAGCCACAAAAATAAAAATGCCAGATTAGACTTTACCAAACAACATCTAAAGAAGCCAGCCCAGCTCTGGAACAGCATTCTTTGGACAGATGGAACTAAGATCAACCTGTACCAGAATGATGGGAGGAAAAATGTATGGAGGAGGCTTGGAACGGCTTATGATCCAAAGCACACCACATCATCTGTAAAACATGGTGGAGGCAGTGAGATGGCATGGGCATGCATGGCTGCCAAAGGCACTGGGTAACTAGTGTTTATTGATGATCTGACCGAAGACAGAAGCAGCCTGATGAATTCTGAAGTGTTCAGGGATATACATTCTGCTCAGATTCAACCAAATGCAGGTCGATTGGACGTCGCTTTACAGTACAGATGAACAATGACCCAAAACATACTGCAAAAGCAAGCCAGGAGTTTTTTAAGGCAAAAAAGTGGAATATTCTGCAATGGCCAAGTCAATCACCAGATCTCAAACCGATCAAGCATGCATTTCACTTGCTTAAGACAAAACTTAAGGCAGAAAGACCCACAAACAAGCAACAACTGAAGACAGAAGCAGTAAAGGCCTGGCAAAGCATCCCAAAGGAGGAACCCCAGCGTTTGGTGATGTCCATGGGTTCCAGACTTCAGGCAGTTATTGCCTGCAAAGGATTCCCTACATAGTATTTAAAAAAAATAATATTTATGGTAATGTTAATTTGTCCAATTACTTTTAAACCCCTGAAATGTGGAAGCTGTGTAGAAAAAAGGTTGCAATTCCTAAACGTTTCACAGGATATTTTTGTTCAACCCCTTGAATTAAACCTGAAAGTCTATACTTCAATTGCATCTCAGTTGTTTCATTTCAAATCCAATGTGGTGACATGCAAAGCCCGAATCCTGAAGATTGTGTCACTGTCCAAATAATTCTGGACCTAACTGTATGTACTAAGCTTGGTTTTGGTGTTGTATTTATATAATGAGCTTGGTTCTGGTACTGTATATATGTACTGAGTTTTGTTCTGGTGCTGTATATATGTATTGAGGTTTGTTCTGGTGCTGTATTTATGTACTGAACTTTGTTCTGGTGTTGTATTTATATAATAAGCTTTGTTCTGGTGCTGTATATATGTACTAAGCTTGGTTCTGATGTTGAATATATGTACTGAGCTTAGTTCTGTTGTTGTATATATGTATGGAGCTTGGTTTTGGTGTTGTATATATGTACTGAGCTTGGTTCTGGTGTCGTATATATGTACTGATGTTGAATATATGTACTGAGCTTAGTTCTGGTGTTGTATATATGTATGGAGCTTAGTTTTGGTGTTGTATATATGTACTGAGCTTTGTTCTGGTGTTGTATATATGTACTGAGCTTTGTTCTGGTTCTGTACATATGTACTGAGCTTGGTT
Source organism: Rhinoderma darwinii (assembly GCF_050947455.1). Lineage (NCBI taxonomy): Eukaryota > Metazoa > Chordata > Amphibia > Anura > Rhinodermatidae > Rhinoderma > Rhinoderma darwinii. The sequence goes on along the minus strand of NC_134687.1, from coordinate 294,480,146 downwards.
CTGGGGCAGTATATATGTATTGAGCTTGGTTGTGGCACCGTATCTGTGCATTAGCCGGGAGATTTGTTGCAGCTTACTGTGCACGCCACACTGTCCTCCACCCTTTCCACAGTGCACAGCCTAACTAAATGGGCTGAGGACGCTAAGGATATTGAATGTATGCATATAGGTCTATATGTAATGGGTGAGTTTAATATAATGAGTGTGGGCAGGTTGGTGGGTAAGTAGAGTGTGGGTAGGTCTGTAAGCTTATGTAACTATATACATAGTGTGGAAATCAAGTTAAACATTCTGTACAGGTAATTTCTTTAATTAGAGCCCACTAATATAGGGTGTATTTGTAATATTATAATTGTTTTTTTATTTTATTAGAATAATTTTCCATGGCGCGATAAACACAGCAAAACACTGCAACGCTCTCCCCCCTGGCGTGTATGTCTGTGTCCGCAAAACAGGGAACCTGTTGTTAACAATTTGAATCCTACCCCTGTATATATATATAAAATTGTAAGGCAGAGAGAGAGAGATAAGTAGAGGATAGATAGATAGAGAGAGAGAGAGAGATAGATAGATAGGAGATATATAATTGGGAGTCTAAGGGTATGTGCACACACACAAAATCAAAAACGTCTGAAAATACGGAGCTGTTTTAAAGGGAAAACAGCCCATGATTTTTAGACATGTTTTTAGCAACTCACGTTTTATGTGGCTTTTAAGGCAGTTTTTGGAGCTGTTTTCTATAGAATCAATGAAAAACGGCTCCAAAAAACGGCTCAAGAAGTGACATGCACTGCTTTTTCGCTGACCAACCAGCGTCATACACTTCTCTTCATTCATGTTCAGCTGTACTCACAGCACAGCGTGATCTCGCCAGATCATGCTGTGCTGTCACTTACTCTAACATTAACTTTACCGGAGTGTCGGGTGAATAAAAAGACATCGCCTCCTGGCTGGAAGTCAGCGTCATACCCTTCTCTTTACAACGCCCACTTGGTCAAAAGTAAAAAAACGCCCAGTAGGGCATTTAGAAGAAATTTGCATAAAACAAAAAAAAAGCACCTAAAACACTCTCAGACTGTGAGAAACAAGATTCTGTGGTCTAATGAAACCAAGATTTAACTTTTCGGTCTCAATTCTAAGCCTCATGTCTGGAGGAGACCAGTTACTTCTCATCACCTGCCCAATACCATCCCTACAGTGAAGCATGGTGGCGGCAGCATCATGCTGTGGGGGTGTTTTTCAGCGGCTAGGACAGGGAGACTGTTCAGGATTGAGGGAAAGATGAATGGAGCAAAGTAAAGAGATATTCTTAATGAAAACCTGAGCCAGAGTGCTCTGGACCTCAGACTGAGCCGAAGGTTCACTTTCCAACAAGACAATAACCCTAAGCACACAGCCAAGACAACACAGGAGTGGCTAAAGGACCAATGGACCATCTCTGGAGAGACCTGAACATGGCTGTCCACCGACGATCCCCATCCAACCTGACAGAGCTTGAGAGGATCTACAGAGTAGAATGGCAGAAAATCCCCAAATCCAGGTGTGCAAACCTTCTAGCATTATACCCAAGAAAACTGGAGGCTGCTATCGCTGCCAAAGGTACTTCACCTAAGTACTGAGTAAAGGGTCTGAATACTTATGTCAATGCAATATTTTAGTTTTTCCTTTTCAATAAATTAGCAAAGATTACTAACATTCTGTTCTCACTTTGTCATTATGCAGAGTGATGGGGAAAACGTGGATTTTTTTTTATTTTAGCACAAGACCTCAATATAGCAAAATGTGAAAAAAATTGAAAGGGTTTGAAGACTTTCCGAATGCATTGTATATATAATTGTAAGACAAACAGTCAGGCGGATAGATATGGGATAGGTAGATAAAATAAAAAAAACAGATATATAACTGTGAGATCAATGTAGGTTAATGAATGGAATAGGCAGCACTCCAAAAGCAATTAAAGTAAAAAAAAAAACGTGTTTTTTATTCACCCCTCAATATGCAATGTTTCAGCCCCCTTCATGGGTTTGAGAAAGGCCCATGATGGGAGCTGAAACGTCGCATATTGATGCATATTTACAATTTTATTGCTTTTAGAGTGCTGCTTATCCCATTGTTTTGGATGGATGGATAGATAGATAGATAGATAGATAGATAGATAGATAGATAGATAGATAGATAGATAGATAGATAGATAGATAGATAGATAGATGATAGATAGATAGATAGATAGATAGATAGATAGATAGATAGATAGATAGATAGATAGATAGATAGATATAAATGAGATAGATAGATAGATAGATAGATAGATAGATAGATAGATAGATAGATAGATAGATAGATAGATAGATAGATAGATAGATAGATAGATAGATAGATATAAATTAGATAGATAGATAGATAGATAGATAGATAGATAGATAGATAGATAGATAGATAGATAGATACAGCAAAACAGAAGATTCAGCAGCACCGGAATAGCGATGTGGGTGCACGCCTATGGGAGCAGACCAAGTTCCCAGTAATACAGCAATTCAAAAAAAGGCAGCACACCGTAGTTCAAAGTGATAAAGAGGGTACTTTATTGTCCCATGTGCGACGTTTCAGCTCCAAACACTAGAGCCTTTCTCAAGCAAAAGACATGTGCATACACAGCAGTATCCTAGATAGATATGAGAGAGATAGATAGAGAGAGAGAGAGAGAGAGGAGATACATGATAGATAGATAGATAGATAGATAGATAGATAGATAGATAGATAGATAGATAGATAGATAGATAGATAGATAGATAGACAGACAGACAGACAGACAGACAGACAGACAGACAGACAGATAGATAGAAATTAGAGAGATAGATAGATAGATAGATAGATAGATAGATAGATAGATAGATAGATAGATAGATAGATAGATAGATAGATAGATAGATAGATAGATAGATAGATCAATAAGAGAAGGAATGTTCTGTGCCCTTGACAGCATAGTATACGTTTTGCGATCCTTTTAAATCTTCTATCTACATGATGCAATGCAAGTCAACGTTTTGATATACTCACCTCCATCCACCTGGCATACCCAGAATGCTACTAGTATGATGAGCAGATGATCCATGTTACTGATGGGCTTCATATTCATCATACTCTCAGGTGCTGTACATTTATAACTTTCTATCAACGGTTCAGGTTACACAACTAACTGGTATTACTAAACTACATTGAGAAATCTGGAACTGCTCAGGATAAAGAGAAAATGTGAACACCAGAATGACTGCACATATATTAATTTATAACATTCATGAGATGTGACAATCCAATAATATGAGCCATCCTGGAGAAAACTGGGCACTGTATGGCATGTAACAATTCTATATCTAAGTTGGTAACGTGCGAATCCAAACCTTCAGCGACATTTCAGTAATACCACCT